>NC_056626.2:268499413-268811478 GCF_002870075.4 Lactuca sativa | reverse complement strand
CATGGAATTTCAATTTCCCAAAGCATACATCCTAACTAGCATGCAGTAGAGGATATACAACATAAAAACCAAGTTACATGAATACCTCTTGATGTAGTTTATAGTTCTTGGCCTTAGAAAGCTTTAGCAGCTCAAGTGTGATGCCTCTAATGTGTCACAAACACCAAATGCAATAGGAGGCTTGAGAGAATAGGCTATTTAGCACATAATCGATTATCACTCTCTTAGAATGAATGGTCAACCGATTTTAGCTCTAGAGGTTTGCATTTATAGTGCTACAAAGGCTAGGGTTTCATCCATGCAAACCCTAATGCACAATGACCCTTCATATTACTTGGGCTCCATGGGTTAAACCTCCATGGACTTTCATATTAGGTTAGCCCATCCTAATCAACCATGGATCATTGCCCGACACTATAAGAATCATTGATTTACTTAATCAGTCCCCGTATATTTAATCAGTCTCTTTTTATCATTAAATTAATTCCAAATTAATTATTGATTAATACCACTTAAATAATATGATTTCTGAATTAATATATTATACTTATAATATATTAATAAATCACAAATAACCTTTCTCTTAAAAGTCCATCATATCAAATTGCACTGGTAAAAGCAACCTTAAAGGACCATGCTACAATCGGGTCAAGTACATTCCAATTATAGTTATGGTCATAGACACCTAATCCAACAGTGTGTACACCAAACATAGAGGGCCTAGTGGCCCAAGGGCTTTGTGGCGATTACTAATATAAATACGGGTAGGAGTGGAAGGTAGTGTGGGCATGTACTACTGATAGCGCAGGATCCATACACATGTTAAGGGAACCACAAGACCCGAAGTTGAGATATGTGAGCTGTATGGTGTTACTCTATTGTTGATCTGATGAATTTATGTTAATATTCGGCATGGTGGTCACTAGAGGTTCGGGATCCAAAGCTGTTGGTTTAGGAGGTGGTGAACCAGTGAGGATGGTTGTACTTGATGATGAGATTCGTGAGTTGATCACTGTTGAAGTAGTTTCATGTCACAACTAGAAATTTTGGTGCCTTGTAATCACAACACTTATAGCAACTATGAATCAATAACATGAAAGCATGCATGATGCTCATTCTATAAAAATAAAACTCCATCAAATACTTCATTCTAGCCCTACAAATGGTCAACAAAGAATTGGAAACCCTTGAAATTCCAATTTGAGTTCATTGTGGACTAGGATTCTTTAATGGGCCCTAATTGGACCCATATACATGAAACTTAACATTTTCGGGCCTTATGAACCCAAGATAAACTAGATTAACTTTAATGGGTCTTATTGGACCAAAACAATTTTATATTAGCCCTAATAGGTCATAAAAATCATTCTTTGATTTTTATTGGGCCAAAAATCACTTAACTTAACCATAAAATGGACTTAAGCATTCAAGGCCCAAATTTTCTTTTCTTCCCTTTCCATTCTCAGCCCAAGCCCAACTCAAGAAGAGGAGTTGACTTTTGATGCCACCTCAAAATTGTTCATGGGATAACCATGCATTTTTCTCATGCCTCCATGCAACAATCCCATCATTCACTCTCTCTTCTCTCCTCTCTTCCTTGCTCTCGGCCGAACCCAAACACACACACACACACACACTTCACTCAAAATTCTCTCAAGGAAACTCTCTCCACCCCCTCCATATTTTCGAGATCTAAGAGACTTTCAAGGAGATTTTTCATACAAACACATCATCTAAGGTAAGTTGATGTTAAATCCATGATCTAGGTACTTCATTTCATTCAAAAATCTCTTCTAAATCCACTCAATCTTGTGATCTTGCACCTTAGAAGTCACAAAACTCGAGATCTACCAAGAAGACTTGCTAGGATCGAAAATAAGCATCAAACTTCTTCTAGTCTTCTTCAAAACCAAAACTACAACTCAAGGTGAGTTTCATACCCCTCTATTTTTGGTTTTCATATGTTTTATGGGGGAGAATACAAGAAAATGTGTAGATCTATGTGTATGTGTATGCTATGTGTGATTTTATGCATGTATGTGTGTGATGTTATGTGTTTTTGAGATAAATATGTAACAAAAAGAGTGATAATTCGAGATCTATGACATGAGAAAGGAAACATACATAATCTAAGTTATTTTACACTAATCAAGTCAAGAAAAATAGCTTATAAGGTTATAAGGAACAAACTTTCACATAAAACTCAATTTAGGGCTTAAAATGTTAAAAATACAAAACTTGGGGTAAAAACTGCCAAGTCACGGTTTCTTGAGGGACATATGAGTCAAAACAGTTTTTATAATCCCTTTTCTGAATATTAAAATTTACAAAGGACTTAAAATGCAAAAATTTGAGTTATTGGACTAAATATGGGCTTTTCGGCCCAACAAGCCCAAAATTGCAAAAATTGAAGTTTTTAAGGGGATGAAATGTAATATTCTGTAAAATAGGGGACATGAAGTGAAATAAAACTATTTCTAAGGTCAAAAATGCTTTTAAACTCCAAAAAGGATCAAAATGTAAACTTTTTGTATTTTGGGCGAAAATTGTAAAAGTTGTGAAATTTGGGGTTCTAACCGAGAAACACCATTCTGGAAGGGCTAAAACTGTTTACTAAATATAATTTGGGTTAAAAATGTCTTTTCAAGAAGTTTATGATACAAAAGTGTCAAGAAAATGTTTTTAAGGACTAAAAATGAAATTCTTTTATATAAAGGACTAAAAGTGTTATTTTTATAAAAGCAAGGTAGTGAAAAGGGTCAAAGTCATACTTCTAAAGCAAATTAATTCAATCATTAAGACAAAATACAAGATATCCGACTAGCAAAAAAACGAAAAACAAATACACCTTCAATACCAAATGTCGTTATAAACGAATTGATTCGGTCTCGAATCAATACAAAACAACAAACGTTAAATCAAATCACTTCAATAGATACGTGATGACTGCAATGAGTAAATCTACAAACTTTGGGCTTATGAGTTTCAAATTATGCTTGTTGGGCCTTGCAAGCCCACCAACATGATCTTTGGGCCCAAAAGGATAACGCTTATATGTTATTGGGCCTTCAATGACCCTATATTTTATAAAAGGACTTTCAATAGTTTTATGTGTTAGTGGGCCAAAGTGTCCCGTTAGAAAAGCTAGTAAGGTCACAGTAATCAAGTGCGATTTGGACCATTGTGTCTTTCGCATCCATGACAGCCTAAGGTTCTTACAATAGTAGTGGGACATAATACCCCCCTTCTCTTCATTTGATAAGGCTTACGATAAATCGAAGTAGATAAAATTAGGACGATATACAATATGGATTAATTTAATACTCATTCGTTAAGACAATACAAAAACCAGTAATTACGAATACATTTCAACATCGGAAAACATCGGGTTTTCCGGGGAATTCAATACTACTCGTACGACACTTAATAACTATGATATAAAATACCCTTTATATATATATATATATATATATATATATATATATATATATATATGTTTTTAAAATCATTCATGCATCAACTTATGGATCTCACGCTTTGATAAACAAAAGTCTTTTTAGAAAATATCGGATTTTCTGGGTTTTTACAAAACTGCACAAACCATTTTATCACAACATTTCTTATGAACTCACCAACATTTCATATGTTGACGTTTTTACAAAATAACTTGTATTCTCAGGTAACAGGTAAACGGAAGATTTATAAGAAGTAATGTTAGATGTCATGTGGTTAAATGCACTTAAACTATTTAGGTTATGGATGTGTAATATTAAAACAATGTACTTGATGTGAACAAATTCAGTTGTAATATATTGATGCATGGTGACGTTTATGTTATGATTCATGTATATTCATTGTGATGATATTCAATTAAAGTCACGCAAGCCCTCGGACGTTTCCGCCGTCTGGTTCGGGGGTGTGACAGGTTGGTATCAGAGCATTGTTTATAGTGAACTGACATATCTAACCACACATTGATATGAAACTATAAACCAAAAAGGGACTAACCCAGCTCTGAACAAAACAAAACAAATAAAAACACAACTATAAAACATCTTTGCATGTGTGAATTAGGAAATAGAACATAAAACCGAACCAAACAAGATAATGCTAGCATCTCGGTTAAGCCAGGACTATTCATAGTCATATCAAGGAGTGGATGTAGTCTGATCAACTACATTCCTCCAAGGTACAACTATCACATGTCCCGAGGAAACCGCGATGGTAGGAAAACCTAAAAGCATACCCCTTTAGCACCAAAAAGAGAACAACAACTTAATCTATACAGTAATAGAAGTGTCTTAGGAATGATATTAGCATGTTTATACACCCTCGCAAACAGCATGGCTGGTTTCGATCACTCTAGAGATCCTTATTTCTCTAGTCAGGGGAATAACGGATGGCTGGAAGAGTCAGAGGAGGAACCTGAAGAGGACCCCGAGGAGGAGTCGGAAGAGGAACCCGAGGAGGAATCCGAGGGGGAACCCGAAGCGAAAGCCGAAGGCGGACCTGCCGAGCCAGTAGTGGACCAGGAGGAGGAGGAAGCCGAAGGAGATCTCGAGGAAGAACCCAACGAAGATGAAGATGGTGATTCGGACGCAGAGTCCGAAGTCATCAACCCCCCTTATCCGATTAGGGTGCCCACTTATCGGGTAGGCCCCACTGGTCCTACACCCCCCTGGGGTATCGACCTTTGGAAGTGGAGCAGGCAGCAGGGGCAGCGACCCCCGTTCGGCATGTCACGCGAATTCTTTGATCTAAGGGATGGAGGACCGGCCGATCGTGCTCTCCCAGTCATGGTGAGACGATTGCGGAACACTGGCGACCTAGCTCAGAGCACCGCCGATTAGATGCATTAGATGCGGGCTAGGGTCGAGCGCACAGAACAGGAAGCGCGAGAGGTTATCCGAGAGCTCCACATGAGACATCTGAGATGGGAGGGTCGACTCCGAGATGCGGAACAACAGGTGGCTCGTCTTCAGCGAGCATCCACTTCCTCAACACCACCCCCTGGCACATCCCACCATGACTAGGACTAGTCATACCCGTCTTTAGTACTGTGTCACTAGGATCTATGCTATGTACCCTCGACTCTATGTTTAAGTGATTACACTACTCCTAGAGCCGTTATGCTGCCGAACTTACACTACTTATGTATTGCCCTTTCGAGCAAAATTTTCATGTATCGAAAAAATGCGGATAATATTAATAAAAGGTTTTATATGTTCCACTATGATGTTGTAATCTGCTATGTGTTATATGTATCCATGATTATATGCTAAACTGTGAAATTGATTAAGTTCGTGCCACACACCTAGACTATAGGATCACCATCTCATGAAACCATAGGAACTGAACATCTTTCCGTTCCATGACAAAAAGATGCCTCGACGACCAACTCGCGGTAACCCTGGACCAACCCCTCCAGAGGTTGACTCAGCTGCATTCCAAGCAGCTATGTCTGCTGCGGTCACCGCAGCTATGGCGCAGATTCACCAAGGCAACAATGGAGGAGTTAATGGACAAGGGGCAGGAAGTTCGAACAACGGGATCAATCAAGGACCGACCAAAACGTGCTCCTACAAGGATTTCACCAATGCTAAGCCGCGGACCTTTAATGGCACAGGTGGTGTCATAGCCCTGAAAAGGTGGATAGAGAAGGTGGAATCAGTGTTCGAAATATGTGAATGCCTCGAGGAATTGAAAGTGAAGTTTGTCGTGTGCACCTTTGTCGACCAGGCTCTCACTTGGTGGAATGGGCATATAAAGGCCATGACTCTCCCTATAGCCAACTCGATGCCATGGACGGAGCTGAAGGAAATGCTGACGGTTGAGTACTGCCCTCATGGCGAAATTCAGAAGATGGAGCAAGAGCTGTGGGATCTCACCGTCCGAAACTATGATATAGATGCATACATATCAAAGTTTAGCGAGCTGTCATTATTGCGCCCTGGCATGATTTCGTCTGAAGGAAAGAAGATCGAACGATTCATCTGGGGCTTGACCTCCCCGATTCAAGGAAATGTGATCGCTGCAAAACCTGAGACGTTCGACAGTGCCAAGAGGTTGGCCAAGAAACTATACGACCACAACAAGAAAAAGGGCGGGAAGCCAACGGAAGTTGAAGGCAAGAAAGAGAATGACAACAAGAAAGGGAAGAACAATAAGAGGAAAGGACAACAAGGATCAGAATCAACAAAGAAGCAACAAACAGTGGCGGTCAATGCTACAACCACTCAAGTACCCTTTACACCACATGCTCCAGCCTCAGCTAATCCAAGTGTTCCTAGGTAGTATTCTGGGAATCTCCCAAAGTGCAACAAGTGCAACTTCCACCATAACGGCGACTGCAGGGAAATGCATTGCACCAGCTGCAATCGGAAGGGTCACACTGCAAAGTATTGCAGGACCTATCCTCCCCAGAATCAACCACAAGGAAACAACAGCACCAACAACAACAGAAACAAGACATGATTAAGCCCCACCTACTATGGATGTGGGAAGACTGGGCATATCCGTCGCAACTGCCCCAACACCAAAAACTCTGGGAATGCAGGAACAGGAAGGGTGCTAGCTATGGGTCAGGGAGAAGCAGTTCATGATCCCACTGTTGTTACTGGTACATTTCCCCTAAACGACACCTATGCATGCATCCTATTTGATACCGAGGCAGAAAGGAGTTTTGTGAGCAATAAATTCAAACAGCTGTTAAATCAACAACCCCAGAAGCTTAATGAAACCTTTACGGTGGAAATGGCTAATGGGAAGACATAATCTACTGGGGAAATCTATATAGGATGTACCCTAACCTTAAATCACCATGTCTTTCAAATAAACTTAATGCTTGTTTCCATTAGGAGTTTTGATGTGATTATTGGCATGGATTGGTTAAGCCCCCACCATGCTGAAATTATGTGTCACGAGAAGGCCGTTCGCCTTCATCTCCCAAACCACGAAACCCTAGTTATTTACGGAGACAAACCCAATACGAACCATCATCTTATCTCATGCATTAAGGTGTAGAAGCACCTACGAAAGAAGGACTTGACGTTCCTAGATCACATAGTAGACAAATCCAAGAAAGAGGTCAAAATGCAAGACATTCCAGTAGCTCATGAATTCCCAAACATCTTTCCTGATGATCTTCCGGGGATACCCCCAGAAAGACAAGTCGAGTTTCGAATCGACCTTATACCCGGAGCTACCCCTATTGCCAAATCGCCCTACAGATTGGCTCCTGTGGAGATGCAAGAGTTGTCCAGTCAACTCAGTGAGCTTATGGATAAAGGATTCATCCGACCCAGTTTCTCACCTTGGGGAGCTCCAGTTCTCTTTCTCAAGAAGAAAGACGGTACATTCAGGATGTGTATCGACTACAGAGAACTTAACAAACTTACTGTCAAAAACCGATATCCACTTCCACGAATCGACGACCTATTCGAACAGCTCCAAGGAGCTAGTTACTTCTCAAAGATAGATCTGCGATCCGGATACCAGCAACTCAAGGTCCGAGAGGAGGATATTCCAAAAACCGCCTTCCGAACTCGTTACGGACATTATGAATTCGTCGTAATGCCCTTCGGTCTAACGAATGCTCCTGCCGCATTCATGGACCTAATGAATCGAATCTGCCAACCTTTTCTAGATAATTTCGTAATCATTTTCATCAATGATATCCTAGTATATTCCCGAAGCGAAGGAGAACACGACCAACATCTTTGACAAATCCTAGAAACCCTGCGAACCAAAAAGTTGTACGCAAAACTCTCCAAATGCGAGTTTTGGCTCCGAAGCGTGAACTTTTTGGGTCATGTTGTTAGTCAGGAAGGAATACATGTGGATCATTCTAAGGTCAAAGCCATCGAAGGATGGGCAATCCCAACTACACCCATAAAAATTTGCCAATTTCTGGGTCTCGCAGGCTATTACAGAAGATTCATCCAGAACTTCTCTAAGACCGCCAAGCCACTTACCTTACTTACACAAAAAGGTGTACCCTTCATATGGACGGACAAGCAGGAAGCCGCGTTTCGATATCTGAAGCAAGCACTCTGCAGTGTGCTGGTGCTATCACTACCCGAAGGAACAAAAGACTTTATAGTCTACTGCTATGTGTCAAATTAGGGTTTAGGTTGTGTACTCATGCAGCGTGGAAAGGTGATAGCTTACGCGTCCCGACAGCTAAAGACACATGAAGTGAATTATACGACCCACGATCTGGAACTGGGAGCAGTGGTCTTCGCCCTGAAGATTTGGAGACACTACCTGTATGGTACCAAGTGCACTATCTTCACTGACCACAAGAGTCTTCAGCACATCTTGAATCAAAAGGAGCTAAACATGAGGCAACGAAGATGGGTCGAACTGCTAAACGACTACGAGTGCGAAATCAAGTATCATCCAGGCAAGGCAAACGTAGTAGCCAATGCCTTAAGTCGGAAAGAGTACTCAAATCGTCGTGTGAAAACTCTCTCGATAACCTTCCAATCCCACCTGACCTCGCATATCAGAACGGCTCAGTCAGATGCCATGAAGGCGGAAAACGAAACAAGTGAAACGCTGCATGGAATGGAGAAGAACTTGGAGGTGAAGGAAGGTGGAGCATACTACTTCATGAACCGCATATGGGTCCCTAAACTTGGGGGATTCAGAGAGGTAGTCATGAACGAGGCTCACAAGACGCGATACTCCATCCATTCGGGTTTAGACAAGATGTACTTGGATGTTAAGCAACATTATTGGTGGCCAAATATGAAGGCAGAGATTGCCACTTACGTGAGCAAGTGCCTCACTTGTGCTAAAGTAAAGGTTGAATATCAGAAGCCCTCTGGATTACTACAGCAGCCAGTAATTCCCAAGTGGAAATGGGAAAGGAGTACCATGGATTTCGTGACCAAACTACCCAAGTCGCCGGACGGTTTGTGTGACAACCCGATATTTTGAGACAATAAAATGTAACACCAGTCAAATTTAGTCCAAAATATAACTTTCCTAAAATCTTATTTGGGTTAAATAAAGTAGTAGGAATCGTATCAAGGTTTTCGTACATATAAAGAACCCTAAAATCTGAGTTATAACGAAGAAGTTAGGACCAACCGATGATTCTTGGCAAAACCGATTAAACGAAAAACACGAAGTTTCAACACAATAGTTTTTAGCCTTAAGTATCTAAATGAAAGTTGTAGATAACATTAAACCGTAAATATACGTAAAAAGAACGTCCAAATCTGACTTCATATGAGGAAATTGTGATTTTTCCAAGATCCGGATATAGCAGTAGACAGCTAAAAACTCGAAATAGAGATCGAGAGACTTTTGGCCGAAACAACCTAAATGAGAATTGAAGGTCTCAACAATATTAGCGCAACGGTAAAAAGTCTGACGAAAACGGACATCGGATGAAGAACTTATGGATTTTTAACAGACTTTTCGTGTCCCGGCCCGTTAAAAATCAATAATTAAAAATAAATTCAAAATTTGCCGATGAAGTCTAAATGAGAGTTGTAGAGCATATTTTCAGCTACGCGTGCATATAAAGAACATCGAAAACGAAGTTCGTACGCGAAAGTTACGATTTTACAAGTTCGAGGCCCGAAATCCGAGGCTGTCAGGCTTGCCACGACGTGACACAGTTCGCCGCGACCCGGCCAGTGACTCCTTTACTTTGTCCAGGGAATTACTCTCAACCTTCATCTCATTTTCAACCACAAGAACCTCCTTCCAAAGCCATCAAAACCGTGAACTAAAGGGCCGCTGTCCCTTTTGTGTTTCAGCCATAATTTCACCCATCTACACCTTCCTTTTGCTTGATATTTTTACCACCAAATACCCCTGGAAGTTAGTTGTTATGCTACTCAAAATTATAGATTCAAAACAGTGAGTAAACTACCCTTTTTCTTACTCTTTTGCTGTGAGGTTTTCGTGACAGCAACATAGCCAAAACAGTGGCTGTTTTGGAGCATCAAACCAACACCCAAAAAGTTCTGTATCTTCAAGCTTCCATTCTTCAAGTATTCACATAAGGTGAGTTCATACCCCTACATTTTCAGGTTTTCTTCAAGTTTTAAGGGGGGAATACAAGTTAGAACAAAAAACATAACTTAAATTTAAATGACAACTTTCTACAGAAAAGTTGAGTCCTATTCACGGACTGTTTTGACCATCTTAAACTTAATATCTTTCAAAACTGTACAATATGCAAATAGTTCAAGTTTATACCTTTCTAAGGAATACTCGCACGCGTTCATATGATTTTTCTACAATTTATGGCGATTTTTATAAAACTGCATGTCATTTCAGAAGTGATTTCGGACCAGTTTGTGAAGATGTTCATTTTCACACTAGTTTCAGACCACTAAAAATCATAATAAAAATCAGGAACGAAGTAGACTCATTTTACAAACTTTCAGAGGTGACGGATTCAATTTTTGACTTACGATGATTTTTCTATGAGTTTTCTAAAAACAGGGACAGTAAAGGGTAAAACTGTCAAAAGTGGTTTATAGATTTATTAGCACCTTCTAACATTTTTGAGCAATGTTTATACATTAAGGAAGTTAAAACGCAATCATTTAAGTATGTTTAATTACCATTTTTACAAAAGTGATAAGTACAAAAAGGTCTTTAGTATCAAACTTAAGGATTATTTCATGCAAAGTTTCTAATAAAAATGTAAGAATATGAACAACAATTACGAAACATACCAAATCATTATATTATTTCTTATCTTTACTTTGTGATACAAACACATAACCGACGAGATAGATTGGACTTTATATCCACGTTCCAAAGGATACTTTGCGGGACTAACCATTCCTAGAACCTTTGTTAGCTACAGAGGCAAATGCACATCTACTGATGTCTTCGGTTGACACCATTATAGGTATACTTTAAGGAACTAACTATTCCTACACCCAGTTGTTAGCTACAAAGGTAAATGTACATCTACGGATGTCTTAAGTTAACAATGTTAGTTATCCTAGTACAAAAGGATAACACTTAGGTCATTATATTATTTCGTCCTTTACTTTGTGACACATTCACATGGTCAACGAGGTAGTCATGTTGCTTGTTTACTACTTTACATTGTTGTGATACATTACATGACGTCCTCCGCCCCATAAACTTTCCGCCGTTCTCAGTTTTGGGGTGTGACAGATTGGTATCAGAGCATTGTTTATAGTGAATTGAGTATATCAGCCCATAAAAGATATACTAACTATAAATACAATGGGATTAAAATACTCTGACCAAGAGTTTATACTTTTAAATAATAAGATATTTAATTAAGTATAAGTGCCTGCATTCATACTAAAATCGGTGTCACAATGACAAGAACAAAATTATTACGATTGTTGAATATCACAAGTAAGCTTGGGGATGTATGGTCAGTCCTGGGAATGGCATAGCCTGATCAACTATGCTGGTCCGAGGAGTGATTATCATATGCCCAAGAATGGTTGTGATGTGGCAACAAGTCTAAAAACTTACCAACACGATCACAATGAAATACCATAGGGGTATTTAGTGTTACTGTAATTGCTTATCTGAGAACTAAATAGATTTTTATCAGTATGTCAATAGTTGTTTAGTAGATACACTAAGGTTATATGTACTAAGATGTCATAGACTTAGAATCTGTGAATCTTTGCTTTATGTCCTGTCCTCATTGGGTTGGAGGCTTAGGGTTAGGGTCACTTATTCGAAGGTCTATCCTATCCTAAATACATATAACTGGCATGCACTAAACAAGTATTGAAGAAACTGATAAAGATCATCTTATAATTATCTTAGTTAGTTCGTCTATTTAGTTAGTTCTTATTATCCCTTTTCTCACGTAGATATCATGGCTGGATTCCATCCCCATGGCAACCCGTACTACCCTAACCACGACAATGTTGGATGGCTCAGAGAGGAGCCAGTGGTTGGTCACCAAATCCCTATGGATGGTCACCAAGCTCAAGGCTTTGCTGAAGGGTCTGACTCCGAACCTGAAGTAGAGAACCTACCAACGATGGCTCTTGTTCCAAATCATAACCCTCGTTCGGCTTTTCATGGCCTGACGCCTCCTTGGGTAGAATGCTTGGAAACGTGGCGCGAAGAGCAAGATCAACCTATGCCGTTTAAAGGAGACCGAAGCTTCTACAACGTAAACGAAGGGAGCTCAACAGACAGAGTTTTACCAATCCTGATCTGTAGAGTTGCCTGAAACGAAATTCCGGGCAGGACGGCTCTCCAACGTATCGAAGAGGTTAATGCCAATGCAAGAATGCATACCATTCGCACCAATCGCCTTGATCATACAAGTGAGAGATCTGAGAGAAACCATGAGACCCTGCTGCAAGCACTAGCTGAAACCTGAGCCGAAGTCATAGAGCTCCAAGTACGCCATAGGGTGTACGAAAGATACCTGCTTGATATGGAACGTCAACTAGCCGAACTAAGGGTTCACCATAGGGGTGACTGTCGCCAGTAGGAGATACCTTACTTCTTTCTTTGTTTTAAAGAACCATGTTCCTGTCTATGTTCTGTGTAGTACTTTCTATGTGACTACCTTGTACTGTAAGTACTTTTAGTTAAGTCTTTATTCTGTCAAAGACTTTTCTACTCCGAATTTGATGTAAGACCTATGACAAGGTCAACTTCCCCAAACCTATTACATCTTAAACATCAATGATATCGACAGTCGGCTAACTTCCGTATCAATCTTTGTTCAAATGCTTTCATTGGAGTCTATCTGAAACCCACTCTAGTCAAGTTATTGGACTAGGGTAATTTAGCTCAGGGATCATTCCCAATTCTCTTTCAAAGGTTGGATCATGTTATCCACCAACCTATAATACCATGGTTTGGACGATAAACGTTTTGAGACCATTCTATTAATTTACTTCTACTCCATACTAAGACTGCATCATAGGGATGTAGGTCAAACTTTCGAGAACATACTCTTACTCTTTACTTGGACGATCGAAGTACATCTAGGATCAACCCAAAAATCGCTCACCAAAATCCTTCTCTTTCGTGTAACAGAATTCATGTCGTCGTCCGGAAACAGTTAGCCGAACAACGAGACCTCTGCATTTACTATGGACACTGCTACTTTCCAAGCCGTAGTTACAGCTACCGTGATGGCTACCGTGACAGTTGTCCTTGCAAACCGTAACGCTATCAACGCAAGCAATGCTGACAAAGGGGTTGAAAATCCCGATCGTAGTATCAATCCAGGAAGCCCACAAACGATAACAGTCGCAAGCTCGCGAAGTCACAACTCAGAGTGCAAGAAACGGAAGCGTCAAGCCCAAAAGGAACACAAGCAATATAAGGGAACACTCCCGAAGTGTAACAAGTGTAGTTATCATCATAAAGGAGCCTACCGGGTATTGCAATGTAACAGTTGCAATAGTGTGGGGCATGTTGCCCGTTCCTGTGGAACCACCCACACCACCAAAGCTAGCCAGGGTTGCTATAATTGTGGTGAGACTGGACACTATAAAAGGGATTGCCCAACAAGGAAGAAAAACGAAAGCACCCGTGTACACGTAGCTCCGATCCAACACATCACTTCCACCACCAATGTTAGTGCCAGCCAGATATGTCACCAATGCGGTGAAATTGGGTACCTTAAGAAGGATTGTCCAATAACAAAGAACTCTGGCGCAGACGGGAAAATACTAAGGATCACTGTTGCAGGAGAGACTACTCTGGACCCACGTAAATGTAATTATGGCGTTTCATTGTAACATACTTATAAACTGTTTAAAACTAGTGCAACTAGAGTCTAATCTTTTGCGAGATCCCGTTGGTTAAGGGACCCTCGTGCTGCGTATACTAGTCTTTTGTAGTATACTTTGTTCGAAGCAGTATTCCTATAGTTACTCTAAAGTATTGTAACCCTGCTAAGAGTTGCACCGTTGTGTTTTATCTGTAACGATTTATGTTCAAATCTAATGTCGTTTACTTCTAAGTCCAACACTATCATACAACTTGAGTCAATTCGATCTGCACAATACTAGTTTCATGCGTACTTCTCCTTCTCCGAAAATGTCTTTCTAACGAAACTATCACTTCAGAACTCCGAAGTACTCATGCGTAGAGTACCTCATGTTTCTTATCCTTTTCAACGAAACCTCAGCAAACCTCCCCAAAGTACCACTCGTGCAGTACGTCAAGTTCAATCCAAAGACCCACATTTCAATCTTAATTGATGAACCAGGTATGAGTTCTACTATGAACTTCACGACGGAGACTGCCCAAGACTGCGAGTGATCGTGCTTACGTGTGTGACATCCCCAAAATCTCGTCCAGAAAAGACCGATTTTCATTTATGCTTTTAAAATAATTTCAGAGTAAATCCTTTCGATTTGAAAGAGTTGCGGAATTTGTTCCTAAAAACAAAGTATGATAAAATAATATTTACCAAAGCATTTCATACAGAAATGTATTTTCATTATATAACCAAAACTCCGGATGTCATGTTCCGATACAGACCATAAAGCATAAACGATAACATTACAGGTCGTTCAACAAATATATACATATACAGACTTGTAAACAAAACAAATTGATGATTCAACCATCTTATGCCCTTCCGCCACTTCCTGTAATACAAATAAAACTGAGTCGGTCAGGCTCGGGAGCCTGGTGAGCATACAGGGTTTTCAACCCACAATAAATAATTATATTTAATTTCACCAAACAACAATAACCCAATTACCCATTCCCGTTATTCTCACTTTACGTCCCTAAGACAACTAACATAAGGGACCTAGTCTAAGAATATTTCATCGGGGCGACAACACATGCTTTCGGGGGTTTCCCGGCAATATATGTCAAATAAGGCAACCATGAGGGGGATGGAGTACAACGAATGAACACCCAAGTTCATTAACAGCTACAGCTAGCGAACCTGCTAGCGTTCCACAGGACTGTCTAGAAAAGTCCGTGGTCATCATCTAAACTCCGCTAGATGACTAAATCAAAAACATCAAGGCCTATCATCTTTTTATCACAAGACAACCTTGAGGGGGATGGAGTATAGTGAATGAACACCCAAGTTCATTAACACCTACAGGTGGCGAACCTGCTAGCGTTCCATAGGACTGTCTAGAAAAGTCCGTGGTCATCATCTAAACTCCGCTAGATAACTAAATCAAAAACATCGAGACCTCTCATCTTTTTATCACAAGACAACTATCTACCCATGTTCTACCCAACATTTTAGTAGATAAAATATACATTTTTATACATAATTTAAAACCTGTATAATATGTTCATTCAAAACACATTCCAGATAAAAGATGAGGCACATAAACATAACACGTATTTCATAGAGAATAAATCATATCTATGAGATTAGAAGATAACATCGATACACTCACATAACACATATACTTAGTACGTTAAATCGATACTTGTATAAAATGGTGCATTTGAAAGAGATTATGTACCCCCTTCAAATCAACACCAATATATATATATATATATATATATATATATATATATATATATATATATATATATATATATATATATATATATATATATATATATATATATATAAACACATAACACGTATTTCATAGTAAATACTTCGTATTTATGTATTAGAAGAAAGTAACTACACACTCACTTGATCAGAAGATGATCAGAGAGCACTACGACTCTAAGAGTAGTACTTCTTCGGTGAAACTAGAAGATCTTCACACACCGGGCTTCTCACGGGCAGAGCTTCAGCTCGGAAACTATTTTTCTTCGCGGGATCTTCGAGCATCGAGACTTGCTTTGGGTCTCAGGATGATACCGGGGCTTAGGGTGGTTAAAATAGGGCTTAGAGAAGGTATCGGGAATGAGAGAGCAAGGGAGGAGCAACCAAAATCGGCTGACCCTTGATTTCTATTTATAGGGTGAGATTTTAGGGTTCACGTCATGAGTTTTAAGGCTCACGTCATGGGGATTGATCGTCACTGCATGCGTCACTCGTCCACTTGGGTCTGATAGCTCCGGAAGGTCAAATCTCAAAATTCACGTCGTGAACACAGTGTTTACGTCGTGAATTCTGACACAGTACCGGGTTTCGTGCCCCGAACTTTAGAAATTCATAACTCCTTCATCTGAACTCTGTTTTCGTCTGTCTTTTTATCGTTGGACTACTATTGACGAGATCTTCGACTCTCATTTAAATTGTTTCGGTTAAGAATCACTCGATCTCATATTTGAGTATTTGGGCTGCATACCGCTAAGTCGAAACTTCGGAAAAATAATAACTTCCTCATACGAAGTCAGATTTGGGCGTTCTTTTTATGCACGCTCTCGGTTTAACGAACTCTATGACTTTCGTTTAGATCATTAAGGCTAAATATCGCTCTAACGTAAATTTCACTTTTTACGTCATTCAGCGTTGCCGGTTCTGTCGCGAAACTTCGACAGGTCATAAATTCTTCGTTATAACTCGAATTTCGACATTCCTTATATCTCCGGAATCCTTGTTTCGACCACTACAACTTTATGTAAAGATATCGGGCTTATCTCACACTTTATGTTTGACGCTTATTTTTATCCTTTATTAATTATATCTTTATAATTAAGTAATAAGCACACAAATACACATAATTCACATAATACTCAAATATTTCATCATTAATACTTCAAAAAGAGTTACAAGGGTTAACCTAGACTATTACATCAACGAAAATGCCTAGCCTGGAAGCGCATGCGTTACAATTCTCTCCCCCTTAGGATGATTCCGTCCTCGGAATCACACATCAACAAATAAGTGCGGATAGCGACTCAACATGTCACTCTCCGTTTCCCAAGTGAGATTTGGCCCATTCGAATGTTTCCAACGGACAAGTACTAATTCGACCATCTTGCGTCGAAGCTTCTTAGTCTTTCGGTCAACAATTGCCTCTGGTTCTTCAATTAACCTCTTGTTTTCATCAATTCTCAATTCAGAAATTGGAATTATATTTGGAACTTCTCCCGTGAACTTCCTCAAATAACACACATGAAAAGTGTTGTGAATTCCATTCAGTTCTTCAGGTAATTCGAGCTTGTAAGCTTGGTTCCCAACCCTCTGAAGAACTTTAAACGGTCCAATAAACCTTGGACTCAACTTTCCCCTTTTACCAAATCTTATAAGTCCCTTCCACGGTGAGAATTTAAGCAAAACCGAATCTCCAACTTCAAAAGTCATCGGCCTTCGCTTCTTGTCAGCATAGCTCTTTTGACGATCTTGAGCTGCTAACATTCTTTCCCTGATCACTTTGAACTTCTCAGTAGTCTGATGGACCATCTCGGGTCCCATAAACTGCTTTTCCCCAGCCTCAAGCCAACAAGACGGCGTACGACACTTCTGTCCGTACAAAGCTTGATAAGGTGCCATCTTTATGCTCGAGTGGAAACTATTATTGTAGGAAAATTCTACCAAAGGTAAATGTTCATCCCAGTTACCTAGGAATTCTAGGGTACATGCTCTCAACATATCTTAAGGTGTTTGTATTGTTCTTTCACTCTGACCATTAGTTTGTGGATGGTAAGCTGTACTTAGACACAACTTGGTACCCATTTCCTCTTGTAGACTTTTCCAAAACCTTGAGGTGAAACGGCTATCACGATCCGATACAATCATTAACGGAACACCGTGAAGCCTCACAATTTCCTTCACATAAGAATTCGCAAGCTTTTCCATAGACCGTTTCTCATTGGCTGCTATATATTGTGCACTCTTAGTGAATCGATCAACGATCTCCCAAATCATGTCGTGACCACTTTTTGTTCTGGGTAGTTTAGTGACCAAATCCATCGCAATGTCTTCCCATTTACCCATAGGCACAGGTAAAGATTCTAAACTCCCATATTGTTTTTGATGTTGTGTCTTAACTCTCTCACAAGTCACACACTTGGCCACATACTTTGCAACATCAAGCTTCATCGTCGGCCACCAGTAGTAGAGTTTCAGGTCCCTATACATTTTAGTGCTGCCAGGATGAATTGAGTACATTGTTTTGTGAGCTTCTTCAATCAGAAGATCTCTTATTCCTCCTGACTTAGGTACCTAAATACGATCTTAGAATACCTTCAGTCCATGACCGTTTGTACCAAACACCAATGTTTTGCCCAAACGTTCCTCCTTCCGGTCATTCTTTTCAGAAGCTTCTTCTTGAGCTTTCTTTATACTCTCTACAATTGTCGAGACAACTTCAATTCTCAACGTTCTTGACCTTTTTCTCTCAACATTGACTTTCCGACTGAGAGCATCAGCAACAACATTAGCTTTACCGGGGTGGTAAAGTATCTCACAGTCGTAGTCCTTGAGTAACTCCAGCCATCATTGTTGCCTTATATTTAACTCTTTCTGATTAAAGAGATATTGGAGACTCTTATGATCAGTGAAAAGTTTACACTTCGTGCCATAGAGGTAATGCCTCCATATTTTCAGAGCGAAAACTACCGCTGCCAGCTCTAAATCATGAGTCGGGCAATTCTTTTCATGCTCCTTCAACTGTCGAGATGCATACGCGATAACCTTATCTCTTTGGGTCAAAACACAACCTAATCCAACTCCAGACGCATCGCTATAAACAACAAAGTCTTCAACTCCATCGGGTAGAGATAAAATTGGTGCCTTGCATAGCTTCTTCTTTAGCTTCTTGAATGCTTCTTTATGCTTATCACTCCAAGCATAAGTAGCTCCTTTGTGGGTCAAAGCTGTTAATGGACTAGGGATCGAAGAAAAGCCTTGGATAAACCTTCATTAATATCCGGCTAATCCTAAAAAGCTTCAGATCTCTGTGGGAATTTTTGGTTGTTCCCACTTCATCACAGCTTCAATCTTTGCTGGATCAACCATTATCCCTTCCTGGTTGACCACGTGACCCAAGAATTGGACTTAACGAATCCAAAAATCACATTTGGAGAATTTTGCATACAGTTTCTCCTTCTTCAAGACTTCTAACACTTCTCGCAAGTGTCTGCCATGCTCCTCTTGGCTTTTCGAATAAATCAGAATATCGTCTATGAACACTATCACATATTTATCAAGGAACAGATTACAAATCCTATTCATTAAATCCATGAATGCTGCCGGAGCATTGGTTAGTCCAAACGACATAACCAAAAACTTGTAGTGTCCATATCGTGTTCTGAATGCAGTCTTCTCTATATCTTGCTCTCTTACTTTCAGCTAATGATATCCTGACCTAAGATCGATCTTCGAGAAATAGCTCGAACCTTGCAATTGATCAAACAGGTCATTAATCCATGGCAACGAGTATCTATTCTTTATTGTTGCCTTGTTCAGCTCTATGTAATCGATGCACATTCTCATACATCCATCTTTCTTCTTCACGAATAACTCTGGAGCTCCCCAGGGTGATGAACTAGGTCTAATGAAACCTTTGTCCAATAACTCCTAAAGTTGCATCATCAGCTCCTTCATCTTTGTCGGTGCTAATCGATACGGTGCTTTTGCTATTGGCGTGGTTCCTGGTAACAAGTCTATTCTGAACTCCACTTGTCTATCAGGTGGTAATCCAGGAAGATCTTCAGGAAATACTTCCAGATAATCACACACCATCGGTATACTCTGCATCACCTTCTTTTCCTTCTTAGCATCGATCACAAATGCTAAATATGATGTACACCCCTTGGTCAAACACTTTCTGGCTTTCATGAGGGAAATGATTCCAGAATAAACCCGACGTTTGTCCGCGTACACCATAAATGACTCTTTCCCTGGCGGTTTTACTTTTACTATCTTCTTCTTGCACAATATTTCGGCATCATTGGCGCTAAGCCAATCCATTCCCAACACGATGTCAAAACCATTAAGTTCGATAGGTAAAAATTCCTCATGAAACTTATTCCCATTAAGGTCGATTAAGATGTTTTTCATACGATGGCTAACAGGTACAAACTTGCCACTAGCAACTTCGACTAATAAAGCATTATCTAGTCTATCAACAGGCAGAGCTAGTTTCCTACCAAACTCATGCGAAATAAAGGAGTAGTTGGCTCCAGAATCAAACCAAATTTGAGCAGGTAATTCATTTATGAGAAAGGTACCTGAAGCGACATCAGCTTCATCCTTCGCAGCTCTCAGTGTCATCTGAAAGGCTCTCGCCTTCGGCTTTGGTGGAATGTTGGGCTTAGCTGCCTCCTTCTTCTTCAGACAGTCTTTCAAAATGTGCCCCTCTTCATTACAACCAAAACACATCCTTTTTTTGTTCGAACACTCATTGGAAAAATGCCCAATTTTTCCGCACTTGTAGCAGGTTACATCCTCACTACATTTTCCAAAGTGCTTCTTCTTGAACTTATCACACCACTTCGCTTCTCCTCCTTTTCCTCCACCAAACTTTTTCGAATTAGATTCCGAAAATTTGCTTTTCTTACCAGAACTAGATGTTCTCTCAAACTTTCTCTTCTCACCAACCTCAATATTGTTGGTGGTCCTCCCTTTAATCATGTTCTCAACAGACTTGGCATCCCATATAGCTGCCTCTAGAGTATGTGCCTGACGTACTGGCACCTCATACTCCCATGGGAGTCCCTTCGCATACCGGTCCACCTTTGTCAGCTCATTTGGAACGATGTGCAAAGCAAACTCCATCTTATCGGTGAAGGCGTTCGTGTAATCGTCGACTGACATGCTGCCTTTTGTCAATGTCAGAAACTTGTTCTCCAACTCCAACAGATTTTGAGCTGAGCAGAACTTGCGCTTGAACTGCACCACGAACTCTGCCCAGGTCAACTGCAGTGGCTCATTAGGGCTTAAAGTCTTCGCTAGAGTGTTCCACCAACGAACGGCTCCACCTCGAAACTGACGCACTGCATAGGTAGTCTGCAACTTGCCTCTGCAACCACACGTCATGAAGGCTAACTCCATTTCGGAGATCCAATCCATCACTCCGATCGGGTCCTCCTTTCCAGTGAAGGTCGATGGTTTGCAAGTTAGAAAGTCCTTGTACTTGCATCCCATTCGATCATTCCTTCCGTCATGGTTGTTTTGCCTAACTATCAGTGGGTTGGCTTGACCAACAGATCCACTGAAGTTTCCTCTTTCCGAGTGCCCTTTATTTAAATCAGGCTCTTCCACTTGAATTGACAGTTCTTCATGATTCTGTTGAAGCAACTGCCTAGTCTCCTCCATTTGACGATCCAACATCGTTTGAATCATCATTTGTACACCAGCCATTTTTATCGGCTCAGGTGCTGCTGCTACGACAGGTATTTGCTCAATCACTGGTTGTTGATTCCCGTTTTCATCAGCATTTCCAACTCCACTTCTTGTTCTCACCATTTTGATCTACACACCGAATAAGGTGAAGTTAGATCCTCATTCACGATAGATATTCAAATCATCCTTACCGCTCCGAAACGTTTACATGCTAGTTCTAAATTCGTAGACGTACGCTTAGAATCCTACACACATAAGGTTTCCAGATCCGGTCGGCAACAGACCATAGATCCGAACAAATAATATCATATATGGCAACATATAACATTTAGCACATAAAAGCATTTTAGGTAACTTTCCTAAAATAAACTAGTGCTTGTGTCTAAAACATAACAGACACACATCTCAAAATTTCACATAGCATTCTAAGCTTAAGTCTAGAAATCCTACAAATTCCTAGTTCGCTTAAACTAATGCTCTGATACCAACTGTGACATCCCCAAAATCTCGGCCAGAAAAGATCGATTTTCATTTATGCTTTTAAAATAATTTCAGATTAAATCCTTTCGATTTGAAAGAGTTGCAGAATTTGTTCCCAAAAACAAAGTATGATAAAATAATATTTACCAAAGCATTTCATAAAGAAATGTATTTTCATTATATAATCAAAACTCGGGATGTCATGTTCCGATACAGACCATAAAGCATAAACGATAACATTACAAGTCGTTCAACAAATATATACATATATAGACTTGTAAACAAAACAAATTGATGATTCATCCATCTTATGCCCTTCCACCACATCTTGTAATACAAATAAAACTGAGTGGGTCAGGCTTGGGAGCCTAGTGAGCATATAGGGTTTTCGACCCACAATAAATAATTATATTTAATTCCACCAACCAACAATAACCCAATTACCCATTCCCGTTATTCTCACTTTACGTCCCTAAGACAACTAACATAAGGGACCTAGTCTAAGAATATTTCATCAGGGCGACAACACATGCTTTCGGGGGTTTCCCGGCAATATATGTCAAATAAGGCAACCATGAGGGGGATGGAGTATAGTGAATGAACACCCAAGTTCATTAACACCTACAGGTGGCGAACCTGCTAGCGTTCCATAGGACTGTCTAGAAAAGTCCGTGGTCATCATCTAAACTCCGCTAGATGACTAAATCAAAAACATCGAGACCTCTCATCTTTTTATCACAAGACAACTATCTACCCATGTTCTACCCAACATTTTAGTAGATAAAATATACATTTTTATACATAATTTAAAACCTGTATAATATGTTCATTCAAAACACATTCCAGATAAAAGATGAGGCACATAAACATAACACGTATTTCATAGAGAATAAATCATATCTATGAGATTAGAAGATAACATCGATACACTCACATAACACATATACTTAGTACGTTAAATCGATACTTGTATAAAATGGTGCATTTGAAAGAGATTATGTACCCCCATCAAATCAACACCAATATATATATATATATATATATATATATATATATATATAAATATATATATATATATATATATATATATATATATATATATATATATATATATAAACACATAACACGTATTTCATAGTAAATACTTCGTATTTATGTATTAGAAGAAAGTAACTACACACTCACTTGATCAGAAGATGATCAGAGAGCACTACGGCTCTAAGAGTAGTACTTCTTCGGTGAAACTAAAAGATCTTCACACACTGGGCTTCTCACGGGCAAAGCTTCGGCTCGGAAACTATTTTTCTTTGCGGGATCTTCGAGCATTGAGACTTGCTTTGGGTCTCAGGATGATACCGGGGCTTAGGGTGGTTAAAATAGGGCTTAGAGAAGGTATCGGGAATGAGAGAGCAAGGGAGGAGCAACCAAAATCGGCTGACCCTTGATTTCTATTTATAGGGTGAGATTTTAGGGTTCACGTCATGAGTTTTAAGGCTCACGTCATGGGGATTGATCGTCACTGCATGCGTCACTCGTCCACTTGGGTCTGATAGCTCCGGAAGGTCAAATCTCAAAATTCACGTCGTGAACACAGTGTTTACGTCGTGAATTCTGACACAGTACCGGGTTTCGTGCCCCGAACTTTAGAAATTCATAACTCCTTCATCTGAACTCTGTTTTCGTCTGTCTTTTTATCGTTGGACTACTATTGACGAGATCTTCGACTCTCATTTAAATTGTTTCGGTTAAGAATCACTCGATCTCATATTTGAGTATTTGGGCTGCATACCGCTAAGTCGAAACTTCGGAAAAATAATAACTTCCTCATACGAAGTCAGATTTGGGCGTTCTTTTTATGCACGCTCTCGGTTTAACGAACTCTATGACTTTCGTTTAGATCATTAAGGCTAAATATCGCTCTAACGTAAATTTCACTTTTTACGTCATTCAGCGTTGCCGGTTCTGTCGCGAAACTTCGACAGGTCATAAATTCTTCGTTATAACTCGAATTTCGACATTCCTTATATCTCCGGAATCCTTGTTTCGACCACTACAACTTTATGTAAAGATATCGGGCTTATCTCACACTTTATGTTTGACGCTTATTTTTATCCTTTATTAATTATATCTTTATAATTAAGTAATAAGCACACAAATACACATAATTCACATAATACTCAAATATTTCATCATTAATACTTCAAAAAGAGTTACAAGGGTTAACCTAGACTATTACATCAACGAAAATGCCTAGCCTGGAAGCGCATGCGTTACAATTCTCTCCCCCTTAGGATGATTCCGTCCTCGGAATCACACATCAACAAATAAGTGCGGATAGCGACTCAACATGTCACTCTCCGTTTCCCAAGTGAGATTTGGCCCATTCGAATGTTTCCAACGGACAAGTACTAATTCGACCATCTTGCGTCGAAGCTTCTTAGTCTTTCGGTCAACAATTGCCTCTGGTTCTTCAATTAACCTCTTGTTTTCATCAATTCTCAATTCAGAAATTGGAATTATATTTGGAACTTCTCCCGTGAACTTCCTCAAATAACACACATGAAAAGTGTTGTGAATTCCATTCAGTTCTTCAGGTAATTCGAGCTTGTAAGCTTGGTTCCCAACCCTCTGAAGAACTTTAAACGGTCCAATAAACCTTGGACTCAACTTTCCCCTTTTACCAAATCTTATAAGTCCCTTCCACGGTGAGAATTTAAGCAAAACCGAATCTCCAACTTCAAAAGTCATCGGCCTTCGCTTCTTGTCAGCATAGCTCTTTTGACGATCTTGAGCTGCTAACATTCTTTCCCTGATCACTTTGAACTTCTCAGTAGTCTGATGGACCATCTCGGGTCCCATAAACTGCTTTTCCCCAGCCTCAAGCCAACAAGACGGCGTACGACACTTCTGTCCGTACAAAGCTTGATAAGGTGCCATCTTTATGCTCGAGTGGAAACTATTATTGTAGGAAAATTCTACCAAAGGTAAATGTTCATCCCAGTTACCTAGGAATTCTAGGGTACATGCTCTCAACATATCTTAAGGTGTTTGTATTGTTCTTTCACTCTGACCATTAGTTTGTGGATGGTAAGCTGTACTTAGACACAACTTGGTACCCATTTCCTCTTGTAGACTTTTCCAAAACCTTGAGGTGAAACGGCTATCACGATCCGATACAATCATTAACGGAACACCGTGAAGCCTCACAATTTCCTTCACATAAGAATTCACAATTTCGGGTGGTTAAAATAGGGCTTAGAGAAGGTATCGGGAGTGAGAGAGCAAGGGAGGAGCAACCAAAATCGGCTGACCCTTGATTTCTATTTATAGGGTGAGATTTTAGGGTTCACGTCGTGAGTTTTAAGGCTCACGTCGTGGGGATTGATCGTCACTGCATGCGCCACTCGTCCACTTGGGTCTGAGAGCTCCGGAAGGTCAAATCTCAAAATTTACGTCGTGAACACAGTGTTCACGTCGTGAATTCTGACACAGTACCGGGTTTCGTGCCCCGAACTTTAGAAATTCATAACTCCTTCATCTGAACGCCGTTTTCGTCTGTCTTTTTATCGTTGGACTACTATTGACGAGATCTTCGACTCTTGTTTAAATTGTTTCGGTTAAGAATCACTTGATCTCATATTTGAGTATTCGGGCTGCATACCGCTAAGTCGAAACTTCGGAAAAATCATAACTTCCTCATCCGAAGTCAGATTTGGGCGTTCTTTTTATGCACGCTCTTGGTTTAACGAACTCTATGACTTTCGTTTAGATCACTAAGGTTAAATATCGCTCTAACGTAAATTTCACTTTTTACATCATTCAACATTGCCGGTTTTGTCGTGAAACTTCGACAGGTCATAACTTCTTCGTTATAACTCGGATTTCGGCATTCCTTATATCTCCAGAATCCTTGTTTCGACCACTACAACTTTATGTAAAGATATCGAGCTTATCTCACACTTTAAGTTTGACGCTTATTTTTATCCTTTATTAATTATATCTTTATAATTAAGTAATAAGCACACAAATACACATAATTCACATAATACTCAAATATTTCATCATTAATACTTCAAAAAGAGTTACAAGGGTTAACCTAGACTATTACATCAACGAAAATGCCTAGCCTGGAAATGCGGGCGTTACAACATGAGAATAAACTTAGAAATACCTATCCTTTTCCCTAATTCATGAGTAGTCATACTTTCTTTTATATCTTCACGAAAGCTAATCCACCCCAAGGTTTTGACATCATAATCAGTAGGAGTTGGTTAAGTCTACATCAAGCCGACACCAGGTGCTTTGATAAAGCAGTTCGTCCTAACCTCCCTAAACAACGAAGCTCTAGTTATTTACAAGCGACGAACTAAGTACGAACCCTCTCATCATTTCGTGTATGCAAGCTCAGAAATGATTACGAAAGGAGTATCATGCATTCCTTGCACACATCGCCGAGACGTGATGAGAAGTGAAGGACATTCAGAACATCCAAGAAGTACGCGGCTTTCCTAACACCTTTCCAGAAGGACTACCGAGACTACCACCACAGCATCAAGCCGAATTCAGAATTGACTTAGTCCCAGGGGCTACCCCAATAGCCAAATCACCTTATCGTCTAGCTCCAACTGAGATGCAAGAACTTCCTAGCGAGCTTAACAAACTCCTCAGAAGGGGATTCTTTAGGCCAAGTTTCTCACTTGGAGGAGCACCGGACTTGTCTGTAAACAAGAAAGAGCGTTCCAAACGCTAAAGTAAGCCTGATGCATCGCACCAATATTATCCCTCCCAAAAGGGATAGAATATTTCGTGGTGTAATGTAATGCATCCAACCAAGGGCTTGATTGCGTTCTTATACAAGAGGAAAGGTCACTGCCTATACCTCAAGACAACTTAAGACGCAAAAAGTTAACTATACAACACATGATCTTGAGTCAGGAGCAATGGTAATTGCTCTGATGATCTAGAGACACTACTTGTAGGGTACAAGGTGTAATACTCTCACAGACCACAAAAACACTCAACATACATTCGACAAAGAAGAGTTATCATACCAGTGAAGTCAAACAAAAGAAGCAAAGTCATATCTCGATAGTGAAAGGTTCGCTGGAATGCCAAGCAAGGACCAGAGTTCACTTAAGAACACGAGTAGCAAATAAAACTTCTATCCGTAGCATGATTATTAATTCTGCTTAAACTCTAATTTTGGGACGAAATTCCCTCTAACGGGGGGATGATGTGACAACCCGATATTTTGAGACAATAAAATGTAACACCAGTCAAATTTAGGCTGAAATATAACTTTCCTAAAATCTTATTTGGGTTAAATAAAGTAGCAGGAATCGTATCAAGGTTTTCTTACATATAAAGAACCCTAAAATCCGAGTTATAATGAAGAAGTTATGACCAACCGAAGATTCTTGGCAAAACCAGCAACACCAATTAAACAAAAAACACGAAATTTCAACACAATAGTTTTTAGCCTTAAGTATCTAAATGAATGTTGTAGATACCATTAAACCGTAAATATACATAAAAAGAACGTCAAAATATGACTTCATATGAGGAAGTTATGATTTTTCCAAGATCCGGATATAGCAGTAGACAGCTAAAAACTTGAAATAGAGATCGAGAGACTTTTGGCCGAAACAACCTAAATGAGAATTGAAGGTCTCAACAATATTTGCGCAACGGTAAAAAGTCTGACGAAAACGGACATCGGATGAAGAAGTTATGGATTTTTAATGGACTTTTCGTGTCCTGGCCCGTTAAAAATAAATAATTAAAAATAAATCAAAATTTTCGGATGAAGTCTAAACGAGAGTTGTAGAGCATATTTTCAGCTACGTGTGCGTATAAAGAACGTTGAAAACGGATCTCGTACGCGAAAGTTACGGATTTTACAAGTTTGAGGCCCAAAATCCGAGGCTGTCAGGCTTGCCACGACGTGGTGCAGTTCGCTGCGACCTGGACAGTGACTGAGAGCGTCCAATCTACAAAAGAGGATAAGGCTGACTCACCACGACGTGGCACACCCTCTGCCACGACGTGGCACTCAAAAAATGGCCCTGTAAATAGATTTCAAGGGCTCCGAGTTCCATTGCTTAGTTCTCTTCTTTCTTGCGCCGAAACTCTACGTTTAAACCCCCGAAGCCCTCCCAAAGCCCCGGTTTTCGACTTCAAGTTCCAAAGGAAGGTTTTGTGTTCCCGAGATTACCGAGATTCCCGAGAAAATCAACTTTTGCAAGTCGAAGTTCTGCTCGATTATCATCTCGCTTTCTCCCAATCAATCAAGTGAGTTCATACCCCCTTGAATTAACCTTTTAAATGTTGTTAAATGTTTTTAAATGCTTTATAGGGGGGGAATACAAGTTGAATCATGTTTAGTTATTATATCAATCACATGTGATTAATAACTAACATATAAATGGCTTTACTTTACGTAACTGTTTTACCAATCAGATTTCTTCAAATGTTTATCTTAAACGTTTTTAGGTGTTTAAAACACCTTATTAAACTGTTTATTAAACACTGTATGTTCATTTCAAACCCTGTTACATTGTGTTTCAAACAAAGGTTCCTTTATACTTAAACTGTTTTTGTCAAAAAAATACTTCCAAACCGTTTTATAAACTGACATCAAGTCGATATTTTCTTAGGTATTAATCTTTTTCAAAGGTTTTATAAAACTCCTTATATGCTTTTATATTGTCAATTGCATGCTTGTATAGGTATAGTGAAGAGATAATAACTATCTTGAAGATCGATTAGATCTTTATAACAGGTAAAATAATAAATACGAAATCAGCGAATAACACAAGAATGGATCAAAGTATGTCGAATGATTGATCAACAATCCTCAGTAGAGCTTGATAAAGAACTTCCGCTATAGAGGATTTAGGGTTTACAAGAACGATAAAGAAAACAATGCACTGATCTATCGTAATAATCTCTTTCTATCGTTTTTCCAATCCTTAGATTAATATGCATGCAAGCATATCAATTTATACTAAACCCTATCAAGCTCTCGGTTGGACAGGGCCAAACCGGAGTAACAAAACTTGGACTAATAACCGAGCCCAATGGACGCAATACATCAAAAAACGCTACCCAACAATCTCCCCCTTTGCGTCAAATTGGAGCGAGATTACTTCGTCTTCTTGCTTGGGCCAGCAGCAGGAACCTTCTTCTTTACAGTATCAAACAGACGTGAGATAAGGGCAAGGATCGTCTGTCTGAACCGAATGTACCATTGTATCATGTCGTCAAAATACTTGATATCATCCACTTTATTTTCCTTGCATCTGTGGATGATCCCCAACACATGCTCTAGGCAAGCAGTGGTATAAAGATGTTTATCAGCTAAGGCAAACAAACATTTTTGTCCTTCACTCCTAGTGAACATGACTGAGTTTCGCCTCGGGTCAATTTTGCCCATCTTCATCTAGTTTAGATCACTGGCCGAGCCAACAGGAGATATCTTTGGTTTCTTCTTGAAGACATTTGCAATCTCCTGATCCATCAGTGCGACCTCCATGATATAGCACACCAGCATCCTCTTGAGATGGTCAATGATCGGACCATATTCAGCTTCATTGGTCAGAAGGATGTTGTGCAGGATGATCCAATCATGGGGATTGAGGTTTGGTAGATCTGCTAAAGAAATTGCATGTTCGGTTTTGGCAGATCCCCTGAGCACCTTGAACTGAACGTTGATAAACTTCCCTTCAGTGTACGGTTTCAAGACCAGAACGTTGATAATCTTCTGAGCGCTCCAGGTTTGATATTGGGGTTGAGCAGCCTTCAGATAGAATTCAATCAAGTCCCGATCAACCTGCTTATGAGGATGAGGGAACTCGGCAACGTTGGAGAAGGCGTGAAAGATGAACGCCTTTCGGGTCAGTGGCATGTCGAACTGAGAGTCGACGGAATTGAAACAGTCAAATGAGATAACTGGTTCCAGCCACAAGATGCTCGGAGTGTCGATTGCCTCCTTTATCATCCTTTCGTGAGTCTAAGCAGGAAAAAGAGTTTTCCTACTCTCGAGAAGGTCGTGGGCTTCCTTCTGTTTGTGTTCCGCTTCTTCAGCTTCTTTTGCCACACGAGCACTATCATCTGCATCATTGCGTCGACTTTTGCGTTTCAACAAGTCGGCAATGGTTTCTTGGTCATCTTCCTCTTCTTCCTCAGCAACCTTCTTGCCATTGTCTTTCACACCCGAACCAGAGGCTTGGCCTACAGGAGGAGGTTCGGTTGTGTGAGTTGCCTTTGAGGAATGAGGTGGTTGAGATGTAGACTCCTTTTCTCCCCCTTGTTTCGGAATGGACACGAAATCGGGTAGCCCTTCAATTTTGCTTAACAGGTCTAGGGCAGGAGCGAGCTTCTCTGCAAGGGTACGCCTCACATAATGATTAATTATAGGATCATGTGCTTCGAGGATGTTGGATATGGCTGAGTGGACATCCGAAACACATGTCTTAATTACCTCCCGTTCGGACCGAAGAGTGTCAATCTGTTGTTGAGAATTGGAGAGTTGAGCACTCTTGACCTTTAGGGCAATGGTCTTCTTTGCCAAAACATCCATCAACGAGTTCTCAGCAGCCAAATCTTCTTGAAGCTTTGAGAGACGCTCGTCAATAGAAGCACGAAACGCTGAGTTGTCGTCTGTAAGCGATTGACGAAGTGAAGCAAAGGACTTCAACTCAGTAGAGACAAACGTGGCCAACTGTTGAACAAGTGGTTCCAACGTAGTCTTGGTGGCATCAGCACTCTCCTGTAAAGACTTTAACAGGGCAGAGGCATCAGAAAATAGTTTATTGACTTTTTCGGTCGCAGCCTGACAGGCTTTCGTTGAGGCATCGATGGCAGTGGTTGCAGAAGCAACAGAGTCTTGCTGAGCCCTTGAGAAAGCATCAACAATCTTCTGAAGAGCAGCTTCAGAGAGGGATGATTGAGACATAGAGGAAGAGGCAATGAGCAAGTCGACCTTGTCATGGAGCTCCTTAAGATGTTTCTTTGTGACCGGAGCGTCATCATCATCATTGCTTTGGACTTGAAACGGACTATAGTAGACCGAATCAAACGTCATGTTTTCCCCGCCAATGAAAGTGTCATCTTCGTCAGAGACGTGACCGGGAGATGGTGGTGGTGGTGAAGCTGGTGGTACAGTGGTATGGGTAGGTTCAGGTTGGGTTGTTTCGGGTGTAGGTGTAGGGGTAGGTTCAGGTGCTGTTTGGGTTTCGGTTGTGTTTATGGTTTCAGGTGCTGTTTTGGGTTTCGGTTGCGTTTATGGTTTCAGGTGCTGGTGGAGGTTCGGTTGCATCAGTATGAACGCCCGTATCAGATACGTTGGCTCTAACATCTGCAGTGGATGTTGTGGTTGCTTCGGTGAATATTGGTGGTGGCATTGGGATTGATGTGTTTGGAATGTGGGTAAAGGGGTTTATGGTGGGAATGGAAGTAGGAATAGTTTGAGTAGGAGAGGGAATTGGAGAAGGAGGGATTTGCATTTCAGGGGTAGGTGATCTGGGTGGTGTGTTGCCTCGTGGAGAGCCATCAGAATCCGAACTCTCACCCTCTGACTCACTGGATGACGAAGCGATGACCAGCTTTCTCCTGGGTTGAGTTTTTCACCTCTTTTGCTGCGGAGACTGAGCAGTTTTTGTGGGTTTCCTCCTCTTAGGAGAAGGGCCTTTAGCCCCTTTCGCCACCTGTTTCCCTTTGTCAGCCTTCTTGCCTCTTGGAGCAGGCTTGTCGGCGTCATGGATCGATTTCAACATCTCTGGTGTGAGATCCCTCGGACCAGAACGCTTGAATTCTTTGTAGGTTCTGATAATCCGGCTGTCAGCTGGAACGTCAGCATACATAGATTCCGGAATGGAACCAATGAAGGGAAATTTGGAAGCATCGGAAACGATGATCTTCGTGGTATGAAAGGTACCAATCGAAGACATCGTTGCACCGGCGACAGTGGGGACGTTGTACTTGTCCATAACCCACTTCGTAACCAAGGTCCAAAACCTAGCATAAGACACCTCTGAATGCCGTAAAGAAGAGGAGAGACTCTGGATGAGTTGTTGCCAAAGAACAAACCCATAATCGACATTGATGCCATTGTAGACACCATATAAGATGGACAGAAACAGTCGGCTGGAACCATCTGAGCCAGAACTCCTTTCAGAAAGGCCTTTGAAAAACACAGTGAACAACCCGTTCCACTGTGGCGGCAAGCACGACTTCTTGAATTTGGCGACGGAAGTAAGCACCTCCGTATAATCCATGTTGTAAAACATATTGAGCAGGTGCCCCATCGGAATCGTCTCTGGATTAACCCTCGTTGGGTCAGCTTCAAACCCTAACAGGGAGCAAAATCATTGCTTGGAAATCAACGCTTTATGATGAGAAACTTCAAAAAAGATCCGGTCAACCACTCTGTCGTAATGAGCAGTCGCATAGATTTGCGACAGAAACTCCATTGGAACTGATTCCGCCCTTGAAAGTGCCGGAGCAATTGGTGAATACTTCAAGCACTCGATAATGGGGAACATGTAGGAATCATAAACATGAGGGGTTAGATCGATAATGAGGCATTGTTGAGGGCGAATGGGAAGCATGTGGGATGTGGCGTGAACAGAAGACGAATTTGCAATTGTTGAAGAGAGTGAAGAAGATGATGAACAGTTACAGTTTGAGGGATTTCTTGTGCTCTGGGAATTTTGATTGCAGTAAAGAGGTAAATGGTAGAGGATGTGGCCTTTTATACTGGGGATTAAGGAGAGAGAAAGATCTTCCCAAATCTTCTATCGAAATACGAAGGGTTTTCCGAAATTGGACTGATGCGTGACAGTTAGGGTAACCGATGATCACGCATGAGAGAGAGTGTCAGATCCCTAAGAACACGCCTCCCATCAAGCGCCGTTTGGAGATAAACCGTTTCAGATTCACACGCGCCCTTGCTGTGCCTTTAGAGAAGAACCGTTTCAAATTCGCACACGCGTCTGCGACGTCATTTGGAGATTAGACATTTCAAATTCGCACGCGTTCCCTGTTGCACCGTTTGAAATCAAATCAATTAGACTCCCGCCTGAGTCAGCAACCTTTCATCTTATCCCTTTAAAGTGTAACGGTATCTTTTGAACAAAACTCCCATGTGGATGAAAATTGACCACAACCACCAATCCAATGAAAAAGCCTGTAATTATTAGAACCAGAATTTTGGAAAATCAAAGATTTTCGTGCTAAGGGTGTAAAAGAAAAGAAATAAAGCAATCCTTTTTAGGAAAAATTGTGATGTCAATAAAAGACATGAAACAAATGATCCCGGACACGAATCTCTTCCTTCAAAGTCAAGAGAGACCTTAAAGTGTTAGTGTGGTTTCCCGTTGAATAACGATCAAACACTTATTAAGAAGTGTTGAAAGGCATCTTTTAATTAAGCTTTTTAGGGTGGCTTTTGCTTTGATTCAACCGTCCTAATCTTGAAATAAGATAGAAAGTGAACAAAGTACCTGTGAGACCGGTGTAGTCTGTTGAACAGGTAGGTTTGAAATAATTTTAATGTGGCTGGGAAATATAAAATCTCAAAAAAAATCAAAAACTGGATCCCAAGGGAAGAAATGTTATGGTTTGTAACAATTTCATAGGAATCTAACAAAAGAAAAATTTGAGACTTCATGAAGATACGTCCGTCAATTCATTAGTGAAAACTAGAGCAATATAATTGTTCACCGTCAATTCAGATTGGGTATTGAATTTTGGGTTTCACTCAGCTCGTAGTGGCACGAAACTAAGATCATAAATGCAGTTTTTGAGTAACCATAAACCTCAGTGGTAATTTCTGAGAGTCTCAAGGGTTACGTTTGGGAAACGAATTTAACGGAGAAATGCAATAGAGATGGTGTAAGAAATCAAAGTACCTCTGCTGTGAAAAACTGGATCAAGCAGAAAACTCTTATCTCATGTGAGAAGAGAGTTAGGTAGCTCATGATTAGAATAAATAAGAAAGCCTAATTGGGAAGACAAGGTTTGTTTATACCAAGTCAGTAAGGCTTATTATTCAGAATCAAGTGAGGCTTTGGGCACATACAGCAGCATGCTTCTAGGGACACTTTAACTAATTCAACAATTTCCCATAAACAAACTCACAAATAAAATTAAAGTCAAAAAGAAAATAAAGAACAAAATATTTTTGGAGTTTATTGGTTTCGGTTTTGAAAATTTTTGGAAAACCGAACCCGAGCGTTTGGTTGGTTTCGGTTTTGAAAAATTTTGGAAAACCGAACCCGAGCGTTCGGTTGGTTTCGGTTTTGAAAAATTTTGGAAAGCCGAATCCGAACATTCGGTCTATTTCGGTTACCGAAGAAATTAGATTTTCAAAAAGGAAATACTTTTGACAATAAGATAAATAATTATGGAGCAATTGTACATGAAATTTACAACCGAGAAAACTACCTTTAATTGATGAGCGAAAGGCAGAGTATTCAACCGAACCCAAACGTTCGGTCTATTTCGCTTCTTACGGTTGAGTTTGAGAGGTAGTTTGTGGTACTGACTCTGATTCCATCATACCTAGCCCTTGTAGAATTTTGTTGAACAACGCTTCCGGAAGGGCTTTGGTGAAGACATCAGCCAGTTGATCAGTGGTTCTAACAAAGTGAATTTAAACGTTTCCATCTTCCACATGATCTTTAATGAAGTGATACCTCAGTGCTATATGCTTAGTCTTCGAGTGTTGCACTGGGTTATGATAGATCCTAATTGCACTTTCTGAGTCGCAATATAGTGGAATCTTTTTCATATTGAGTCCATAATCCCGGAGTTGACTCTGGATCCAAATCACTTGAGAAGTACAGGAGGCAGCTGCAATGTATTCTGCTTCAGCTGTAGACAAAGACACACACGTTTGTTTCTTTGATTGTCAGCTAACCCACTTCCCGTCAAGAAATTGGCAGCTGCCAGTGGTGCTTTTCCTGTCTAGTCCACAACCTCCAAGGTCTGCATCTGAGTAGGCCTAAACGAAGAAGCCCGAGTTGGATGGATACCATAGACCTAAAGAGGTAGTTCGCTTGAGATATCGTAGAATGTTCTTCACTGCAAGCATGTGAGGTTCGCATGGGTTCGCTTGAAATCTAGCACAGTAACAAACAGAGAACATTATGTCAGGCCTGCTTGCAGTAAGATACATCAGAGAACCGATCATTTGGCGATAAAGTGTAATATCAACTGCCGGTTTATCCAAGGATGGAGTGAGCTTGGTGCCGAACGCCATTGGAACTTTGACCTTTGAATCTCCCATCATGCCAAATTTTTCTAGAAGAGTCTTCGTGCAAGCTTCTTGATTAATAAAGATGCCTTCGGGTCCTTGTCTAATATTTAAACCAAGGAAAAAGTTAATTGGACCCATTGAGCTCATCTCAAATTTAGTCTCCATCAGCTTTCTGAATTCAGCCATTAAGCTGGGATTCGTGGAGCCAAAGATGATATCATCGACGTAAATTTGAACAATCATAAGGTGGTTACCTTCCTTCTTACGAAAGAAGGTTGGGTCAACCGAACCTTGCTTGAATTTGGACATCTTTAAAAACTTTGTCAGTGTTTCATACCAGGCTCTCAGAGCTTGTTTCAGTCCATACACGGCTTTGTCCAAAATATAACAATGATTAGGATACCTTTCGTTTACGAATCCAGGAGGTTGCTCCACATACACTGTTTCTTCGAGTTCTCCATTGAGAAATGCACACTTGACGTCCATTTGGAAGACTTCAAAGTTTTTGTGTGCAGCATAGGCGAGAAATATTCTAACGGATTCCAGCCTAGCTACAGGAGCGAAAGTCTCTTCATAGTCAATTCCTTCCTCCTGACAGTATCCTTTCACTACCAGACGTGCTTTGTTTCGAATAACGTTCCCTTCCTTGTCCATTTTGTTCCGAAAGACCCATTTGAGACCAACAACTGAGGCATCTGGAGGAGTTGGAATGAGTCGCCAAACTTTGTTCCTTTCGAATTCATTTAGTTCGTCTTGCATAGCTTGAACCCAATCGGAGTGATCAAGAGCAGTGTTAACTGTTTTTGGTTCAACTTTTGAGACAAAGGAGTTAAACATACATAATTCTACTTTTGAAAACAAGGAAGTTTGTTTTGCCTTGAGTTGTGATCGGGTCAGAACTTTTTCAGATACATTACCAACAACCTGGGAGACAGGATGATCTCTGGTCCATTTGATGAGAGGAGGGTAGTTTGGATCAAAGGATGGATCCAATTCAGCGTTTACCATCTCTTCTAGTTCTGATTGACTTTCATAGTCGTAAGACATATCTATATTCTCCCCCTCGATGGATGAGCTTTCTGGTGTGTCTTGAGTTTCTGGAGTTACAGAGGTTTCGGGTGGTGCTGAGCTTTCGGGTTCCACTGGACTTTCGCTTGGTGTGGCACTTTCGGTTGGTGAAGTGCGTTCTGGAGCAGCTTGAGAACTGTTCTCCCCCTCGACATGTGAGCTCGCCTGTGATGACGAAGATGAATCCTCCCCCTCAACTGAAGCATTGTGCTGTGGAGAGTCGTCAGAATTAGATCCTTCTTCATTCATTCTCTTTGCAGCATCATCGACAAGTTGCTTCAGATGATCTACCTTGTTGTCAGCTGCACTGGCTTCTGAGAGTGTGGCTTTCTCTGGTTCATCAAATAATTCAACGAACTTCTCAAATAGGTTTGCGATTGAGGCTGTGACTTGACCAGTTTGAGGAAAGATTTCTCCAGCTGTGTCTTCATTGGCTTTTAGCTTTTTGACAAAACTATCATAAAAAGTCACGTAATAAGTTTCTTCTATTTTCCTCGAGCGCTTGTTTAATACCCTGTACGCTTTAGAAGTTAGAGAATATCCTAGAAATATCCCCTCACCGGCTTTGACATCAAACTTGTTGCGGTTTTCTTTAGAATTGAAGATGAAACACCGTGAACCGAACATATGGAAAAACTTGAAATTTGGCTTCCTGTTGTTGATGATCTCATAAGGAGTGAGTGTGAAGCGCTTATTGAGATATGACTTGTTCTGTGTAAAACAAGCAGCAGAAATAGTATCAGCCCAAAAATATAAAGGTAAGGAAGCGAAACTTAGCATGGTTCGGGCCGCTTCACACAAAGATCGGTTTCGTCTTTCGACAATTCCGTTTTTTTGAGGAGTGTAGGGAGCTGAGAAGTTATGACTTATTCCCTTTTCGGCCAAGAATTCTTTATTTTTGAACTCCAGCCCATTGTCGCTCCTGATGTTGCGAATGACTTTCTTCAGCTGCACTTCAATCTGCTTGAGGAACGTCTTCAGTTTGAGTGTCGCTTCAGATTTGTGATTTAAAAAGAACACCCATGTAAAACGCGAAAAGTCATCAACAATAACAATAATGTACTTGCTACCACCGATACTTTCGATAGAGGATGGACCACACAAATCAATATGAAGTAACTCGAGTGGTTCAACAACTTTAGTGTTTATTATAGATGGATGACTTTGACGACTCTGCTTCCCCATTTCACATGCAGCACACAAATGTTCTCTATCGTACTTGAGCAATGGAAGACTTCGAACATGACCTCCAGTGACAAGTTTGTTGATATCCTTAAAGTTGAGATGAGAGAACCTTCGGTGCCACAACCAGCTTTCGTCAAATTGTGCTTTGGATAACAAGCAGATAGCTGGGTTCCCTTTGATAGGTTTGAGGTTTAGAGGAAACATTTCACCTTTACGCTCCGATTTGAGGATAACTCTTTTTGTCTTTTTCTAAATTATTTCCGAACCCTCATCATCGAATGAAACTTTGAGACTGGTACCTCCAACAAGCTGAGATACACTAATGAGGTTATGTTGTAGTCCTTCCACATATGCAACCTTCCTAATCGTGAAATCACCGTTTGTAATCATTCCATAGCCTTTTATGGTGCCGAAGGAGTTGTTCCCGAACTTGAAATTTCCACCGTTTGAAAGAGACCTGTATTCCCTTAGCTCTTCCTTCCTTCCAGTCATGTGACGCGAGCAGCCACTGTCAATGTACCATTCTTCGTCAAACTGCTCGTCACTGATAACCTGCAAAAATTAAGCAGATTTAGGAACCCAAAGTTTCTTGGATCCTCGTGAGCCTTTCACAGGAACTGGAATAGTAAGAGAGATGTCAACAAGATATGTTCTTTTTATTAGTGTTGTTTCATCTTTCTTTTTGATGGTGAATACTTCAATTTTATTGGGATTCGTTGCTTTTGATTTGGACTCTGGTTTAACTGATGAAACCTTCAGTTTTCCTTTCAGTTTAGTTGATGATTGAGGTTTTTGAGAGTGAATAGAATGGAATTTAGAACGGGGTTGAGAGGAATTAGAAGAATTTGAAGAATTAGAAGAGTTAGAATGAGAGAACTTAGACTGAGATGACTTCTTGACTTGAGATTCTAGGTGACCCTTTTGCTTTTCATCATTGGTGGGACCGAACCTAGAATTTTGATCTCTTTTGTTCTCTGAACCGAACCTTTGCTTTCGGTTGATGTAGTTCTCCGAACTGAACCTCTGCTTTCGGTTGTTATTGCTCTCTTGTGATTCAACAGGATTTTTCTCTGACTTTAAGTTCCTGTCATGATGTGAGAAATAGGCATTTTGAGATTGCCAAAACTGTTTTCTTTCAGAGAGATTCTTCTTGTATCTCTAATTCCTTTGCTGTTTTTGATTTCTCATCTGCTTCGGTTGATGATGGATATTGGCTTTTGGTTTCTGTTTTCCTTTAGCTGGTTCACTCTGAACTGATGATGTTTCGCTTAAAGGAGTGACTTCTTTTGCAGGAATTCCTTTTTCTTGAGGAACATCTTTTGTACCACTAGTACTTGGCACATCGAAGCTATCAGGCTTATTCAAAGGTTCTGGTACATATCTGCCTTTGCTTTTCCATGAAGTCCTTTCAGATAGACCTACCGTTTCATCAGCATTGTCGATGGGAGCTGACCAGAAGAACTCATCGCAGCCATCAGCATTGTCTTCGTTTACAATGGCTGTAAGTTCAGCAGTCTGATGTTCGGTTACGCCTGTGACCTTATACACCTGATTTGGAGTGGTTCTAACTTTTTGATATACTACTGCCTTTTCTGCAAGGATCGTGGACTTTTGTTTGGACAAACGAGCAAACTCCACTGAATTTTCTGAGATGAGATTTTTGTGGTTTTCGGGTTCGCTTTTAACAAATTCTAAAAAATCAACTGTGTCCTCTACAGAAATTTCACTCATATTGTCGTCCTCATTAAGCTCAGATGCATTTTCAACATCAATTTTATTTTCTGAGCTCAAGTTGGAATTTAATGAGTCAAATTTTTGTATGGTTTCGGTCCTCAGTTTCAGTTTATCATTTTCATCCAAAAGGTTTTTAAGCATGTCCTTATGGTCCTTGGACTTTATGAAAGATTCGATTTTGTCTAGTCCATACATGTATGTCAGATTAACTTCTTCAGACGAAATAACACTTTCATAATTATACGCTTCAGCATCAATTTCATCCTCCTTAAACTCAAGGAAGGGTAAAATCATACGATGAATATTTTGTCCTATTTCACAATCCAAATGAAGCTGAGTGATATTAGAATAAAGACGTTTAGCAATCAAACAAAAAACATTTCTCTGTTTTAAAAGCTTTAAATTGTCTCTTTGCAAATAAATGTTTTCATCTTTGGTTTTGATTAACTCCAACTCCTTCAGTTCGATCCACATCCTTCTTTCCTCACTCTTTGAAGATACCCTACTTATTTGGTCAGTTAGGTTAGAATTGGTGACTCGAGTTTGAGTTAAACTAGTGTCTAGATGAGAGATTCTTGAATTAAAACTTTTTAATTCTTTTTCGTATGAGCATTGTGGGACTTTGAATGAAACAAAAACAGATTGTACCTTCTTGATCAGTTCATCAAGTTCGTTGAACTGCACGCTGAGCGGTTTTGCTGTGAAGCACAAGTCCTCTCGCTCCTTTGCGTCTCCATTCCCACCATCTGTGTTGTATCCCCTCATCTGAGACACGTCCGACACCATCAAACATTTTCCACCGCTGCCTTCTTCTTTCGTCACATAAGCCTTTCCATGAGAAGGCTTCCTTACTTCATCATCCTCAGAGTCGGTTGACCAGACCTCCACGCCACCGAACTCATCATTCGCTACCGAACCCTGCACAATTAAAGCATTCATAGAAGGGTTAGCCGTAGATTTCTTCTTCCTGATCTCATCCAGCTTTCTCTGCAACAAAGCTTCTTCATCTTTTTCTTCATCGTTTTTTGCCATTTTCTTGAGGACACAATCTTTCGCATAGTGGTTCTTTCCTCCATAGTAATAGCAGCTTACTCCCGAATCTCCTTCAGCTTTCGGTTCTTTCTTTGATTCTTCTGCCTTCGGTTCATCTTTGACATTTTCAGAACTATAACTTCCCTGCCAATTTCTATATTTATTTGTGGGAAATCTTTTCTTGATGAACCTCTTGGGGTTTGACACCATCATAGCATAGTCTTCCGAAGTGAGGTCATAGTCCTCCAAGTTGAGGTCTTCTTCTTCCATCACCGCTTTGCTTTTGGACAAAAGGACCAACGAACCCAAGCTAGAGACCACATTTTTCTCCTGTAACACGATCTTTTCTTGAGATTTCAGGATGCCCACCAGTTTCGCAAAAGAGTAGGATTTGAATTGCTCATGTGCTTTAACTGTGGACACTACAGCTCTCCACTCAGATCTGAGGCCATTCAAAAACGTAACCTTATGCTCAATTAGCTTCCTTTCAATGTCATGTTTAATCATCTTGCTAAGAAGATGATTGAAGTGATAGAACGGTTGAGTCACGGTTTCTTCGGCTCCCTGCTTGAATTCACCAAACTCAGACAAGGGTAAGGTTTGAATGGAGTGTTCAAGATCTTCGTCCGTAGAATACAATTCTCGTAGCCTGTCCCATATTTCTTTTGCAGTTGTACATGAACTCACCAGCCTGAAAGTATCAGATTGAAGAGCAAATCTGATTAATCTCAATGCTTTGATATTGCACTGAAATTTATCTTTTTCGTCTTGAGCAATATCTTTAACGTCTTTCAAAAGATCATTATACTCCTTCTGAGTTTTAATAATCCTTGAAGTTGTTGAATGAGCAAAGGGTCCAGATACATTTTGCTTCCCAGATGAGGTATCCATTGTCCTCAGATCTTATAACATAGTCTTCAAAGTGATGTGCCCAGACTTCATAATCATGGGTGTAAAGAATGGGAATCTTCGTTGTTGATCCAATGTTGTTCGAAATATTAATGGGATTGGATTGCGACTCGTCCATGCTTGATCGAATAACCTGTTAAAAGATCAGACTTGTAATGTATTAAATTAGGGTAAAACAATAAATACCGAGTTATGTCAATTATGGGATGACGGCTCAATAAATATCAGTAAATGCGAAATAACCCTAATCGAAACCTTTTTCACAGAAAAGAAGTGTATGAATTACACAGCCTCTTGCTCTGATACCAATTGAAGAGATAATAACTATCTTGAAGATCGATTAGATCTTAATAACAGGTAAAATAATAAATATGAAATCAGCGAATAACACAAGAATGGATCAAAGTATGTCGAATGATTGATCAACAATCCTCAGCAGAGCTCGATAAAGAACTTCCGCTGTAGAGGATTTAGGGTTTACAAGAACGATAAAGAAAACAATGCACTGATCTATCGTAATAATCTCTTTCTATCGTTTTTCCAATCCTTAGATTAATATGCATGCAAGCATATCAATTTATACTAAACCCTATCAAGCTCTCGGTTGGACAGGCCCAAACCAGAGTAACAAAACTTGGACTAATAACCGAGACCAATGGACGCAATACATCAAAAACCGCTACCCAACATATAGTTATATAAATAACGTTTAAAAGACTTAGGAAGGCTAACCCGCTTTATTTCCCTTTCCTCGTTGGGATGTGGTCTGGTAGGGTATCGGGTATCCGTCCGAAGGTCGTTTAACTATCAGTTATATATCATGTATACATATAGAGATATAAAAGTTTTCCTCAGTCAGTTCGGTACCTTTGGGTAGCAAAGGCATACTTCAGGTTATACACGTACATGGTTAGTAACTATTATAGGTATAGTTAGGAGATACCACTTACTATTCCAAGTACAGGGAATCACACAAGAGTCAGTTTATTCAAGAGTCTATACTAGTACATTACATGATACATGAGTACATTACATGATACAGGAGTACGTTTACATAGATACGCTTACATGAGTACGTTTACCTAGATTCGTTTACATGAATACTTTTACATGAATACTTTTACGTAGATGTTACATGGCGAGTTACTATTACATATTATATGTGTAGATACTGTTATATATAATTCTCCTTCTTATCTTTACTTTATGATACAAACACATAATCAACGAGATAGATTGGACTTTATATCCTCGTTCCAAAGGATACTTTGCGGGACTAACCATTACTAGAACCTTTGTTAGGTACAGAGGTAAATGCACATCTACTGATGTCTTCGGTTGATACCATTATAGGTATACTTTAAGGGACTAACTATTCCTACACCCAGCTGTTAGCTACAGAGGTAAATGTACATCTACGGATGTCTTAAGTTAACACTGTTAGTTATCCAAGTACAAAAGGATAATACTTAGGTCATTATATTATTTCTTATCTTTACTTTGTGATACAAACAGATAATCAACGAGATAGATTGGACTTTATATCCTCGTTCCAAAGGATACTTTGCGGGACTAACCATTCCTGGAACCTCTGTTAGATATAGAGGCAAATGCACATCTACTGATGTCTTCGGTTGATACCATTATAGGTATACTTTAAGGGACTAACTATTCCTACACCCAGCTGTTAGCTACAGAGGTAAATGTACATCTACGGATGTCTTAAGTTAACATTGTTAGTTATCCTCGTACAAAATGATAATACTTAGGTCATTATATTATTTCTTCCTTTACTTTGTGACACATTCACATGATCGACGAGGTAGGACATATTTAATATAGATAACTAATTTCCTTATTACCTTTATAATGTGACTCATGCACATAAACGATGAGGTATACTATAGTTTTATACTAATAGTTAAACAGGGAAAAACCATCACATTTACAGAGATGCTTACCTTCAAAACAGTAGGGTCTTGGTAGAAGACTTCTTTTATAGGGATCATAGGGATTTATAGGGTTATTCAAATGCTTTCCATTACTTACAAACCTTTACATACTTATACGAACTTTCTTTCAAAACATTGTCAAGACTTTCATTACAAGTTTTACAAATCAAAGACACATTAATACTTATGAATTCACCATATTTCTTGCTGATACTCGCTTTCAAAATAACTTGTATTCTCAGGTCACAAATAGACAGGTACGACGACTAGGTTTTGTGAAGACGGAGAAATCAAGACTCCTCTTTTATTTTGATTAGTTATCATGTTGTCTTATACTATGAAAGAATACACTTGTAATTTAAAATTATACTATTAATGCAATGGATGATGTTGTTGCTTGTTTACTACTTTACATTGTTGTGATACATTACATGACGTCATCCGCCCCAGAACGTTTCCGCAGTTCTCGGTTTTGGGGTGTGACAATTTGGACACGATCTGGGTAATAGTTGATAGACTAACGAAATCCGCCCATTTCCTGCCAATAAAAGAATCATACAAGATGGAGCGCCTGACAAGAATCTACATAAAAGAAATTGTGAGACTCAACGGAGTACCGGTATCCATCATCTCAAATAGAGATAGTAGATTTACTTCACGCTTTTGGCAATCGCTTCAGAAAGCTGTGGGAACACAACTCGAATGAGCACTGCCTACCACCCACAAACAGATGGTCAAAGTGAGCGAACCATTCAAACACTGGAAGATATGCTCCCAGCGTGTGTAATAGACTTTGGAAAACCGTGGGATACCCACTTGCCTTTGATTGAGTTCTCGTATAACAACAGTTATTACTCGAGTATCAAAGTTGCTCCTTACGAAGCATTATACGGGCGAAAATGTAGATCACCGTTGTGCTAGGAAGAGGTAGGAGACACCCAACTAGCGAGAGAGCAAACGGCAAACAACGCCTTAACGGGACCAGAAATCATACGCGAGACGACTGAGAAGATAATTCAGATCAGAGCACGACTACAATCGTCACGAGACAGACAGAAGAGCTACGCCGATAAGCGACGAAAGCCCTTGGAATTCGAAGTCGGAGATAAGGTGTTACCAAAAGTCTCTCCTTGGAAAGGAGTGATTCGTTTTGGGAAGCGGGGAAAACTGCACCCTCGATACATTGGACCCTTCGAGATTCTTGCCCAAATCGGTCCAGTGGCTTATAGATTGCAACTCCCCTCCGAGCTCAGCAGTGTACACCCTGTGTTCCACGTCATTCCATTAGAGGAAATCAAAATCAATGAGAACCTTCTGTTCATCGAAGAGTCGGTTGAAATCATGGACCGAGAAGTAACGCTTACCAAGCAGAGTCGCATTCCAATCGTGAAAGTTCGATGGAATGCAAGGCGCGGACCAGAATTCACATGGGAATGCGAAGATCAAATGAAGCAGAAGTACCCTCATCTATTCTCACATTCTCAAATCTAGCTTTCAAAAGAATTTCGGGACGAAATTCCCTTTAACGGGGGGATGATGTCACAACTAGAAATTTTGGTGCCTTGTAATTACAACACTTATAACAACTGTGAATCAATAACATGAAAGCATGCATGATGCTCATTCTATAACAATAAAACTCCATCAAATACTTCATTCTAGCCCTACAAATGGTCAACAAAGAATTGGAAACCCTTGAAATTCCAATTTGAGTTCATTGTGGACTAGGATTCTTTAATGGGCCCTAATTGGACCCATATACATGAAACTTAACATTTTTGGGCCGTATGAACCCAAAATAAACTAGATTAACTTTAATGGGTCTTATTGGACCAAAACAAATTTATATTAGCCCTAATAGGTCATAAAAATCATTCTTTGATTTTTATTGGGCCAAAAATCACTTAACTTAACCATAAAATGGACTTAAGCATTCAAGGCCCAAATTTTCTTTTCTTCCCTCTCCATTCTCAGCCCAAGCCCAACCCAAGAAGAGGAGTTGACTTTTGATGCCACCTCACAATTGTTCATGGGATAACCATGCATTTTTCTCATGCCTCCATGCAACAATCCCGTCATTCACTCTCTCTTCTCTCCTCTCTTCCTTGCTCTTGGCCGAACCCAAACACACACACACACACACACACTTCACTCAAAATTCTCTCAAGGAAACTCTCTCGACTCCCCACCATATTTTCGAGATCTAAGAGACTTTCAAGGAGATTTTTCCCACAAACACATCATCTAAGGTAAGTTGATGTTAAATCCATGATCTAGATACTTCATTTCATTCAAAAATCTCTTCTAAATCCACTCAATCTTGTGATCTTCCACCTTAGATGTCACAAAACTCAATATCTACCAAGAAGACTTGCTAGGATCGAAAATTAGCATCAAACTTATTCTAGTCTTCTTCACAACCAAAACTACAACTCAAGGTCAGATTCATACCCCTCTATTTTCGGGTTTCATATGTTTTATGGGGGAGAATATAAGAAAATGTGTAGATCTAGGTGTATGTGTATGCTATGTGTGATTTTATGCATGTATGTGTGTGATGTTATGTGTTTTTGAGATAAATATGTAACAAAAAGAGTGATAATTCGAGATCTATGACATGAGAAAGGAAATAAACATAATCTAAGTTATTTTACACTAATCAAGTCAAGAAAAATAGCTTATAAGGTTATAAGAAACAAACTTTCACATAAAACTCAATTTAGGGCTTAAAATGTTAAAAATACAAAACTTGGGGTAAAAACTGCCAAGTCACAGTTTCTTGAGAAACAAATGAGTCAAAATAGTTTTTATAATCCCTTTTCTGAATATTAAAATTTTCAAAGGACTTAAAATGCAAAAATTTGAGTTATTGTACTAATTATGGGCTTTTCGGCCCAACAAGAGTTTTTAAGGGGCTGAAATGTAATATTCTGTAAAACAGGGGACATGAAGTGAAATAAAACTATTTCTAAGGTCAAAAATGCTTTTAAACTCCAAAAAGGATCAAAATGTAAACTTTTTGTATTTTGGGCCAAAATTGTAAAAGTTGTGAAATTTGGGGTTCTAACCAAGAAACACCATTCTGGAAGGGCTAAAACTGTTTACTAAATATAATTTGGGTTAAAAATGTCTTTTCAACAAGTTTATGATAGAAAAGTGTCAAGAAAATGTTTTTAAGGACTACAAATGAAATTCTTTTATATAAAGGACTAAAAGTGTTATTTTTATAAAAGAAAGGTACGGATACGCCTGCCCCAAAGACTTCCACAACACCAGGGTCAAAGTCATACTTCTAAAACAAATTAATTCAATCATTAAGACAAAATACAAGATATCCGACTAGCAACAAAACGAAAAACAAATACGCCTTCAATACTAAATATCGTTATAAACGAATTGATTCGGTCTCGAATCAATACAAAACAACAAACGTTAAATCAAATCACTTCAATAGATACATGATGACTACAATGAGTAAATCTACAAACTTTGGGCTTATGAGTTACAAATTGTGCTTGTTGGGCCTTGCAAGCCCACCAACATGATCTTTGGGCCCAAAAGGATAACGCTTATATGTTATTGGGCCTTCAATGACCCAATATTTTATAAAAGGACTTTCAATAGTTTTATGTGCTAGTGGGCCAAAGTGTCCCATTGGAAAAGCTAGTAAAGTCACAGTAATCAAGTGCGAGTTGGACCATTGTGTCTTTCGCATCCACGACAGCCTAAGGTTCTTACGATAGTAGTGGGACATAATACCCCCTTCTCTTCATTTGATAAGGCTTACGATAAATCAAAGTAGATAAAATTAGGACGATATACAATATGGATTAATTTAATACTCATTCGTTAAGACAATACAAAAACCATTAATTACGAAAGCATCGGGTTTTCCGGGGAATTCAATACTACTCGTACGAAACTTAATAACTATGATATAAAATACCCTTTATATATATGTTTTTAAAATCATTCATGCATCAACTTATGGATCTCACACTTCGATAAACAAAAGTCTTTTTAGAAAATATCGGATTTTCTAGATTTTTACAAAACTGCACAAACCATTTTATCACAACATTTCTTATGAACTCACCAACATTTCATATGTTGACGTTTTTCCAAAATAACTTGTATTCTCAGGTAACAGGTAAGCGGAAGATTTATAAGAAGTAATGTTAGATGTCATGTGGTTAAATGCACTCAAACTATTTAGGTTATGGATGTGTAATATTAAAACAATGTACTTGATGTGAACAAATTCAGTTGTAATATACTGATGCATGGTGACGTTTATGTTATGATTCATGTATATTCATTGTGATGGTATTCAATTAAAGTGACGCAAGCCCTCGAATGTTTCCGCCGTCTGGTTCAGGGATGTGACATTTCAGCTATGCGGGTTGCTATCCCAGAGATGTTTGGGCCAGTGAAGACCGCTATGATTGATCTCTTTGACGAGTGTTATGTTGTTCTTACACAGGCTGTCGCTGCTACGGTCATTTCCGTCACTGGGGTAGGAGGATCTTTCTAGTATCAGAACATTATTAACACAAAACCTTCAATGTTATATAGGGTCAAGGATGTAATTGTGGCGATGATATGGTTGTCTAACGTGGAGGGTTGTTTCTGTTGGGTTTTGTATACTACAACATCCTATGGTGCATATACAACCCTAAATGATTTGGATATATGTTTTCTCTAATTATACATGCAATATTGTTTCCAAAGCATTAAGCCTACAACTAGCATACAATTGACATAAACAACATAAACGTGAGTTATAGAATTACCTCTTTGTTGTAGCATGTAGTTTTGGCCTTTAAGAACTTAGCACCTTAAATGTGATCCCTCAAATGGTTCACAAACACCATGAACAAAGGAGGACTTGAGATAGAGGCTAATTAACACAAAAAATCATTTATCACTCTTTTTAGAATGCATGGGGCCGATTTTGGTGACTATGGGTTCATTTTATAGTGTTGCAAAGTCTAGGGTTACATCAATGCAAACCCTAATTCACATGACCCTTCATATTACTTAGGCTCCATGGGTTAAACCTCCATGGACTATCCATGGATTATCATATTGGTTTAGACTATCCTAAATAACCATGGATGATTGGCCCACACTATAAGAATCATTGATTTACTTAATCAGTCCCCTTATATTTAATTAGTCTCTTTTGATCACTAAATTAATTCCAAATTAATTCTTGATTAATACTAATCAAATAATATGATTTCATATTAATATATTAGAACTTATAATATATTAATAAATCATAAATAACCTCTTCTCAAAAGTCCATCCTATCAAATTGCTATGGTGAAGGCAACCCAAATGGACCATGCTACTCTCGGGTCAAGTACATACCAATTATAGTTATGGGCTTAGACACCTAATCCAACAGTTTCCTACTTGGATAAGTCTAATAACTATTATGGCAAGTAGGACTCCACAACCTGGCTAGCAATCAAGGGGCCCACTAATATCTCTTTTATCCCTCTAAGGGTAAAAGGAATGGATAAAATTCGACTCATATGCTTGCTATATTTACTCATCAAATCACACACAACAATGCGTTTTATAACACCAAATTACTGGTGCATTTACGCATCATTAATGTGCAACCAATTTGTAACCTACAACTCATACGTCTCTGTTTTAAGAATATAAGATATTATCGTATCACAATCACTCGTGATAAAATCCATGAAGTGATTCAGATTAGCGCGGGTTTAGTCCAATACTCGAATCTTATTCCAGGAGTAGTCATGAACACTACTGTAAACTTGTGCTATGTATAAAAGACCTAGACAATCTACAGTTAGATTCATGATAGTCTTGCCTCAATACCTACTTCCAAAGTATGATCGACTGTGGATAGTTTGAATAACCTATTTTTTCGGGAAGTCAAAACTTGCAAAGTGAAACACATAAATAATTGAATCTAATATGGTCTCGAAACTTATGAATATAAATAAAACACCTTTTTATCTAATCGCCATATTGATTACACATTATTCATTGTATAATGTTTTGATTAATCAACTGAATACTTGAATTATAACAATAGTTATGCCATTCTCCAAGCATGCACACTATGTTTTCCTATGGTCCTTTCTTTGTGAACTAGATCAATTGAAAGCATTTCGTTGACACTCATTTCACAATTCCAAATCCTTATAGTAAATGTAAGAATACCAAATTCTTGCCATTCGCTCTAATCTGTTAGATTTTAAACTTATATGCAATGATCCTCTTGTAATCACCATGCACAAAAGTCATGGAGACTTGACAACAGACATTACAAAGTATTCCAATGGAAACAAAGTCTCACATTCAAAGTACATTCCTTTGAACATCCTTCTTGCATTAAGTTTTCTAATCTTATATAGATTTAAAGAATAACTTCCACTTATGGAAACATTTCCATATTCCTATTTTCATTATCACTTATGTACAAGAGTTACCTCTTCTCAGAGTATGTCAATATGGTCCTTCCAAAATTCAGAATATACTTCCAGCTGTCCATAAGCAACCAATCTTTGGTAAACCTCAGATTGTCCTCGATAATTGCTTAACCATTTCAGTCATATCTCATTCTAGTCCCTTTTCCCACTTAATGCCATAGGCATTTGGAAAATTAGAACAAATTAATATTATAGCATTTGTAATCGATCCTATATCCAAAGCATATGGAATACGATTCATAATGTTTTACATAAAGACATGATACTTTGCCAGTCTCTCGCTATAATATTTCCACAGATAGAATTTCCTTATGTTGAATCATGTCAAGATAACATTCACATATGTCCATGACTAAATTCGATTAAAATCTCAATCTAAGCTTTTTGATTTGAAATGAAGTATAAATTCCTCTCCCTTAATTATAGCAAAACAACGTTTCAACCTCTACAACTTTGCAAATCGAAACTTTTGTTTTCTATAATTAGCACTGCTAACTTGCAACAGTCACCATAATGATTATGCTCCCACTAGCATAAAAATTATTTCTTTAATAGCATAACACTGATGCTCCCACTAGTTTTGACGTGTACCGAGAAATCGGTTGGGCTTCTAGAAATCAATACTTGTTGACTTTCTTACCGAAGTTCAGATTTCTGATACAAAATGTTTCGATAAGAGTTTATCTAGGCTTCTGAAACTCATACACCTTTCCTTAGATAGCTCACATGTGTTTCCAAACAATTTTAGAATGCACATTAATAAGTCTCAACTGTTTAGACCTTTTGCCATTTCTCACACTTCGAACTATGAAGAGGGATGCCGTAATCATAATCGAATTTGAGAATGCAAATATCAAAATTGCTATCTCCTTAAAATCTACTTTATGAAAGTTTTTCCTCACAATAATTTTTATGAATTGGATAGAAACCTTATGACACTTAGATTTTATGGTGTATGCATTCCTATCCATGTAAATTTTCCATAAGCATAATCACAAGACAAGGTTAGTGACAAATCCAAAACCAGTATGGACTGAATTTCTTCAATCTTAATTTCTTGCCACCTGGCAGCCCAAGGGCTTACCATTGCTTCCAAGTTGTTATGCAAACAATTGAGCACTCATAGAACTTACATGCATTGTCAACTTCAACTGGAATGGGCACGGAAACAAGAACATGTCAACACGATAGGTTACAAACCTCAAATCATGCGCTGGTGATTAACAATAGGTTTACTCTTGATTAGTTCTTGAAGCCTGTCAAGATCTTTAAGACTCCCACTGACCTCTTGACATATAAGATTCTCTTTGTCAAGAAACCTTACTTGATAAACAAATATTCAAGAGTTAATGCGGTTTCTTATCAAGACAAACACTTCTGACAATACGTCTTAGTTGGTCGTTGTTTTATCCAAAACATCATAACTTACCAATTTCAAATGTACAAGAGTAAGTCACATTTTACTCTACATTTGATGATTGTTATAAACCTATTTAAGATATGTCACTCAAGTTACAATCTTGGAGTACGAATCTAAGACTCGATTTTGGAACAAAATATGATTCACCTTTTAATTTAACCATTTCTACAATTCACGCTTCCTCTTCTTGGCCATACAAATGCACTAAGGTGTCCTTAGAGGATCAATTGTTATATGGTTTTCATAATCATTAAGGTAATCATAAAACATGATACTAAAGTACTCTCCTTTCTTTTCAAATTGGAGAAACTTTTATCTTTCTGCCTAATTGATTCTTCTTATTCGTCCTACTATACATTGAAACTTTTTTTAATGATTCAGAATTACACTTAAACTAGTAAGCATAACCATATTTACTAAAACTTTAGTAAATCATGCAAAATAGTCTTATCGTTCTCTATGGTGGACCTGATCCAGTGCACAACCAAGTGTACCCAATCCCTTAGTCCTCCACTTGACTCACATATACATGTGAACAAGGAATTAGTCTTAATTTCTAAAGAGGAAGGTTTTCATTTATCATACAATACATGTCGCATTAATCCAAGTTTATATCCAATTGAAACTTGGGTGATGAGAATCTTTCCTTATTTGGTAAATTCTCGACACCACCACAAATGAAAGAATCCAATACATTGCTAACAATAGAAACATACAAACATCAATTTTCGCAAATGCCATTGCAAGGAGATATAAATATAGGATAAAATCAGAATTTTATTTATTTATAAAATGCGGAAAAACTTTTCTTTACAATGCAATTACATGTGAAAACTATGTTGCTACATACTTCTAAGCAACCTGTCATAACACCCATTAAATCACTATTTTATAGGCAGTAACCTTATACCCCCTTTTAGATCGGTTTCGTGAATGAGGCCTAGTAGCGGTAAGAATGACTTGTCTTATACATATATATAATTATTAAACTTTTAATATTATAATAGTATAAGGGTGTATTTTAAACTTTTAAAATACTAGATGGTTTAATCTATCAATAAATTATACTCTTAATTTAATTAAACATAAACCATGTCATTATGAAATTATTAATCTCTTTTAATTAAACATTTTAATTAATTTAATAAAGTCAATAAGGTGTAATTTGAACTATTAAAAACATCAAGGTTCTAAATAACAATTCACAATTAAAACTATTTAATTAATTTTTTTTTATAATTTATGAACCCAAGAGTTACACCCTTTTAATTACAAGAGTTTCTTAATTTGAGACTTTTCAAATACCAAAACTTGAGGGCAAGTTTTGCAACTCTTGAAAACTTTTGGTTTTCCATAAGTTATGAGTTAATATGTTTTTTAATAAAAAACTTTTCATGTTCCATAACCTGAGGACAAGCTATGGAGGACTTTTAAAAAACATTTAAGATCAAATTTACCAAGCAAAAATATCATATAATTTGATGGGTTTTGAACAATACATCAATCCTATGGTGTACATGCAAACCCTAATAGCTTTGGATCTAGTTTGTTTAATTAACATGCAATTGATAATCCAAAGCCATAAACCCTAGATCTAATAAACTATAACTAAAATTAGGGTTTAGATCTTACCTTTGCTTGTTATATAGCATTAACAACCAATCCTTGGCTTCTGAAAGCTTAGTGCCTCAAATGTTGCACCTCTAATGGAGTCACAAACACCACTAAAAACTTGGATGAAGAGGGAGGAGAGAGGAGGCACCAAAAACGTCTGGAAACCCTAAAGGAAGTATTCACCGCGTTTTTGGGCCATAAGGGTTCCTTATATATGCTGGCTATTAGGGTTTACAGCTAGGAAACCCTAATCTGACTTCTTAAGCCCTAAGTAGCCCATGGACTCCCTCTTTAGAGGCCTTGGACGATTTCTAATGGGTTTCCCCATAGAATTCGTCCACTCCAACTTCTATGGAGTCGATTAGCCCATCTATGTAATTATTTTATAATTACACAATAAGTCCCTTAAGTTTAATTAATCTCTTTGAGCCACAAAATTAATTCTTGACTAATATTAATTAAACAATATGATTTCTCCTTTAATATATTATTCTCATAATATATTAATAAATCATAATTAAACCTTTCTCTCCATAATTCATCCTACATATTGTTGTAGTGAAGGCAACCCAAATGGACCATGCTCATAATCGGGTCAAGTAAATACCAAAATAGCTATGGACTTAGACACTAATCCAACAGTCTCCCACTTGGATAAGTCTAATAACTATTTTGCATAACTTCAGAACCTGATCAACAATCGTAGCTTTCAACAGCCGCTGTCAACTCTAATCTTATCAGATAGTGTATCCTTTAGATAAGGGATCATATATTCCTCCATTCTCAAGATATCGTATAGACACAAGGCATGAATTTCGATCATTCTCTCTATACTGTTTCCCGACTTCCGGTTTATGACGACTGACAACAGACTACAATTGAACACATTAACTTAGTCCCGGCTTGGCCAAGCGCTTAGGGTGTCATCACTAAATCATTGAGGGGCCCACATATATCGCTTTTATCCCACTTTGGGTAAAAGAAATGGATAAACTTTGACTCAAATGCTCGCTTGCACCTACTGATCGAATCACACACAACAAATAAGTTTTATAACACCAAGTTACTGGTGCGTTTACTTATCATCAATGTGCAACCGACCAACAAATAATAAGTTACACGTCTCGGTTTCAAGAATATACAATATTATCGTCTCACAATCACTCGTGATAAAATCCATGAAGTGATTCAGGTGAGCATGGGTTTAATCCAATACTTTAATCTTATCAAAGCACTCATGAACTCTGCAACAAACTTGTGCTATGTCTAAAAACTTTAGACAATCTACAGACAGATTCATGACAGTCTTCCTTCATCCCTACTTCCAACGTATGACCGACTGTGGAGGTTCGAGTAACCAAGTTATTCTGGAAGTCAAAACACGCAGAGTGAAATGCAATAAAAATATTTAATCCTATATATCCCCAAAACTTTTGAGCGTAAATAAAACACTTTTGTTTAAACACCATATGATTACTCATTATTCATTGTTTACTATTTCATAAAGTCAACTTATTACTTGAATTACAACAATAGCTGTCCCATGCTCCGAGCATGCACACTATGTTTCCTATGGTCCATGCTTTGTGAAATAGATCAATTGGAAACTTTTCCAATGATGCTCATTTCACAATTCCTAATCCTCAACGATAGTGTAAGAATACAAGGTTCTTGCCACTACTAGAATATGTTAGATTTTAACATTTTATGCAACGATGCTTTCGTAAAGTCATAGCACAAAAGTCACCAAGACTTGGCCAATGAAAATACAAGGTTCTCTATTAGAAATTGTTACAAAACAATTCTATAGATTTTATGTCTCTCACTCAAGGTACATTCCTTTGAATATCCTTTTTTCATAAAATTTTCTAATCTAGACATAAGTTCTTAATTTCCAACTCCCAATATGGAAACATTTCCATATTTGCCATACGACAACTCATTCTTAATAGAATCTTATCTATTCATAATAATGTGGATATGGTCCATCCAACACTATACTTCCAACTACTCACAAGCAACAAATCCTTGGCGAACCTTAGATCGTCCTTTGATAGTTGTTTAATTATTTTAGTCAAAAACCGTTCTAGTCCCTTTTCCCTCTTAATGCGCTAAGCATTTGGAAAATTTTAGAATGATCAAACATTATAACATATGCAATCGATCCTATACCCGAAGCATATGGGACACGATTCATAATGTCTTAAATAATGACGTGATACTTTACCAGTCTTTTACTATAATATTTCTAATTGCCATGTTCTCACAATTTTGATTATGAAAAGGGATGCCGTAATCATAACCAAATTTTGAGAATGCAATTATTCTTTCCATATATAGAATTTCCTCATGTTGAACCATTCCAACACAACATTCATATATATTTGACTAAATTTGATTAAAAATTCCACAATCTAAACCTTTAGATTTGAAATGAAGTATAATATTCTCTCCCTTAATTATAGCAAAACAACTTTTCAACCCCTACAACTTTGCCAAGTGAATCTTTGTTTTCTATAATTAATATTTCTAACTTGCAATACTTGAAATAATAATCATGCTCACACTAACACGATGATTATTACCATACAAGCGTAACACTTATGCTCCCACTAGCTTTGACTTATATCTAGAAAACATCTGAACTCTCAGAAAACAATACTTATTGAATTCCTTAAGTTCATATTTCTAAATACTTGATGCTTTGATAAGCCTTTATCTAAGCTTCTTAAACTCATACACCTTTTTCTTAGTAAGCTCACATGTGTGTCTAAACAACTTTAGAGCTTATGTTACTAAGTCCCAAATGTTCAGACTAATTGCCAAATCTCACAATTCGAACTGTGAAGAAGGATGCCGTAATCATAATCGAATTTGAGAGTACAATTTTCAAATTGCAATCTTCTTAAAATCTCTCTTAGTGAAAGCATTTCCTTACAATCAAAGTGTATGTGTTCCTATCCATGTGAATTTTTCATAACAACAATCATAAGACAATGTTTGTGACAAATCCAACTCATATGGATTGAACTTGTTCAATCTTGATTTCTCGCCTTATGGCAGCATGAATGCCCACCATTGCTTCAAGGTTGTTAACAAGCTCACCCTTTCCTTATCAATGTACTTTCCATTGATCAGGGTACCTTGCCTTTATGCAATCCAATTGAGAACTCATTGAATTCTGTCACACTCAGGAATTTTTGTGCCTTGTAACTACAACACTTAAGTCAAATTATGAATCCAAAAACATAAGGGCATGTATGATGCTTACTCTATGACAACAAAATTTCAATCAAATACACCATGCAAGTATTACAAATAGTCAACAAGCAATTGGAAACCCTAGAAGTTCTTGTTTAGGTCCATTTTGGACTAGGACTTTCTTATTGGGCCCGATGGACCAATAAGCTTCAAATTTGACTATCTTGGGCTTAGAACTCTTAAATGGGCTCTAATTGGACCCATTTCTAATTAATTCAATATTTTGGGCCATATTGGGCCTAGAATGAAATATATTATTTATATGAACCATTTTGGACCATAATTAACCTAATCTAGCCTAAAAAAGCATAAAAATCGCATTTATATTTTTTTTTGGGGCCAAAAATCACCCAACCTAACTGTAACATGGGCTTAAGGGCAAAAAGTCCAAAAACCTCCTCTCACCCTCCCCATTCTCGGCCCAAGCCCAAAGGAAAGGAAGAAGTTGACTTATTGCATGACGCCTCACTTTTATATGGGGGGATATCCATGTTTTACACTTCAAACATCCATGCAATCTCATCTTTCCATGCAAGCACTCTCTTCTTCTCCCTCTCTCTCTCCCCCTCTCTCATTCTCGACCGATTCCAAACACACACACACACACACAATTCTCTCACAAATCTCTCAAGGAAACCCCCTCCACTCTTCATCAAGATCTCGAATTTTAGAAGGTTTTTCAAGAAGATATTTCCACAAATTCTTTATGTAAGGTAAGATTATGCTTGGATCTATGATCTAGATTCTTTGTTCTATCAAAAATCTCTTTCTAATCCATGCAAAAATTATGATCACTGTCTTAGAAACTCCCTAAGTTCGAAATCAACAAGGGAGGACTTGTTAGAGCCGAAAACAACATCAAACTTCTTCCAATCTTCTCCAAAACCGAAACCCAACTCAAGGTGAGCTTCATACCCCCTATTTTTCGGTTTTTATAAGTTTTGTGGGGGAGAATACAAGCAAATGTGTAGATCTATGATTATATGTATGCTTTGTGTGATTTCTATGCTTATATATATGATCATATGTGATTGTGGTGTTGGTACTAGTAAAAAAGAACTTAGAAACCGAGATCTAAAATATGTTGAATGAAATAAGTATAACTTATATTATTTCACACAAATCAAGTCTAGAAAATAACCAATTTGGTTAATATGAACATCTTTGGGCTTAAAACCCAATTTTGGGCTCAAAATGCTAAAAATACAAAACTAAAGGGCCCAAAACGACAAAATATAAATTCTGAAGGTTGAGATGAGTCAAAACAGTTTCTAATATGTATTTTCTTAAAATTTACACTTTTGAAGGGTTAAAATGTGAATTTTTAAACATAATGGGCCAAAAATGGACTTTTCGGCCCAATAAAGCCCCAAATTGCGAGATTTTTAATTTGGAGGGGCTGAAACTGCACATTTCTGTAAAACAGGGGACTACTAGTGTACCAAGTCCATTTCAAGGGTTAAAAATGCTTTTCAAATTTAAAAGGGACCAAAGATGCAAAAATTTTCCATTTTGGGTCAAAATTGTAAAAATTGTGAAAATGGAGGTTTCAACCGAGAAAATTTTATTTTGAGGGACTAAAACTGTTTATCAAGTAAATTTGGGCAGAAAAATATCTTTTCAACAAGTTTTGATACTAAAGTGTCAAGAAAAATGGTTTAAGGACTAAAATGGAAATTCTTTTATATAAAGGGTTAAAAGTGTAAATTTTATCCAAGAAGGGGCATCAAAAAGAAAAATTCTAATGTTTAAAACAATAAATCCTTTAAGATAAAATACGAGTACCACGACTACTGGCGAAACATAATACACCCTCAACACCAAAATCGTTACCCAACAAATTGATTCGGTCTCGAATCAATAACGAATTAAAAATCAATAAACAATGATACTTCAATACACACGCGGAAACGTACGGGAAGTCAATACACACGCGGAAATTCACGAGAAGTCAATACATCATCTTTGGGCCCGAAAGTTTCAAATCGTGCTTGTTGGGCCTAGCTAGCCCAATGACATGATCTTTAGGCCCGAAGGAAACACGCTTACATGTTGTTGGGTCTTATATGACCTAATTCCGTGTAAAAGGACTTTCAATAGCTTTTTGTGTTGTTGGGCCCCAAGGGTCCTTTGGTACTGCTAGTAAAGTCGAGAAGTCAAATGCAAGTCGGGCCAAGGGCCTTTCGCATTCACGATAGCCTTGAACGACTTATGGAAATAACGGGGGCTTCACACCCTCTTTTCTCCTAGGTTGTGGGGCTATGAGAATTCAGGGTGGTTGGATTAAGTGAGTAGTACGGACGACGCCTAAGGGATCGTTTGTATAGTTGTAAGCTAGTCATTTTCATTAATGCGTGATTATAACAACTTACAACCCATAATTAATCCAATGTCACCTGGAATTATCGAATACAAACGACGCAACGGCATAACAATATATAAAACACGTAATTTAAAGTATTAGGAAAACATCGGGTTTTCCTAGGGATTTCAACACTTACACCTATGTGATGCATACAAAGTCTAACAATTATTCACGCTTATAGAAATCAACAAGCATATTTACGGATCTTCACACTTTTTCTTACTTAGAATAATCTTTCAGAAAATATCGGATTTTCTGGTGGTTTTCAAAATAATACAAATCATTACTTTTCAAACATTACTTATGAACTCATCAACATTTCATATGTTGACGTTTTTCCAAAATACTTGTATTCTCAGGTAACAGGTAAATCGAAGGAAAAATGTACCCAGTGATATCATGATGTTTTGTTTAATTAATATCGAACGGTTTATGTTTTGGAAATTGTAATGTGTAAAAACAATGTACTGAATGTAAACACTGATGGTTGTAATATTTCAATGCATGGTGACGAATGATGTTATGATTCATGTATATTCATTGTGATGGTATTCAATTAAGTCACAATAGCCCTCGGACGTTTCCGCCGTCTGGTTCGGGGGTGTAACAGGTTGGTATCAGAGCTCTGTTTATAGTGAACTAGCATATCTAACCACACATTGATATGCAACTATAAACCAAAAGAGGGACTAACCCAACTCTGAACAAAACAAGTAAAACACAACAATAAAACACCCTTGCTTGCATTAGGAACAAGAACATAACGCCGAACCAAACAAGATAACGCTAGTATCCCGGTTAATTCAGGACTGTTCTTAGTGGTATCAAGGAGTGGATGTAGCCTGATCAACTACATTTTCTCCAAGGTATAACTAACACATGTTCTGACGAGATCGCGATAGCTAGGGAACCTAAACATATACCCCTTTAGCACCAAAAAGAGAACGCCTGCTTAGTCTGTACAATAGTTGTAGCATCCTAGGAATAATGTTAGCATATTTACACACTCTCGCAGACAGCATGGCTGGTTTCCATCACCCTGGAGATTCTTACTTCCCTAACCAAGGAAGTAACGGATGGTTAGACAAGGAGCCTGAGGAAGAGCCTGAGGAAGACCCCGAAGAGGAATCTGACGGGGAACCGGAGGCAGGAGTCGAGGGCGAGCCTGCCGAACCAGAAGAGGAACATGAGGAGGAAGAAGATGAAGGAAACTTCGAGGAGGAACCCAATGATAGTGAAGGGGGTGATTCGGACGCAGAGTCCGAGGTCATCAACCCCCCTTACCCGATCAGGGTGCCTGCTTACCGGGTGGGCCCCACTGGTCCTACACCTCCCTGGGGTATTGGTCTTTGGAGATGGAGTAGACAGCAGGGACAACGACCCCCATACGGCATGTCACGCGAGTTCTTTGACATGAGGGACGGAGGACCGGCTGACCGAGCCCTTCTAGTCATGGTGAGACGGTTACGGAACACTGGCGACCTTGCTCAGAGCACTGCCAACCAGGTACGCCAGTTGTGGACTAGGGTCGAGCGTGCAGAACAGGAGACACATGACGTCCTTCGAGAGTTCCATATGAGGCAGGTGAGGTGGGAGTCTCGACTCCAGGACGCAGAACAACAGGTGGCTCGTCTTCAGGGAGCATCCACATCCTCAGCACCACCCCCAGGCACAACTCATCGCGGTTAGGGATAGACTTATCTGTTTGATTAATGTCTAAGTCCATAACTATAATTGGTAAGACTTGACCCGACCCGGCATGGTCCATTTGGGTTGCATACCATCATGCACTTGGATAGACTATAATGAGAGAAATAAGACACTTATGGTTATTAATATATTATAAGTTCTAGTATATTAATAATAAGAATAATAAGATTATTTAATTAGTATTGATCAAGAATTAATCTAGGATTAATTAAGTGATCAAAAGAAGACTAATTAAATATATGGGTTGATTGTGTAAATCATCCATACTTGTATAGTGGGCTAATGCTCCATGGATAATCAAGTTGGGCTAAAACCCATAGGATGGTCCATGGATGCTCCATGGTGTATTTGTACCCATGGATCATGGAAATGAAAGGCCATGTCAATTAGGGCTTACATGGTGTAACCCTAACTATATAAGCATCTTATTCTTGACCAAATCGGCCACTAGAGTGTGAAGTGAAAGGGCTAGCCGATTTCATGAGTTGCAGAATTCTCTCAAGTTATTCTAAGTGTTTTGGTGATTGTGATTCCACTTGAGGCTTCCACACTATTGGGGCTAAGCTCTTAAAGCTTGAAGACATCAAGCTACATCAAAAGGTATGTATTCTATCTTGTTACATTCATTGATTTGTATGCTAGATTAGGATAATACCTTGGAAGTTCTTATTTGCATGTTTAATAGAGAAAACATAGATCCAAGGTATTTAGGGTTGCATGTACACTTAGGAGTGTTAGAATGCTCAAAACCCAACAGTGGTATCAGAGCCTAGGCTTGTTTTCTTGTTATACCTGCAATAGAAGCTGAAAAAAACGAATTTGGTGCTGTCTGATCATCAGACTCGGCGAGTCTATCAGAGGACTCGGCGAGTCCATGCCTAAAATGTGATCAATTCGATCCAACTCGCCGAGTTGGTTCATGCACTCGACGAGTTGGACCCCCAGACAGCATATTTTCGAGTTTTTTTGGCTAAAAATGGACTAGGAACATTACCCTAAGTTGTTTTTGAACTTATAAACTTGTTTTTGATGTGGTAATGTTCATGCTAATCCATTTTCAAAGATAATTGTCAATAGATTCATGTTTTGTATTAGTTTAAGGTTTAGACTAATTACATGAAAAAGTTTGATTTGAATTATCTTGTACTTATGAGCTGCTTAGATTAATAGAAAAGTTAATTGAAATAGTTGTTTTCAATCCATTTTAATCTAAGAGTTGAGTATAAAATATGTTTGTGTAACTTGTCCTCAAGTTACATGAAGAGTCACATTAAAGACTCATAAAATTCATAAGAGTTGGCAATGGTTACAAAATGAAGAGTCTTGTGTCATTGAATAATTTTTATGACTCCATAACTTGTCCTCAAGTTATGGAAGTTCAAGAGTCACTTCATTAAAAGAAAAATATGTAACCATAATTAAATCCATAAGTTATAAAATAAAGAAAAAGTTAGTTCTTTTATTAGTTTAAAGTCTTCCATAACTTGTCCTCAAGTTATGGAACTTGAAGAGTTTTTGGATTAAAACTACTTTAAACACATAAGTTATGAAATTAATTAGTTTTGAATAGTTTCAAAACTTGCCCTCAAGTTTTGGAATTTGAAAAGTTTTCACTTATGAATACTTTAATTCCAAGTTAGCCCTTAGACATTTAAAAGTTAAAATTCAACCCTTATACTTTATAATATTATAAGTTAATAATATATATATGTATAAGAGTAAAGTCAGTCTTACCGCTAGTACGCATCATTCACGAAGTCGGTCTATAAGGTGGGTATAAGGTTGTTGCCTATAAAATGGCAACTTAATGGGTGTCCACTCTCACCCACCGCTTGCTTGACCGGTGGAGGGTCGTTAGCCGAACGGGTTTGACAGGACTATAATTCTCCCTTCATTAAAAGTATTAATGAAAATACTAAGTAACTAAACTCTTAATAATACCCAATCTTAGTTACTTAGGAAAAATGTGAATAAGGTGCTAATCCATGAAATTACACTTTACACTTTGTCTAATTCGTTAGTGGAGCGTGTGTGGTTAACCGGCACACTAACTTGGACTTAACAAGGTAGGTAAAGGGTGACTTAATATTTATCATAGTATCGATGGAGCGTGTGTGGTTAACCGGCACATCGATTGAGGGGTAATTTATTAAGGGTACCAAGTGATTTGCATGGTTACTTCACACCTTGTTTTGTGATCCTCGGCATCCCAGTCACAAAACCTGAAGGGCAAACTCGAGATTGAAACATGCCTTTGAACAGTTCAATGAATCTCAAAGATCTAGGAGTTTCAAAACCAATTAAAACCTAATAATACATTTCGTTTATCTTGGTGGAAATTGGTGAATCGTCATTCACCTACCTTCAAATATTTTATAGCTTGGATTACGGCATACCTCTTCTAAGTTATAAAATAGTTTGTTGGGTCCTAGCCTTAATATTTCATATTGGGTGTCATATTAAGGACTTAAAATCAACTATCTTGAATATCTCCCAAAAGATGTCTGGTTTAGACACCTATGATCTTCCCAAATCTCTTGAAACAAGGTTTCCTAATGAAGATGATGTCCCATGGATATCATACTTCTTTCTCCTCCTCCAATTATTCTCCCCAACCCACAAGTTCTTGAAAAGGTTTAAGGTCACTCAGGCCCTATTGGCAAGGCAAGGTCTAGGTGTGGTCACGTCTTGGAGATGTAGTCACATATTGACAAGCCAGGAGAGTTGGGTGTCAAAGTCTTGAGAAAGTCGGTGGTTCAAACACTTTCTAAGTCACATAGTGAGTTCCTTTGGGACACCTATGAAACAGACTATGACAAGACCCTTAATGATCTTATCTATTTGTTAAGATCAACTTTCTTAAAACTTTATGGACATTGACAATAGTGACACAGGAAATCCAGAAAAGCATTCTCTTCCCAATGGAAAGGGATTGGCCATAGTCAACTCGGTTGACCAAATGGTAAAGAGAAAAGCTAAGTCTGTGATAGTCCCGTCTACCATTATCAAAGGGTCCATATGTTTATATTGCCAAAGGAAGGGGCATTGGTCACGAAGCTGCCAATTTACCTAAGGATGTTAAAGTCAATAAGTCTGACTCTACTTCAGGTAAAGTCCACTATCTAACTCTGTTAAGTTTCTATTATGAGATTCTTGATACATGATGTGACTGGGTCACATGGTGATGTTTAAGAATCAAAGAAAAGTGAAGAAACTTAAAGAAAGAATATGCTAAATCTGATCGCGTAGATGGATTTCTATCGCATAGCTTGAAAAATCGGATTCTTGAGCTACTTCTTAGGAGTTATGATATTTTTGCTTAGGAATAGATAACAACAAGTTTTCATATGGATTGTAAGGATTAGTTTTTCCGCAAAGTTTTAAAATAATAGAAAATTTTTGATTTTATTTATTTTAAAATATCCTTACAATGGCATTTGAGGAAAAATTGTTGCTTATAAGATTTCATTAACAGCAAGAGTGGAAATATGAAATTGATTCTTTCATTTGTGGTAATGTCTAAATTTACCAAATAAGGAAAGATTCTCATCAACCAAATTTCAGTTGGACCGGAACTTGGAATCATGCAAGTTGTATAGCATGATGAATGAGAACTTTCAAGTATTGGAAAAATTAAGACTAATTACTTGTTCACATGGATGTGTGAGTCAAGTGAAGGACTAAAGGATCGAGTACACAGTCTTGTGCATTGATTAAGTCCACCACAAAAGATCGATAAGATTATTCGTCATAGTTTACTAAAGCACAGTAAATATGATTATACTTACAAGCTTAAGTGTAATTCTGAGACATTGGAAAAAAAAGGTTCCAATGTAAGGCAGAGCGAATAAGAAGAATCAAATTAGGCAGAAGGATAAAAGTTTCTCAAATCTGAAAAGATGGGAGAGTACTTTAGTATCAGTTTTGTGATCATCTTAATGATTAAGAAACCATATCAAAATTATTTCTCAAAGGAAATCTTAGTGCATTCTTATGACTAAGAAGAGGAACTTGATTTGTTGAAATGGTTAAATCAAGAAGATGAGTCATACTTCATTCCAATACAAGTCTTAGAGTCATACTCCAAGATTGTAACTTGAGTGACATGTCTTAAAGAAGGTTTAAAACACTTGTCAAATGTAAGAGTAAAAGTTTTCTACTCTTGTACATTTGAAATTGGTAAGTTGTGATGTTTTGGATAAAACAAAGACCAACTTAGGCCAATTGTGTGAAGTGTTTGTCTTGATTAGAATCCACACTATCTCTTGGATATTTGACAAGGGAGTCTTATAGGTCAAGAGGACAGTGGGAGTCTTAAAGGTCTTGAAAGTCTCAAGAACTAATCAAGAAGAGAACCTGAAGTTCTTCACTAGCACACGACTTGAGGTTTATAATCTATCATGTTGACATATTCTGTGCCCATTCCAGTTAAAGTTGGCTTTGCATATGAGTTCTTAGAGTTCTCAATTGGTTGCATAACAACTTGGAAGCAATGGTAGGCCCTTGAGCTGCCAGGTGGCAAGAAATTAAGATTGAGTTCAATCCATATGAGTTTGGGTTTGTCATTATCCTTGTCTTGTGACTATGATTTTGACCATTCACATGGATAAGAACACATACACCAGTAAATCTAAGTGTCATAAGGTTTCTCTCCGATTCATGAAAATGATGGTGAGGAAACACTTTCACTAAGTAGATTTTAGCTAGATAGCATTTGTGATATTTGCATTCTCAAAGTCGTTAGTGGAGCGTGTGTGGTTTACCGGCACACTAACCTGGACTTGTGAGAAATGGAAAAAAGGTCTAACCATTATGATTACGGCATACCTCTTCATAATTGTTTAGACACACAAGTGTGCTATCTAAGGGAAGGTGTATGATTATGATAAAGTTTTATCAAAACAATCTAGTATCAGAAATCTAAACTTTGGTAAGAGAGTCAATGAAGTATTGATTTCTAGAAGTCCAGCTGATTTCTGAGTACATGTCAAAGCTAGTGGGAGCATAAGTGTTATGCTAATAATCATCATGTTAGTGGGAGCATGATAATTATGATAAGTATTGCTAGTTAGCAATGTTAATTATAGAAAACAAAAAGTTTCAATTGGGAAAAAGTTGTTTTGCTATAATTAAGGGAGAGGAAATTATACTTCATCTCAAATCTATAAGCTTAGATCGTGAGGTTTTAATCATTTAGTCAAGGATATATATGAATTTCATGTTGGAGTGGCTCAACATAAGGAAATTCTGTATATGGGTGCATTATTTGCGTTCTAAAATTCGATTATGATTACGGCATCTCTTTTCATAATCTGAATTATGAGAACTTGGCAAATTGAAATGGACATATTAAAGCAAAAGACTGGTTTAGTCTTTATGTGAGACATCATTAATCGATTCCCATATGCTTCGGATATAGGATCGATTACATGTGCTATATTCATCCGTTCTAAAATTTTCCAAATGCCTGGGGCATTAAGAAAGGAAAAGGTTTAGAACTGGATATGACTAAAAGGATTAAACAATTGTCGAGGACAATCTAAGGTTTACCAAAGGTTGGTTGCTCAAGGACAGTTGGAAGTATAGTGATAATTCTGAAAGGACCATATTGACATAATCTGTAAGGAGGCAACTCTTGTTCAGAAGTGATAGTCAAAATGGAATCTGGAAATGTTTCAAAGTTAGAGATTTCCATCTGTATAAGATTAAGGAAACTTAATGCAAGAAGGATGTTTCCAAGGAGCTGATCTCCTTTGGAATACTCTGTAATGCTTGGTGTCAAGTCTTTATGACTTTGTACATAATCATTACAAGAGGATCAGTGCATATAAGTTTAGAATCTAACAGATTTCAGTAAATGGCATGAATTTGGAATTCTTGCATTTGCAGTAAGGATTTGGGAGTGTGAAAACAAAATCATTGAAGTAATGTTCAATTGATCTAGTTCACAAAGTAAAGATCATAGACAAACATAGTATGCATACTTGGTGTATGGCATGACTAGTGTTTAAGAAAACATAGTGTACATGCTTGGAGCATGGGACAACTATTGTTTTAAATTCAAGAATAAAGTTGATAGCTGAAACAGTATACAATGAATAATGTGTAATCATATGGTGATAAATAAAAGGTGTTTTATTTATGTTCAAAGAGTTGATACCATATTGGATTCAATTATTATTGTGTTTCATTTTGCATGTTTTGACTTCCCGAATAAACTGGGTTATTCTTCCGGAATGACTAAGTTATTCAAACCATCCACAGTCAGTCATATGTTGGAAGTAGATATGAATTAAGACTGTCATGATGGGTTGTAGAGGTCTAAGGTGTTGGACAAGGCTACAACAATCATGAGTGCTCATAAGTTCTGAGTATTGGATTCAACCCGCGCTCATTGGAATCACTTCATGGATTTTATCACGAGTGATCATGAGACAATAATATCTTATATTCTTCAAACCTAGAGATATGAGTTGTTACTATGAGTTGATAGTACATTGATTGCACGTAAACGCATACGGTAACTCGGTGTTATAAAACGTGCCTTTGTGTATGATTCAACAAGTAGTAGAACAAGCCATATGAGTCGAAGTTTATCCGTTCCTTTTACCTTCGGGATAAAAGCGATATCTGTGGGCCCCTCGATGATTTGATGATGACAAATGGAAGTGCTCGGCCGGGCCAGGACTGATTTGATTTGTTCAATTAGTCAGTCGTCATAAATCGCAAATCGGGAAACAACAAATGGACAGAGAGAATGATTATAATCCATGTCTCAGTCCATATGATATCTAGAATGGAGGAATATATGATCCCTTATCTAATGGACAAGTCACTGACAAGGTCAGAGTTCATCTACAAGGGCAAAGTTCGACAGAAGCTTTTGAGAGCTACGATTGTCGGTTGCTTCCTGAAGTCATACGCAATAATAGTTTTCGACTTATCCAAGTGGGAGACTGTTGGATTAATGTCTAAGTCCATAACTATAATTGGTAAGACTTGACCCGACCCGGCATGGTCCATTTGGGTTGCATACCATCATGCACTTGGATAGACTATAATGAGAGAAATAAGACACTTATGGTTATTAATATATTATAAGTTCTAGTATATTAATAATAAGAATAATAAGATTATTTAATTAGTATTGATCAAGAATTAATCTAGGATTAATTAAGTGATCAAAAGAAGACTAATTAAATATATGGGTTGATTGTGTAAATCATCCATACTTGTATAGTGGGCTAATGCTCCATGGATAATCAAGTTGGGTTAAAACCCATAAGATGGTCCATGGATGCTCCATGGTGTATTTGTACCCATGGATCATGGAAATGAAAGGCCATGTCAATTAGGGCTTACATGGTGTAACCCTAACTATATAAGCATCTTATTCTTGACCAAATCGGCCACTAGAGTGTGAAGTGAAAGGGCTAGCCGATTTCATGAGTTGCAGAATTCTCTCAAGTTATTCTAAGTGTTTTGGTGATTGTGATTCCACTTGAGGCTTCCACACTATTGGGGCTAAGCTCTTAAAGCTTGAAGACATCAAGCTACATCAAAAGGTATGTATTCTATCTTGTTACATTCATTGATTTGTATGCTAGATTAGGATAATACCTTGGAAGTTCTTATTTGCATGTTTAATAGAGAAAACATAGATCCAAGGTATTTAGGGTTGCATGTACACTTAGGAGTGTTAGAATGCTCAAAACCCAACATTATCTTACTAGGTCATTAGGATTCATGCTATGTACCCCGACTCTATGTTTAAGTGACTACACTACTCATAAAGTCGTTATGCTGCCGAACTAATATCACTTCTGTATGCTCTCCGAGCAAAATTTTCATGTATCAAAAGCGGATAATATTAGTGAACTTTTACGTGTTTTATTATGACGTTACAAATTGCTATGTGTTGCGAATCCATGATTGTAAGCTAACTTATTGAAGTACTTAAGTTCGTACCATGCACCTAGTTAGTAGGATCACAACCTCATAGAACCCACAAACACTCAACATCTTTATGTTTCATGACAGAAAGATGCCTCGCCGACCTACTCGCGGAAACCTTGGACCAACCCCACCCGAAGTTGACTCCACTGCATTCCAGACAGTCGTATCTGGTGCGGTCACCGCAACTATGGCACAAATTCACCAAGGGAACAACGGAGGAGGCAACGGGCAAGGGGCCGGGAGTTCGAACAACGGGATGAATCAAGGACCCACCAAAACATGTACCTACAAGGACTTCACAAACATCAAACCACGAAACTTTAACGACACTGGAGGGGTGATCACTCTGAAGCGATGGATCGAGAAGGTGGAATCGGTATTCGAGATATGTGATTGTCCTGAGGAGATGAAGGTGAAGTTTGCAGCATGCACTTTTGTTGACCAAGCGCTCACTTGGTGGAACGGACACGTGGAAGCCATGACACTCCTTGTAGCCAACTCCATGCCGTGGGCAGAAATGAAAGAAATGTTGATGGTTGAGTACTGCCCTCGTGGTGAGATTTAGAAAATGGAGCAAGAACTGTGGAACCTCACTGTACGGAATGCTGATATCGATGCCTACATATCAAGATTTAGTGAACTATCTCTGTTATGTCCAGGCATGATCACCTCGGAAGGAAAGAATATCTTGCGATTCATCTGGGGACTAACCTCTCCGATCTAAGGAAACGTGATAGCTACAAATCCCTAAACTTTCGACAGTGCTAAGAGGTTGGCGAAGAAGCTGTATGACCACAACAACAAGAAGGGTGAGAAGCCAGCGGAGGCTGAAGGCAAGAAGGAAGGTGATGGCAAGAAGGGGAAGAACAACAAGAGGAAGGGGCGTCAAGGCCCCGAGACTTCTAAGAAGCAGCAGACAGTGGCAGTTAATGCTGCCACCGCACAAGTTCCGGCCACACCACATGCTCCAGCCTCAGCTGCTTCGAATGCTCCTAGACCTTATTCCGGTAATATTCCCAAGTGCAACAAGTGCGGTTTCCATCATAATGGAGAGTGCAAGGAGCTGCAGTGCACAAGTTGCAATCAGAAGGGGCACACGACAAGGTATTGCAGGACTTACCCTCCTCAGAATCAACAACAGGGAAGCAACAACAACAGCAACATCAATGCTGGCAGCAACAATGACGGACCTAGCCACACCTGCTATGGGTGCGGAAGGACTGGGCATTTTCGTCACGATTGCCCTAACAACAACAATCCCGCAAATGGAGGACCAGGAAGGGTGCTGACTATGGGTCAGGGGGAGGCGATTAAGGATCCCGCTGTTGTTACCTGTACGTTTCCCCTAAACCACACTTATGCATGCATCCTATTTCACACCGGAGCGGAGCGAAGCTTTGTGAACAATAAGTTTAAACACTATCTAGAACAACGACCCCAGAAGCTCAATGAAACCTTTACGGTGGAAATGGCCAATGGGAAAACCGAATCCACTGGGGAAATCTACATCGGATGTACCCTAACCCTGAACCAACATGTCTTTCGAATAGACTTAATGCCTGTTTCCATTAGGAGTTTCGATGTGATCATTGGCATGGACTGGTTAAGCCCCCACCATGCTGAAATTATGTGTCATGAGAAGGCCGTTCGCCTTCACCTTCCCAATCACGAAACCCTAGTTGTTTACGGAGACAAACCTAGCACGAACCTTCGTATTATCTCGTAGATCCAGGCACAAAAGCATCTACGAAAGAACGATTTGACGTTTTTGGCTCACATACTGGATAAAACCAAGGAAGAGGTTAACATTCAAGACATTCCCGTAGCACGTGAATTCCCAGACGTATTTCCTGAAGATCTTCCTGGAGTACCCCAAGAGAGACAAGTTGAGTTCCGAATTGACCTCGTACCAGGAGCAACCCCTCTCGCTAAATCACCCTACCGGCTAGCTCCTGCTGAAATGCAGGAATTGTCCAGTCAACTCATCGAACTCCTGGGCAAGGGATTCATCCAACCCAGCTACTCGCCATGGGGAGCTCCGGTCCTATTTGTCAAAAAGAAGGACGGATCTTTTAGGATGTGCATCGATTACAGAGAATTAAACAAGCTCACCGTCAAAAATCGCTATCCACTCCCACGAATCGACGATCTATTTGACCAGCTCCAAGGAGCTAGTTACTTTTCAAAGATAGATCTACGGTCCGGATACCATCAACTCAAAGTTTGGGAAGAGGATATTCCTAAAACCGCTTTCCGAACTCGTTACGGACATTATGAATTTGTCGTAATGCCCTTCAGTCTAACAAATGCCCTTGCCGCATTTATGGATCTGATGAACCGAACCTGTCGACCATTCCTCGACAACTTTGTCATCGTCTTCATTGACGACATTCTCGTCTATTCCCGAAGCGAGGAAGAGCATGGCCAACATCTCCGACAAATCCTAGAAACTCTGCGATCAGAAAAGCTATACGCAAAACTCTCCAAGTGTGAGTTCTGGCTCTATAGTGTGAACTTCCTAGGTCATGTTGTTAGTCAAGAAGGAATTCATGTGGATCCTTCCAAGGTCAAAGCCGTCGAAGGATGGGTAGTCCCGACAACACCCACTGAAAATCGCCAATTCTTAGGCCTAGCAAGCTACTATAGGAGGTTCATTCAAAACTTCTCTAAGATTGCCAAGCCACTTACCTCACTTACACAAAAGGGCGTACCATTTAAATGGAAGGAAAAACAAGAAGTTGCATTCCGAACCCTGAAGCAAGCCCTCTGTAGTGCCCCGATACTATCTCTATTGGAGGGAACGGAAGATTTCGTGGTCTTCTGTGACGTGTCGAATCAGGGCTTAGGTTGCGTTCTCATGCAGCGTGGAAGGGTGATAGCTTACGCATCCCGCCAACTAAGGACACACAAAGTGAATTATACAACCCATGATCTGGAATTGGGAGCGGTGGTCTTTGGTTTGAAGATTTGGAGGCATTACCTTTATGGTACAAAGTGCACCATCTTCACGGACTACAAAAGTCTCCAGCATATCTTGAATCAGAAAGAGCTGAATATGAGGCAACGAAGATGGGTTGAATCATTAAACGATTACGAGTGTGAAATCAAGTACCACCCAGGCAAGGCCAACGTGGTAGCTGATGCGTTGAGTCGGAAGGAGTACTCTAATCGTCGTGCGAAAACTCTCTCAATAACCATCCAATCTCACCTAACTACTCAGATCGGGGTAGCCCAGTCAGATGCCATGAAGACGAAAAACAGAGAAAGTGAAGCATTACGCGGAATGGAAAAGAACCTAGAAGTGAGAGAGGACGGAGTATACCATTTCATGAACTGTATTTGGGTCCCCAAACTCGGAGGATTTAGGGAGGTAGTCATGAAGGAAGCTCACAAAACGCGATACTCCATCCATCCCGGCTCGGACAAGATGTATTTGGATATTAAACAACACTATTGGTGGCCTAACATGAAGGCATAAATTGCCACCTATGTTGGTAAGTGCCTTACTTGTGCCAAGGTAAAGGTGGAGTACCAGAAGCCCTCAGGATTATTACAGCAACCGGTGATCCTTGAGTGGAAATGGGAAGGGGTTTCTATGGATTTTGTGACCAAGCTACCCAAGACATCGGATGGACTAGACACTATATGGGTAATAGTAGACCAACTGACGAAATCCGCCCATTTCCTGCCAATAAAAGAATCCTACAAGATGGAGAGACTGACGCGTTTATACATTCGAGAAATCGTGAGACTCCACGGAGTACCAGTGTCTATTATTTCGGATAGAGACAGTAGGTTCACTTCACATTTTTGGCAATCACTTCAGAAAGCACTTGGAACCCATCTTGATATGAGCACCGCTTATCACCCACAAACGGACGCTCAAAGCGAACGAACCATTCAGACGCTCGAAGACATGCTTCGCGCATGTGTGATAGACTTTGGGAAGTCTTGGGACATCCACTTACCCTTAGTTGAATTCTCTTATAACAACAGTTACCATTCGAGCATCAAAGTCGCTCCTTTCGAAGCACTATATGGACGTAAGTGTAGATCACCGTTGTGTTGGGCTGAGGTGGGCGACACCCAACTAGCAAAGACACTAGCATCGGACAAGGCGCTAACGGGACCAGAGATCATTCGTGAAACCACGGAAAAGATAGTTCAAATCAGAGCTCGATTACAAGCATCGCGCAACTGACAAAAGAGCTACGTCCATAAACAGCAAAAGCCCTTAGAGTTTCAGGTCGGGGATCGAGTGCTGTTAAAAGTTTCACATTGGAAAGGAGTCATTCGTTTCGGAAAACAGGGAAAACTAAACCCACGATACATTAGACCTTTTGAGATCGTTGCCAGAATAGGTCTAGTAGCATACAAACTGCAGCCACCTGCGGAGCTAAACAGTGTACACCCCGTGTTCCATGTCTCTAATCTAAAGAAGTGTCGATCGGATGAAACACTCGTCGTACCCCTTGACGAGATTGAAATCAACGAGAATCTCCTGTTCGTTGAAGAACCGGTCGAAATTATGGACAGGGAGGTGAAGCGTACTAAGCAAAGTCGCATCCCGATCGTGAAAGTACGGTGGAACGCGAAGCGTGGGCCAGAATTCACGTGGGAACACGAAGATCAAATGAAACAAAAGTACCCTCACCTATTCTAGCATTCTCAAATCTAGCTTTCAAAAGAATTTCGGGACGAAATTCCCTCTAACGGGGGGATGATGTCACAATCAGGAATTTTTGTGCTTTGTAACTACAACACTTAAGTCAAATTATGAATCCAAAAACATAAGGGCATGTATGATGCTTACTCTATGACAACAAAATTTCAATCAAATACACCATACAAGTACTACAAATAGTCAACAAGCAATTGGAAACCCTAGAAGTTCTTGTTTAGGTCCATTTTGGACTAGGACTTTCTTATTGGGCCCGATGGACCAATAAGCTTCCAATTCGACTATCTTGGGCTTAGAACTCTTAAATGGGCTCTAATTGGACCCATTTCTAATTATTTCAATATTTTGGGCCATATTGGGCCTAGAATGAAATAGATTAATTATATGAACCATTTTGGACCATAATTAACCTAATCTAGCCTAATAAAGCATAAAAATCACATTTATATTTTTTTGGGGCCAAAAATCACCCAACATAACTATAACATGGGCTTAAGGGCAAAAAGCCCAAAAACCTCATCTCACCCTCCCCATTCTCGGCCCAAGCCCAAAGGAAAGGAAGAAGTTGACTTATTGCATGACACCTCACTTTTATATGGGGGATATCCATGTTTTACACTTCAAACATCCATGCAATCTCATCTTTCCATGCAAGCACTCTCTTCTTCTCCCTATCTCTCTCTCATTCTCGGCCGATTCCAAACACACACACACACACACACAATTCTCTCACAAATCTCTCAAGGAAACTCCCTCCACTCTTCATCAAGATCTCGAATTTTAGAAGGTTTTTCAAGAAGATATTTCCACAAATTCTTCATCTAAGGTAAGATTATGCTTGGATCTATGATCTAGATTCTTTGTTTTATCAGAAATCTCTTTCTAATCCATGCAAAAATCATGATCACTCTCTTAGAAACTCCCTAAGTTCGAAATCAACAAGGGAAGACTTGTTAGAGCCGAAAACAACATCAAACTTCTTCCAATCTTCTCCAAAACCGAAACCCAACTCAAGGTGAGCTTCATACCCCCTATTTTTTGGTTTTTATAAGTTTTGTGGAAGAGAATACAAGCAAATGTGTAGATCTATAAGTATATGTATGCTTTGTGTGATAAAATACGAGTTTAAAACAATAAATCCTTTAAGATAAAATACGAGTACCACGACTACCGGCGAAACGTAAGACACCCTCAACACCAAAATTGTTACCAAACGAATTGATTCGGTCTCGAATCAATAATGAATCAAAAATCAATAAACAATGATACTTCAATACACACGCGGAAACGTACGGGAAGTCAATACACACGCGGAAATTCACGAGAAGTCAATACACCATCTTTGGGCCCGAAAGTTTCAAATCGTGCTTGTTGGGCCTCGCTAGTCAATGGCATGATCTTTAGGCCCGAAGGAAACGCGCTTACATGTTGTTGGGTCTTATATGACCTAATTTAGTGTAAAAGAACTTTCAATAGCTTTTTGTGCTGTTGGGCCCCAAGGGTCCTTTGGTACTGCTAGTAAAGTCGAGAAGTCAAATGCAAGTCGGGCCAAGGGCCTTTCGCATTCACGATAGCCTTGAACGACTTATGGAAATAACGGGGGCTTCACACCCTCTTTTCTCCTAGGTTGTGGGGCTATGAAAAGTCAGGGTGGTTGGATTAAGTGAGTAGTACGGACGACGCCTAAGGGATCATTTGTATAGTTGTAAGGTAGTCATTTTCATTAATGCGTGATTATAACAACTCACAATCCATAATTAATCCAATGTCACCTGGAATTATAAAATACAAACGACGCAACGGCATAACAATATATAAAACACGTAATTTAAAGTATTAGGAAAACATTGGGTTTTCCTAGGGATTTCAACACTTACACCTATGTGATGCATACAAAGTCTAACAATTATTCACGCTTATAGAAATCAACAAGCATATTTACGGATCTTCACACTTTTTCTTACTTAGAATAATCTTTCAGAAAATATCGAATTTTCTGGTGGTTTTCAAAATAATACAAATCATTACTTTTCAAACATTACTTATGAACTCACCAACATTTCATATGTTGACGTTTTTCCAAAATACTTGTATTCTCAGGTAACAGGTAAATCGAAGGAAAAATGTACCCAGTGATATCATGATGTTTTGTTTAATTAATATCGAACGGTTTATGTTTTGGAAATTGTAATGTGTAAAAACAATGTACTGAATGTAAACACTGATGGTTGTAATATTTCAATGCATGGTGACGAATGATGTTATGATTCATGTATATTCATTGTGATGGTATTCAATTGAGTCACAATAGCCCTCGAACATTTCCGCCGTCTGGTTCGGGGGTGTGACAAATTCATATTGCATAGTTGACTTAATCTGGAATGGCTAAGAAACAAAATTATGTCAACATGATAGGTCGCCAACCTCAAGTCGTGTGCTAGTGATTGACTTATCACTTTATTCCTGATTTGTTCTTGAACTTTTCAAGACAATTGAGACTCCCGCTGACTTCTTGATATATATGATTCTCTTTGTCAAGAACTTTTCTTGACAAAACAAATATTCAAGAGTTAGTGCGAAATCCTATCAAGACTAACACTTAGCTCAATTGGTTCTTGTTGGTGTTTGTCTTTTGCAAGACAACGCAACTTACCAATTTCAAATGTGCAAGAATGAGAAAACTTTTCCTAATTCCACATTTTTTGAGTGTTATAACCTACTAAATACGTGTCACTCAATTTACGATCTTGGAGTATGACTCTAAGATTCGATATTGGAACGAAGTATGATTGAATTCTTGAATTCCACAATTCCCGATTCCTCTTCTTAGACATACAAATATACTAAGACTCACTTAGAGGATCAATTGAGATATGGTTCATAATCATTAATACTTATCATAAAACACAATAAAAGGTACTCTCCCTTCTTCTTAGAATGGGGAAACTTTTATCTTTCTGCCTTCTTGATTCTTCATATTCGTTCTGCCATTAATTGATACCTTTTCAATCAACTCATAATTACACTTAATCTTATAAGTATAATTATATTTACTAAACTTTAGTAAATCATGACAAATATCTTTATCACTCTTGTGGTGGACTTGATCAACGCATTACCTAGTGTACTTGATCTCCTAGCCCTTCACTTGACACTTTGTCAAAGAATTAGTCTAATTTCCAAATATGAAAGTTTTTCATTCATCACACAATGCAGGTTGCATAATTCCAAGTTTATGTCCAATTGAAACTTGGGCGATGAGAAACTCTCCCTATTTGGTAAATCCTCGACATTTCCACAAATAACATAATTAAGAATCAAATCCAATATTACAATAGTAGAAACATTCAAACATCAATTTTTTCATACATGCCATCGCAAGGATAAATAAATAATACAATAACAAATTTTATTTTATTGCGGAAAAACTTTGTCCTTACAATGCAATTCAACTGAAAAACTATGCTATTACATATTCCTAAGCAATCTATTCTAACTCCAAGTAGTATCTCAAGAGTCCAAACTTCAAGCAATGCGATCGAAATCCATTTCTTTACGATCAGATTCAGCTCACTTCTTCCCTCAAGCTTCCTTTGTTTTCTTCGATCCTACAATACATAAAAATGTAATCTTATCACATCATGAATTAAGAATCTAGAATAGGAACTCAAAAGAGTTAGATAATGGATTTTACCTAACGTAAAGCCATATGCCTTGACTCTCCCATCTCTTAGATCTCTCAGCTAGTTTGGGCAGCTTCGTCTCCAATGCCCCTTCTCTTGGAAATAAAAGCAAATGGACTCCTTTGGCACAACACATGGGACAATCTCATGCTTAGTCCTTTATGGACTTCCAATGTTGCTATTGTCCATTGAAGTTTAGGAGTTTGATTCACCAGACAAATTTGCTTGACTAGCATGGCAAATCATTGCTGATTCAGCAGCTATAAGCAAATAGGTCAAATCAATGAGGGTCATGTCGTGGTCCATCATATAGTACTCTCTAAGGAACTCACTATATGATTCAGGAAGTGACTGAAGAACCTAGTCAACAGCTAACTCATTTGAAATCTCGACACCCAACATCCTTAACCTGTCAATGTGTGACTTCATCTCTAGGACGTGTACACACATAGGTTTTCCATCTTCGTGTTTACTTGCCAAAAGGGCTTGAGTGAGCTTGAACTTTCCAAGCCTTCGAACTTGTGGGTAGGGGAGAATAATTGGAGGAGGTGGAGGAAGTGAAGCATGATCTCTGGTTCCTCGATCATATCGTGGAATATCATCTTCATTTGGAAAACTTGTTCCATTGGATTTGGGAAGACCATTGTTAGATTTAGACATCTACAAAACGGGAGAAATTCAAGTCATGTTGATTAGAATCCTTGATGTAACACCCAAATGCAACATCAAGGCTAGGATCCAATACAATACTCTACAACCTAAAAGAGGGATGTCGTAATCTAGTTGCAGAATATTTGAAGGTGGGTAAATGGAGATCTACCAATTTCCACCATGAAAAACAAAAAAAGAAATTTAAGTTTTAAATGAATTGAAACTCCTAGACCTTTTGAGATTCATTGAACTTTTCAATGGCATGTTTAATCTCGATTATGCCCTACTATTTGCAACTGGGATGCCGAGGATCACAAACAAGGTGTGCATAACCATGCAAATCACGTGGTGCACTCAATGTTACTATCACCTAATCAATGTGCCGGTTAGCTACACACGCTCCATTGATTTATGATAAAAATCAAGTCACCCTTCGCTACCAATGCCAAACCCAAACTAGTGTGCCGGTTAACCACACACGCTCCACTATCGTCTCGACATGGGTACAATGTGTCATTCCATGGATTAGCATACAATTTCACATTTTGCCTAAAGTAACTATGATTTGGGAATTTGAAAAACATTTAGTTACTTTGTATTTCATTATACTTATAATGGAAGGTTTCTGTCCTATCCTACTTATTCGGCTAACGACCCTCCACTAGTCAAGAGTGCGGTGGGTAAGAGTTGATACTCATTCAATTACCATTTTATAGACAATTTCCTTATACACCCGTTATAGACCAACTTTGTGAATGAGGCATACTAACTGTAAGAATGACTCTTTACTCACATATGTATATATATATATATATATATATATATATATATATATATATATATATATATATATACATATATATATATATATATATGTATATATATATATATATATAGTATAGGGTGTATTTTACACTTTTAAAATACTAGGTGGTTTTATTAACTTTCTCTTTTAATTAACTCAACAAAATTAACCATGTGGATGTAATTTGAACTTTTCAAAATACTAGGGTTTTAGAATTTAAATATTACATAATTAAACTATTAATAAAAAAATTTTAATTCCAAAACTTGAGGGCAAGTTTTGAAACATTTCAAAACATTAAGGTTTAGAATTTAAATATTTCAAAATTAAACTTTATTCAAAAAATTTAAATTCCAAAACTTGAGGGAAAGTTTTGAAACTTTTCAAAACATTAGGGTTTAACTATTTCAATTTCAAAAACAAAACTTTTAAGTTCAAATTTAAACTATAAAACATAAAGGGGAAAATTGAAACTTTTTCACAAGATAATTCAAATCTAAATTACAAATAATCAATCTTTATCTAATAAAACAAAAGATTTTCTAAATTTTGACAATTATCTTTTATTTTGGCAAGGATAATCAACCAATATAGATAAAATCTGGATTTTATTGACAAAAAACGTTTTAGGTAATTATCCACAGCCAAAACAGGTCAAAATCCCGCAAAAACAGCATTCTGCATCTCCGACTCGTCGAGTCAGCACTGGACTCGACGAGTTCAACCATGGACTCGGCGAGTCCAGCCCCCCAGAAACTCAAATTTTTCGATTTTAAGCTTGGATGATCAAATATAGCATCAAATATATCAAACAAACATCCCTAGGCTCTGATACCACTGATGAGTTTTGAGCAATACATCAATCATATGTGTACATGAAAACCTTAATAGCTTTGGATCTAGTTTGTCTAATGAGCATGCAATTGATAATCCAAAGCCATAAACCCTAGATCTAATAAAAAATAACTGAAATTAGGGTTTACATCTTACCTTTGATTGTTATATAGCAATAACAATCAATCCATGGCTTCTGAAAGCTGAGTACCTCAAATGTTGCACCTCTAATGGAGTCATAAACACCACTAAGCAACTTGGATGAAGAGGGAGGAGAGAGGAGGCACCAAAAACGGCTGAAAACCCTAAAGGAAGTATTCACCACGTTTTTTGGCCATAAGGGTTCCTTATATATGCTGGCTATTGGGGTTTACAGCTAGGAAACCCTAATCTGACTTCTTAAGCCCTAAGTAACCCATGAACTCCCTCTTTACAAGCCTTGGACGATTTCTAATGGGTTTCCCCATAGAATTCGTCCACTCCAACTTCTATGGAGTTGATTAGCCCATTTATGTAATTATCTTATAATTATACAATAAGTCCCTTAAGTTTAATTAATCTCTTTTAGCCACAAAATTAATTCTTAATTAATTCTTGACTAATATTAATTAAACAATATGATTTCTCCTTTAATATATTATTCTCATAATATATTAATAAATCATAATTAAACCTTTCTCTCCTTAATTCATCCTACATATTGCTATGGTGAAAGCAACCCAAACGGACTATGCTCATAATCGGGTCAAGTACATACCAAAATAGTTATGGACTTAGACACTAATCCAACATAATTTTCATGATTTAATTAAAATCATAAGTCAAGACAATTCATATCAACAATTTACAAAAAATTATCCTATCATATAAACTAATACAAATCTTGAAATTTTGACAACTATCTTTTGATTGGATGAGTATAATCATTACCATACGAACAAAATCAAATTGTATGAACTAAAACGTTTTGTGGTAATGATCCTAATCTAAAACAGGCCAAAAATCCCAAAAAAATTGTTGTCTGATCATCCATCTCGTTGACCCTAACTATGCACTCTTCGAGTTCAAGGCAAAATGCAACCTAGTCATCTAGTCCAAGCATCGACTCGTCGAGTACATGCTGACAGAATAGTTTTTCAGCTTTAGAAAAATAATCCATGCATCAAATATAACATAAAACTACCCTAGGATCTGATACCATTGTTGGGTTTTGTATACTAAAACATCCTATGGTGCACATACAACCATAAATGCTTTGGATATGTGTTTTCTCTAATTATACATGCAATATTGTTTCCAAAGCATTAAGCCTACAACTAGCATAGAATTGACATAAACAACGTAAACGTGAGTTATAGAATTACCTCTTTGTTTAGCTTGTAGTTTTGGCCTTTAAGAACTTAGCACCTCAAATTGTTCCCTCAAATGATTCACAGACACCATGAACAAAGGGGGACTTGAGAGAGAGAGAGAGAGGCTACTTAGCTCAAAAAACCATTTATCACTCTTCTTAGAATGCATGGGGCCAATTTTGATGACTATGGGTTCCTTGTATAGTGTGGCAATGTCTAGGGTTACGTCCATGCAAACCCTAATTCATATGACCCTTCATATTACTTAGACTCCATGGGTTAAACCTCCATTGACTATCCATGGACTATCATATTGGTTTAGCCCATCCTAAATAAGCATGGATCATTGGCCCACACTATAAGAATCATTGATTTTGATGAGTTCAAAAACTCTTTGATCGATTAGATCTTTGTAACAGGTAAATTAATAAACAGAAACAGTAATGTAAAAACACAAGTATGGATCTGAATGTGTCGAATGATTTGATTAACTCAATCCTCAGCAAAGCTCGATGAAGAACTTCCGCTATAGAGGATTCTAGGGTTACAAAAGATAAGAACTTGTACGCTATAAAATCTCTATCAATCTTTTTCGTTAAGAATGCATGCAAGAACCTATATATAATAAACCCTAAACAAAACTCACGGATGGACAGACCCATACCGGAGACAAAACTTGGACTAGCTAACGAGCCCAAAAGACGCAACACTAAACTAGACCTAACAATCTCCCCCTTTGCGTCAATTTGGAGCGAGACTATCATTTCTTCTTGCTTGGACCAGCTGCCGGAACCTTCTTGGTTGTATCAAACAGACGAGAGATAAGTGCGAGGATTGTCTGTCTGAAGCGAATGTACCATTGAATCATATCATCAAAGTACTTCTTGTCATCCGCTGAGTTCTGCTTGCACCGATGAATGATCCCTAAGACATGTTCCAGGCATGTAGTGGTGTAGAGATGTTTGTCTGCCAAAGCAAATAGGCATTTTTGGCCTTCGTTTCTGGTAAACATAACGGAGTTTATCTTCGGGTCTATCTTTTCCATCTGCATCATGTTTAGGTCACTTGCTGAGCCAACAGGAGATATGGTAGGCTTTTTCTTGAATATGCTCGCTATCTCCTGATCCATCTTGGCGACTTCCATGATGTAACAAACAAGCATCCTCTTGAAGTGGTCGATGATCGGACCATATTCTGCTTTGTTTGTAAGAAGGATGTTGTGCAAGATGATCCAGTCATGTGGATTCAAGATAGGAAGATCAGCAAGCGAGATGGCATGTTCGGTCTTGGCAGATCCTCTCAGCACCTTAAACCGAACGTTGGTGAAGTTTCCTTCCCTATACGGATTTAGAACCCGAACATTGATAATCTTCTGAGCGCTCCATGTTTGATACTGTGGTTGAGCGGCCCTCAGATAGAATTCGACTAAGTCCCTATCAACCTTTGGATGAGGATGAGGGAACTCAGCAATGTTGTCAAAGGCATGGAATACGAACGCCTTTCGGGTCAGTGGCATGTCGAACTGAGAATCGACAGTATTATCACGATTAAGTGAGATCACCGGTTCTAGCCACAAGATGCTTGGAGTATCGATAGCTTCTTTCAGCAACTTCTCAAGAGTCCAAGGAGGAAAAAGAGTTTTCCTGCTCTCGAGAAGGTCGTGAGCTTCTTTCTGTCTTCTTTCGGCTTCTTCAGACTCTCTAGCTACACGAGCGCTGATGTCAGCATCTTTATCTCGACCTTGCTTCTTCAGAAGGTCGACAATGGTCTCCTTATCTTCATCGCTCTCCTCAGCAATTTTCTTGCCCTTGTCTTTTATACCCGAACCTGAGGCTTGGCCTGTAGGAGGAGGTTCGGTTGTGTATGTTGCTGTTGAAGTAGGGGGCGGTTGAGACACATTTTCTTTTTCTCTCCCTTGTTTCGGAATGGACACGAAATAAAGGAGCCCTTCAATCTTGCTCAGGAGAGAGAGGGCAGGATCAAGTTTTTCTGCAAGAGTACGCCTCATAGAATAGTTGAGTATTGGGTCATGTGCTTCCGGGATGTTTGAAATGGATGCATGGACATCCGAAACACACGATGAAATCACCTCTCTTTCAGATCGAAGAGACTCAATCTCCTTTTGAGAATTGGAGAGTTGAAGACTCTTGACCTTGATAGCGGTGGTCTTTCTGGCAAGAGCGTCCATGAGTGAATTTTCAGCAGCAAGGTCCTCATGGAGCTTAGTCAATCGTTCCTCAATCGTCACCTTAAACGCTGAGTTGTCGTCTGAGAGAGTCTGTCGAAGAGAAGCAAAAGACTTCAGTTCTGATGCAACTGAGGTAGCCAGCTGGTTGACAATGGGTTCCATCTTGGTTTTGGTGGCTTCAACATTTTCTTGTAAAGATTGTAACAAAGAAGAAGCATCAGTGAATAGTTTATCGACTTTTTCGGTCGCTGCCTCACAAGCTTTGGTTGAGGCATCAATGGCTGCAGTGGCGGAGTCTAAAGAGACTTGATGAGCTTTGGAAAAAGCATCAACAATCTTCTGAATGGCAACTTCAGAAATAGTAGACTGGGATGAAGAAGAGGAGGCGATGAGCGAACCGATCTTGTCGTGAAGCTCCTTGAGATGCTTCTTGGTAACGGGAGCATCATCATCGTCATTACTTTGTACCTGAAACAGACTGTAATAGACCGAATCAAATGTCATATCCTCCCCGCCGAGCAGGAGATGAGGGTGGTGGTGAGGGTGGAGTCTCGGTAGTTGTAGTAGGTTCGGGTTGGGTTGTATGTTCGGTAGTTGGTGTGGGTTTGGGTTCTGTAGTAGGAGCCCCCGTATCAGATACATTGGTTCTTACGTCAGTGGTTGTGGTGGTTGCTTCTGTAAAGATGGGAGGGGGTACTGGGATGGAGGTGGATGGTATTTGAGTGGTGGAGGTTATGGGGGGAATGGAAATAGGAATGGTAATTGGTGGAGAAGAGATTGGAGAAGTGGAAAGTGAACTTCTGGAGTAGGCGATCGTGGTGGAGTGTTACGACGAGGAGATCCGTCAGAGGCAGAACTCTCTTCCTCAGATTCGCTTGAGGAGGAAGCGATTATCAGCTTACGCCTTGGTTGGGTTTTTCTCTTCTTCAGCGGAGGGGATTGGACAGCTTTGGTGGTTTTTTGTTTCTTGGGAGATGGGCCTTTCGCTCCCTTACCAACTTGCTTGTCTTTGCCTTCGTCAGTTTTCTTTCCCCTTGGCGCAGGCTTGTCAGCTTCATGGATAGACTTGAGCATCTCTGGAGTAAGCTCTCGAGGACCAGAGCGTCGAAACTCCCTGTATGTTCAAATGATCCGACTGTCGGCAGGAACATCTCCATACATCTTCTCAGGGATTGAGCCAATGAATTGAAATTTTGAGGCATCGGAGACAATGATCTTCATGGTATGAAAAGTACCAATCGAAGACATTGGAGAACCAGCAACAATGAGGACGTGGTACTTGTCCATCAACCATTTGGTAATGAGAGTCCAAAATCAAGCATAGGAAATCTCGGAATGCCGAGATGTAGAAGACAGACTCTGAATGAGCTGTTGCCATAGGACCGACCCGTAGTCCAAGTTGATACCATTGTAGATCCCGTACAGAATCGAGATGAACAGACGACTTGCTCCGTCTGATCCAGCACTGCGTTCAGACAGCCCCTTGAACAGCACTGTAAACAACCCATTCCACTGAGGAGGCAGGCACGATTTCTTGAACTTCATGACCGTTGTCAGCACCTCAGTATACCCCATGTTGTAAAACATAGAGAACATGTGACCCACCGGAATCGATTCAGGGTTAACCCTAGTTGAATCAGGTTCAAACCCTAAAATTGAGCATTAACGTTGCTTGAAGATGGACGCCTTGTGATCAAGCACATCGAAGAAGATCCTGTCGACTGCCTTGTCGTAATGAGCAGTGGCGAAAATCTGAGATAAGAACTCCATAGGAACTGCTTCAACTTTGGTGAGAGCAGGAGCAATCGGCGAGTACTTGAGGCATTCGATTATCGGGAACATGAAAGCATCATAGACCTGAGGAGTAAGATCGATGATCAAACTCTGTTGGGGACGAATCGGCAGGATGTGTGAGGTGGCATGAACTGATGATGAATCCGCCATTGTTGTGAAGAAGATGGGAGAGATGATGAACAGTGGAATGCTTGAAGGTTTTCTTGCTCTCTGAAATATGGATGCAGTAAAGAGGTAAACAATGGTTTACGTTACCTTTTATACTGTGGGTAGAGGAGAGAGAAGAATATGTCCCAAATCTTCAAGGGAAATACGAAGGGTTTTTCGGAAGTGATTGACGCATGACAATTGGTAGCACCGATGATTACGTATGAGAGAGAGTGTCAGTCCCGATTCACACGCCTTCCCATCAGGCGCCGTTTTTAAACGAAACGGTTCCACTTCGCACGCCTGGCCTTCAAGCGCCGTTTGAAAATCAAATCGATTGGACTCCCGCCTGAGTCAGCATCTTATCCTTTTAGATTAAACATCATCCTTAAGCAAAATTGACCACGTGGATCAATATTAACCACAACTCCCTTATAACTGCAAATCCCATTTAAAAATTATGCCTTGTAACTAATGAAACCAGAATTTTGGAAAATCAAAAAGATTTTCGTGCTTAGTGTGTAAATGAAAAAGAAATAAAGCAACACTTATGAGGGATTTTGTGATCTCAATAAAGACACGAAACAATGGATCCCGGGCACGAATCTCTTCCTTCAAAGTCAAGAGATACTTTAAAGTGTTTGTATGGTTTCCCGTTGAATAACGATCAGACACTTATTGAGAAGTGTTGAAAGGCTTCTTTTAATTAGGCTAATTTGGGTGGCTTTCGCTTCAATTCAGAATTCCTGATCTTGATATAAGACAGAAATCGAACGAAGTACTTGTGAGACCAATGCAGTCTGTTGAACAAGTAGGTTTGAAATAATTTAAGTGGCTAGATAAAATAGTTTATGTAAAATCTCAAAAAAGTTTGAAACTGGATTCCAAGGGAAGAAATGTTATAGGACGTAACAATTTCATAGGAATCACACAAAAGAAAATTAGAGATTTGACTTTCCATCCTCATTGATAAATCCGTCAATTCGTTAGTGAAAGCTTAGAGCAAAATTGATTGTTCACCGTCAATGCATAGTAGGTATTGAATTGTGGGTTTCACTTAGTTCGTAGTGGCATGAAGCTAAGATCATAAACACATAAATTGTGTAACCATAAACCTCAGTGGTAATTTCTAAGAGTCTCAAGGGTTACGTTTATGAAGCGAATGAGATGGAGACAAGTAGTGTAAATGGTGTAAAGAAACTAAAGTACCTCTGCTGTTAAAATAGGGACCAAGCAGAAAACTCTTATCTCATGTGAGAAGAGAGTTAGGTAGCTCATGATTAGAATAAATATGAAAGCCTAATTGGGAAGACAAGGTTTGTATGTACCAAGTCAGTAAGGCTATTATTCAGAATCAGATGAGGCTTTGGACACATACAGTAGCATGCTTCTAGGGACACTTAACTAGTGAAATGATTTCCCCACAAATAGACACACAAAAAGATAAGACACAAAACAAAACAAAATAATAGAAAAAGTAATAAAAGATATTTTTTGGAGTTTTTGAATTCACGAAAAGAAAATAAGAAAAAAAATATTTTTGGAATTTTGATTTAAAGAAAAAAAATATGAGACACAGAAAAAAAAATTTGGAACCGAACCCGAGCGGTCGGTCTATTTCGGTTTTAAAAAAAATAAGTTTGCAAAAGAAAAGAACTTTGAAAATAAGAGAAATGAATTTGAGAAAATAATACAAAAGGTTTACAACCAAGGAAACTACCTTTGAGTGATAAGCAACGATCAGATAATACGACCGAACCCGAGCGTTCGGTTCATTTCGGTATACCAGAACAAGACCCGAACCCGAGCGTTCGGTTCATTTCGGCACACATGAGACCCGAACCCGAACGTTCGGTCTATTTCGCTTCCAACTTTTAATTTTGAGAAGTAGTCTTTGGTACTGACTCCGATTCCATCATTCCTAGCCCTTGTAGAATTTTGTTGAAAGATGCTTCAGGAAGAGCTTTGGTGAAGATGTCAGCTAGTTGATCAGTGGTTCGAACAAAGTGAATTTCGACGTTCCCATCTTCCACATGATCCTTAATAAAGTGATACCTCAGTGTTATATGCTTGGTCTTGGAATGTTGCACTGGGTTATGACATATCCTAATTGCACTTTCTGAATCGCAATATAGTGGGATATTTTTCATATTGAGTCCATAGTCCTGGAGCTGGCTTTGGATCCAAATCACTTGAGATGTACAAGAGGCAGCTGCGATGTACTCTGCTTCGGCTGTAGAGAGAGATACACATGTCTGTTTCTTTGATTGCCAGCTAACCAACTTCCCGTCTAGGAATTGGCAGCCTCCAGTGGTGCTTTTCCTGTCTAAACCACAACCTCCAAGGTCTACATCTGAGTAGGCTTGAACGAAGAAACCTGAGTTTGATGGATACCATAAACCGAGAGAGGTGGTTCGTTTTAGATACCGGAGTATGTTTTTCACTGCAAGCATATGGGGTTCATGAGGATTCGCCTGAAATCTAGCACAGTAACAGACAGAAAACATTATATCAGGCCTACTAGCAGTAAGGTACATTAAAGAACCAATCATTTGGCGATATAACGTAATATCGACTGCCGGTTTTTCCAAGGATGGTGTGAGCTTGGTGCCGAATGCCATTGGAACTTTAACCTTTGAGTCTCCCATCATGCCAAATTTAGCAAGAAGAGTCTTGGTGTAAGCTTCCTGGTTGATAAAGATGCCTTCGGGTCCCTGTCTAATGTTTAAACCAAGGAAAAAGTTAATCGGACCCATTGAGCTCATTTCAAATTTAGTCTCCATCAGCTTTCTGAATTCAGCTGTTAAGCTAGGATTCATTGAGCCAAAGATGATATCATCGACATAGATTTGAACAATCATAAGGTGGTTACCTTCCTTCTTACGAAAGAAGGTTGGGTCAACCGAACCTTGTTTGAACTTTGACATCTTTAAAAACTTGGTTAGCGTTTCATACCATGCCCTAGGTGCTTGTTTCAGACCATAAACCGCCTTGTCCAGAATATAGCAGTGATTGCGGTACTTTTCATTAACAAATCCAGGAGGTTGCTCCACGTAAACTGTTTCTTCAAGTTCTCCATTCAGAAAGGCGCATTTCACGTCCATTTGGTGGACCTCAAAGTTCTTGTGTGCAACATAGGCCAGAAATATTCGAACAGATTCCAGCCTCGCTACCGGAGCAAAAGTTTCCTCATAATCAATTCCTTCCTCCTGGCAGTATCCTTTCACCACAAGACGAGCTTTGTTTCGAATCACATTGCCTTCCTTGTCCATTTTATTTCTGAATACCCATTTGAGACCAACAACTGAGGCGTCTTTAGGAGTTGGAATGAGGCGCCAAACCTTATTTCTTTCGAACTCGTTGAGTTCATCTTGCATAGCTTGAGCCCAGTCAGAGTGATCAAGAGCAGTATTTACTGTCTTCGGTTCAACTTTTGAGACGAAAGAATTATACATGCAAAACTCTACTTTGGAGAATAGAGATGTTTGCTTTGCCTTCAGTTGAGATCGGGTCAGGACCTTTTCAGAGACATTACCCACTACCTGGGATACTGGATGATCTCTGGTCCACTTAACAAGAAGAAGGTAATTCGGATCATAGGATGGATCCAATTCAGCATTCACCATTTCTTCCAATTCAGATTGACTATCGTCGTCGTAGAACATATCGGAGTTCTCCCCCTCGACTGATGAGCTTTCCGGTGTAGCTGGACTTTCTGGTGCTACAGGACTTTTGGGTATTGATGAGCTTTCGGGTGCTGAAGGGCTTTCGGGTGGAACTGGAATAGAATTCTCCCCCTCAAGTTGTGAGCTCAGTTGTTTTGAAGAAGGTGGATTCTCCCCCTCAACTGAAGCACCTTGCTCAGAAGGTTCGTTTGGAACTTGTTCTCCTTCACCCATTCGTTTGGCTGCTTCTTCGACAATTTGCTTCAGATGGTCAACCATGTTATCTGCTGCCTTGGCCTCCGAGAGAGTAGCTTTCTCAGGTTCATCGACTAGTTCTAGAAACTGATCGAACAGATTAGCAATTGAGGTCGTGACTTGACCAGTTTGAGTGAAAATGTCTCCAATTGCTTCTTCAGTAGCCTCTAGCCTTTTGACGTTGTTGTCATCGAAAGTCACATAATATGTTTCTTTGATCTTCCTCGAACGCTTATTTAAAACCCGATATGCTTTTGAAGTAAGTGAGTATCCTAGAAAAATTCCTTCATCAGCTTTAATGTCAAACTTGTTACGATGTTCTTTAGAGTTGAAGATGAAGCATCGTGAGCTGAATACATGGAAGAATTTTATGTTCGGCTTTCTGTTATTTATGATCTCATAGGGAGTAAGAGAAAAGCGCTTGTTGAGATAAGACCTATTTTGCGTGAAACATGTTGCAACAATAGCGTCAGCCCAGAAATATAAACGAAGAGAAGAGAAACTTAGCATCGTTCGGGCCGCCTCACACAAGGATCGGTTTCGTCTTTCGACAATTCCATTCTGTTGAGGCGTATAGGGAGCTGAGAAGTTGTGACTAGTTCCTTTTTCTGCCAAAAAGTCTTCAAATTCTTTGTTCTTGAACTCCAGTCCATTGTCTCTCCTGATGTTGCGAACGACTTTTCTCAGTTGCACTTCAACCTGCTTAATAAACGTTTTTAGCTTAAGAGTAGCCTCAGATTTGTGCTTCCGAAAGAACACCACTGTAAAACGTGAGAAATCATCAACAATAACAAGAATATACTTGCTACCACCAATGCTTTCTATTGATGATGGACAACATAAATCGATGTGAAGCAACTCAAGTGGTTCAACAACTTTTGTGTTTATAATAGATGGATGACTTTGATGACTTTACTTCCCCATTTCACACGCAGCACACAAATGTTCTCGATCAAACTTGAGCAATGGGAGACCCCTAACATGACCTCTTGTGACAAGCTTGTTGATGTCTTTGAAGTTGAGATGTGAGAGCCTTCGGTGCCACAACCAGCTTTCATCAGAATGAGCTTTGGATAATAGGCATATAGCTCGATTTCCTTTGATTGGTTTGAGATTGATAGAAAACATTTCGCCTTTGCGTTCTGATTTGAGAATTACCCTTTTTGATTTCTTCTCTATGATTTCTGAACCTTCATCATCAAATGAAACTTTGAGACCGGTTCCTCCTATCAGTTGAGATACACTGATGAGATTATGCTGTAGACCTTCAACATACGCCGCCTTTCTTATTGTGAAGTCTCCATTGGTGATCATCCCATAACCCTTTATCGTTCCATATGAGTTGTTGCCGAACTTGACATTCCCACCATTCTGGAGAGATCGAAATTCCCTTAGCTCCTCCTTCCTTCCTGTCATGTGACGTGAGCAGCCACTATCAATGTACCATTCTTCGTCGAACTGCTCGTCACTAATAACCTGCAAAAATTAAGCAGATTTAGGAACCCAAAGTTTCTTGGGTCCACGTGAGCCTTTCACAGGAACATGAATAGTAAGAGAAACATCAATAAGATATGCTCTTTTTATTAATGTTGTTTCATCTTTTCTTTTAATGGTAAACACTTTGATTTTGTTAGGATTAGCAACAGTGGGTTTGGTTTCAGGTTTTGGTGTTTGGGCTTTAGACTGCTTTCGGTCTTCCTGGACAGAGGAAATCTTCGATTTTCCTTTCAGGTTCGTTGACGATTTAGAATTTTGTGCACGAACAGAATTGGGTTTAGAAGAGAATTGAGAACGAGAAGAAATAGAATGGGAATTTCTTCTGACTTGCTGTTCGATATGACCTTTTTGTTTTTGGTCATTGGAGGGACCGAACCTGGACGTTCGGTAGCTATTGCTTTCGGGACCGAACCTGTCCTTTCGGTTGCTGTTTGACCCGAACTTGTCCTTTCGGTTGTTGTTGCTCTCTGAACCGAACCTGTCCTTTCGGTTATTGTTGCTCTCTGAACCGAACCTGTCCTTTCGGTTATGTTCCTCATGTGGCCCGAAAGCCTTTTTCTCTGACTTTGAATTTCTATCATGATAAGAAAAATGATTGTTTTGGGAGCGCCAAAACTGCTTTCGCTTAGAGAGATTCTTTTTGTATCTTAGGTTTCTTTGCTGCTTTTGATCTTTCACTTGTTTCGGCTGTCTGTGGATGTTGGCCTTTTGTTTCAGCTTCTTGTCAGCCGGTTCACTTTTCACAGATGATGTTTCACTTATGGAAGTGACTTCTTCTACAGGTATTTCTTTTGTACCACTTGTGCTTGGCACGTCAAAGTTGTTAGGCTTGTTCAGCGGCTCTGGTACATATCTTCCTTTTGTTTTCCAGGACGTTCGCTCTGACAAACCAACTGTTTCGTCGGCATTATCTATACGAGCAGAACAAAAGAACTCATCACAACCAACTGAGTTATCTTCGTTCACTATGGCAGTGAGTTCGGCTGTTTGATGCTCGGTTACTCCTGTGACCTTATACACCTTATTTGGTGTTGTTCTCACCTTTTGGTACACAACAGCCTTTTCTTCAAGAATCGGGGACTTATTTTTGGGACAAACGAGCGAACTCCATAGAATTTTCAGAAATAATATTTTTGTGGTTTTCGGGTTCACTCTTGACAAACTCTGAACAGTCGACTACATCCTCTACAGAAATTTCACTCATATCATCGTCCTCATTAAGTTCAAATGCGTTTTCAACATCAAGTTTATTTTCTGAACTCAAATTAGCACTCAATGAGTCGAATTTTTGTATGGTTTCGGTCCTTAGTTTCAGCTTATCGTTTTCATCCAAAAGATTTTTCAGCATGTCCTTACGGTATTTGGACTTTATGAAAGATTCTATTTTGTCCAGACCATACATGTAAGTGGGATTCACATCATCAGACGATACAACACTTTCACAGTTGTATGCCTCAGCATCGATTTCATCCTCCTTAAACTCAAGGAAGGGTAAAATCGTGCGATGTATTTTCTGCCCTATTTCAGAATTCAGATGCAGTTGAGTGATGTTAGCATAAAGTCGTTTAGCAATCAAACAAAAAACATTTCTCTGTTTTAAAAGTTTTAAATTGTCTCTTTGTAAATAAATGTTTTCATCCGTAGACTTTATCAGCTCCGACTCTTTTTGCTCTATCCACATCCTTCGCTCCTCACTCTTGGATGACACCCTGCTTATTTGGTCAGTTAGGTTAGAATTGGTGACCCGTGTTTGAGTTAAACAACTATCCAGATTTGAGATTCTTGAATTTAAGCTATTTAATTCTTTTTCATATGATTTTTGTGGGACTTTGAATGAAATAAAAAGAGATTGTACCTTCTTGATCAATTCATTAAGCTCATTGATCTGCACATTGAGAGGTTTTGCTGTGAGGCATAGATCCTCTCGCTCCTTGGTGTCCTCATTTCCACCATCTGTATTGTATCCCCTCATGTGAGATACGTCAGTCACCATCAAACACTTTCCGCCGCTTTCACCACCTCTTGCCACATACGCCTTTCCATGCGAAGGCTTTCTCACCTCATCATCTTCTGAGTCGGTTGACCACACCTGCACGCCACCGAACTCGTCATCCTCTGACGAACCCTGTACAATAAGAGCATTCATAGAAGGGTTAGTAGCAGCTTTCTTCCTCTTGATCTCTTCAAGCTTTTTCATTAAGATAGCCTCTTCATCTTTTTCCTCATCTTTCTCTGCCATTTTCTTCAGAACACAATCTTTAGCATAATGGTTCTTTCCTCCACAGTAATAGCAGTTAACGCCAGAATCTCCCTCAACTTTCGCCTCTTTCTTTGGTTCCTCTGTCTTCGGCTCCTCCCTTACCTTTTTAGAACTATAGCTCCCCTGCCAATTTCTATTTTTATTGGTAGGAAACCTCTTCTTGATGAACCTCTTGGGATTGGATACCATCATAGCATAATCTTCTGACATAAGATCATAGTCCTCTAGGTTCAGATCTTCATCTTCCACTGCATTCTTGCCTTTTGATAGGAGGGCCAAGAACCCCAAACTTGAGACCACATTCTTTTCTTGCATGACAATCTTTTCTTGGGATTTCAGAATTCCCACCAGCTTTGCCAATGAATATGACTTGAACTGCTCATGAGCTTTAACTATAGACACGACAGCTCTCCATTCAGATCTTAGGCCATTCAAAAAGGTGACCTTCTGTTCAATCAACTTCCTTTCTATATCATGTTTGATCATCTTGCTAAGAAGATGATTGAAGCGATCAAACGTCTGAGTGACAGTTTCATCGGAATTCTGCTTAAATTCACCAAACTCAGACAAAAGCAAGGTCTGAATAGAATGCTCTAAATCTTCATCTGTGGAATATAGCTCTCGCAACCTATCCCAGATTTCTTTAGCGGTACTGCAGCAACTTACCAACCTAAATGTATCAGATTGAAGAGCGAATCAGATCAGTCTCAATGCTTTAATGTTGCACTGAAACTTTTCCTTTTCGTCTTGAGCAACGTCTTTTACATCTTTTAACAGATCATTATACTCTTTCTGAGTTTTAATGATTTTTGATGTTCCTGAGTGAGCAAATGGTCTAGACACAATTGCTTCCCAAATAAGATATCCATTATCTTTAGATCCGATGACATAATCTTCAAAATGATGCGCCCAAACTTCGTAATCCTGGGTGTAAAGAATAGGAATCTTTGTCGTTGATCCAATGTTGTTTGAGATGTTGATAGGATTAGATTGAGACTCGTCCATGCTTGATCGTTTAACCTGTTTGAAAGATCAGACTTGTAATATGTAATATTAGGGCAAAACGAATAAATGATGAGATACGTCAATTATGGAGTGACGGCTCAATAAATATCAGTTAATGGGGAATAACCCTAATCGAAAACTCTTTCACAGAAGAGATGTGTATGAATTACACAGCCTCCTGCTCTGATACCAATTGATGAGTTCAAAAACTCTTTGATTGATTAGATCTTTGTAACAGGTAAATTAATAAACAGAAACAATAATGTAAAAACACAAGTATGGATCTGAATGTGTCGAATGATTTGATTAACTCAATCCTCAACAGAGCTCGATGAAGAACTTCCGCTGTAGAGGATTCTAGGGTTACAAAAGATAAGAACTTGTACGCTATAAAATCTCTATCAATCTTTTTCGTTAAGAATGCATGCAAGCACCTATATATAATAAACCCTAAACAAAACTCACGGATGGACAGGCCCATACCGGAGACAAAACTTGGACTAGCTAACGAGCCCAAAAGACGCAACACTAAACTGGACCTAATAGATTTACTTAATTAGCCCATTATATTTAATTAGTCTCTTTTGATCACTAAATTAATTCCAAACTAATTCTTGATCAATACTAATAAAATAAGATGATGTAATATTAATATATTAGAACTTATATTATATTAATAAATCATAAATAACCTCTTGTCAAAAGTCCATCCTATCAAATTGCTCTGGTGAAGGGAACCCAAATGGATCATGCTACTCTCGGGTCAAGTACATGCCAGTTATAGTTATGGGCTTAGACACCTAATCCAACAATTTCTTCATGTGTTCTTGTCTGTAGGACCAGAAGGCCAGGTGCACCCTGAACCTTCTACGCTTGGGGTCGAAGGACTAATGGAAGCTTATGACCAATTCTTACTTGTCTACGGATCAGGCCCCTGTGACTTGGGTCAGTTTACTGAGATATTTCGTGCAAAAGTTTTTCCTTTGGTAGAGAAAGAGCATTTAGTCGAGGAGTATCTGTTACTCAGACAGACGACCGAGTCGGTGACAGAAATGACCAAGAAGATCACTGAGAGGGCACTTTTCTACCCTGAGTACGCCTCTTCCGAGCAGGTTCAGATGTCGAGATATCTGAGCATGCTCAAGATTGAGATACAAGACTTTGTGTCTATACAACATTATTAGACTCTTTCCGCCCTGCAGTCTGTTGCTCGGAGGAGAGAGATTGAGATCGAGACATAGGCTAGGGAGCATTACAAGGATCTAATCCACTCGTAGCTGGCAACAAGGGTCTGTTGATTTATGCTCCAGAGGACAGAGTGGTTGCACCTATGGTTGGTGCGGGAAGACTCATGATGGAGCCTACCGATTAGTGACATGTTGCCATAATTGTGGCATATAGGACCTCTCCGTGAGGGATTGTCGACAGTTGCATCAACAGACCCCCTCAACAGGTGTACATATTTGTTACCTTTGCAATCAGGTGGGCCATATGAAGGCTTGATGCCCTCTGCTTGCTTCTAGGCTTATGCAGGCACTAGCGTCGACTACTCTTTGAATCACAGATGGACGTTAGTAGAGGAATGAGGCCCTGAGAAGCAGAGGACGTGATTTTTAGATGACAGGTGAGGAGGCCAGAGCAGCGCTGAACATCGTTGCTAGTATGTATCTTTTTATGTTTATGTATGATTATTTTTCATTATGCTTATGATTCATATTTATGTTAGATGCTTTTCTTGTAAACTCCTTTCCTGCATTAGCTCTATTTGACTCGGTACGAGTCGGTCATTTGTATCCCCGACCTTTAGTAGGAGATTTGGCATTCCTCTTAATGCACTGGAGCATCCTATGCGGATTTCTGTTGTTGGCAAGGATAAAGTCCTTATTTCGAGTGTTTTCCACAATTGTTCTTTAGAGATTTTTTGGGTGTCATACCCGATCGACCTGCTCCCGATTCCCATGGGGGATGCTAGTGTTATTGTTCAGATGAACTGGTTGAGCCGTTTTGGCGATTAGATTGATTGCGAGAGAAATCTCATGGTGGTTCGTACCCTAAGTGTGGAAAAGTTGACCATATATGGTGAAGGTAACAAGGTTGGTTCATCATTCTGCTCTACAGCAAGGGCCCAAAGATTTATTTAGCATGGTTGCTTAAGTTACCGGGTGTATGTGGTAGATACTGGTGTAGAGCCGAGGCACTCAGTGTTATATGTCCCGATAGTTCATGATTTCTTGAATGTATTTCCGGAGGATTTTCTTGGCTTACCACCGGAGAGGCAGGTGAATTTTAGGATCGATTTGATCCCTGGTGCAGCCTCGATAGCTAAAGCACTATATCACCTTGCAACGCCTAAGATGTAGGAGTTGTCTTCTTAGCTACAAGAGCTATTGGGCAAACAGTTCATTCGACCGAGTAGTTCGCCTTAGGGAACAAATATTCTATTTGTGAAAAGAAGGATGGAACCCATCAGATATGCATTGATTACTGGGAGTTGAAAAAGTTGACAGTGAAAAATCGTTACCTACTCCCAAGGATTAATGACCTATTTGATCAGTTTTAGGGTGCATCTTGATTCTCAAAGATTGATTGAGGTTAGGGTACCATCAGATGAGACTTAGAGAGGAAGATGTAGAGAATACGACTTTCTATACTTGTTATGGACATTATGAGTTTATGGTAATGCCATTTGGGCTCACCAACACACCAGCAATGTTCATGGATCTGATGAACTGGGTGTGCCGAATGATGCTCGATCGATCTGTTATTTTGTTCATCAATGATATCTTGGTCTACTCCAAGACCAAGAAGTAGCACAAGAAGCTTTTGCGGGAGCTCCTAGAGGTTCTAAGGAGGGAGAGGCTATATGCCAAGTTCTCCAAGTTCGAGTTATGTTGAAGTGAGTTTTATTTTTTTGGAATCCTCGTCAACAAGAATGGTATATTGGTCGATCCGACCAAGATTGAGGTAGTGATGCAGTGGGACATCCAGACGACTCCCTTGGAGATCTGGAGTTTTCTAGGCTTTTCAGGTATTATTGGAGATTCATTTAGGATTTCTCCAAGATTGTTATTCCTTTCACTCGTCTGACTAAGAAGGGTGTGGATTTTGCTTGGGGGCCTGAGCAGCAGGTTACACTTGAGACTATACGACAAATATTGTGTGAGGCTCTACTATTGACCCTTCCAAAGGACGTGGAGTATGTGGTGGTGTACTGTGATGCTCCCATCATCGGGCTGGGCATATTACTCATGCAGTAGGGTAGAGTGATTGCTTATGCGTCACATGAGTTGAAGCCTCATAAGGCTAATTATCCTACTCATGATTTGGAGTTAGGGGCTTTAGTTTTCACCTTCAATATTAGGAGGCATTATTTGTACAGGGTTCATTGCACCATTTATATGGACTATAAGAGTTTAAGATACCTGAATATGAGACAGAAGAGGTGGCTTGACATGGTCAAGGATTATGACTTTAAGATCCTGTACCACTCGGGTAAGGCCAACGTGGTGGCCAACACACTACTTCGCAGGGTGATGAGTACACCCAATGGAGGGTTGTGTATGAGCATGATGATTAAATCCCCATACTTGGAGTTGGTTAGGTAGCCACAAACGGAGGGGAATAGGGAGGAGAACCGAAAGAAAGAGATGATCAAGGGTCAATTTGTTACCTTTATCATTGAAAACAAAGGATTTTTGACACAGTGTGGTAGGGTATGGATTCCGGATATTGGAGGCGTGAGACATACTTTGATGGATGAAGCACATAAGTCTTGACTTTCTGTACATCCAGTTGCGACCAAGATGAACTGGGACTTGAGACTTAGCTACTGGTAGCCCTGAATGAAGACAGGTATTGCAAGATATGTGGAGAGGTTCTTGACTTATAGGGTCAAGATAGAGCATCAGATGCCTCACTGCAAACCACAACCATTGGAGATTCCCATGTGGAAATGGGATATGATTTCTTTGGACTTCATCCCGAAATTACCCCGGACTCCTCACGGATTTGATGTTATTTGGGTGATTGTTGATAGATTGACCAAGAGTTTCCATTTTCTTGGTATTTGAGAGAGTTCTTCGGCCGAGAATTTGGCAGATATCTACATTCGATATGTGATCTCTCGTCATGGGGTGTCAGTTTCCATCGTATAAGACAAGGATGTTCGTTTTACTTCCAGGTTTTGGAAGAGGTTTCATGAGGAGTTGGGTACATGATTGCACTTCAGCACTACTTATCACCCACATACCGATAGTCAGATTGAGTGTACGATTCAGACACTGGAAGATATGTTGAGGGATTAGGTCATTGATTTTGGTGGGATTTGGGATACCTACCTTCCTTTGGCAGAGTTGTTGTACAACAACAATTGCGACTCTAGTATTGGTATACCTCCCTTCAAGCTTCTCTAAGGGAGGAAGTGTTGCACCCTGATATGTTGGGGTGAGGTCATACAGAGGATTATGGTGAGCACTTAGGTAGTGCTCCAAACTACAGAGATAATTCAACAGGCCAGATAGAGACTCTAGACAACTTAGAACCGAAAGAAGAGCTATGCATATCGACGAAGTTCTGAGATGGAGTTCCAGGTTGGGAATATGGTTTTACTGAAGGTGTCACCCTAGAAAGGTGTGATACACTTTAGGAAGCGGGGCAAGTTGGGCCCTGATTCACTGAACCATTTCATGTGATTGCTAGTGTGGGAAGGGTGGCATACTGGTTGGATCTGTCGGAGAAGCTACGTCAACTTTATAACACTTTCCATGTTTCTCAGTTATGGAAGTGCTTGATTCTGGTACCTCCAGATGACATTCACTTTGATGAGTTCCTAAACTACATAGAGAGACAGATAGTGATTCTTGATAGGAAGATGAAGACCTTGCGCAACAAGGTGGTACCATTTTCCAAGGTTTAGTGGCAACATCGGAAGGGCTCTGAGTGGAATTGGGAACCGGAGTCGGATATGAGCGAGGGTTATTTGGAGGAGATCACTTCGGAAGAATACGTGGGGCGTACACAAGTCTTGCCTTGACAGGAAAACGGGCCATTGACTTAGTACGTTGGGCATACGCTTGGTTTCACCAAAACCTTAATAAGTGCTTAATGGCTTAAGCACTTAAGCCCAAATTCCAGATCCAGTGACCAAATGTGCCTAGGAGTTATAAAGTCTCTAACTTTATCACTTTGGATGTCTAGAAAGCTCTTAATCCAAGGTCTTAATCGATTAAGACCTTTATACTACTTGCATGGGACCTCTTAGACCATTGGGACCTCATTTATATTACTCAACACCCCATCAAGAGTCTAGAAGGATAGATCATCTCGTCAAAACCACAACATACATCATCTTGGAACTTTTGGGACAAGAAAAACTTCCAATATGCAAGAATGGCTAGATCTATGATTTACAAGCATAAAGTTTGAAGCTTTTTACCTTATGGAGCTTCTACGACACAAACCAACTTCAGATCTACAAGCCAATCTTCTTCACCAACTTCTTGGTGCAATGCCTTCACCACCAAGAGCTCAAAATACCCATCAACTCACACTCTCACACAAGAACTAGGGTTTGGGACGTTTCTGGAGGATGGAGACTGAGAAGGAGGAGAGAAAATGAGCCATAAGGATGTTTATATATCCCCCAACCTGAGATATTAGGGTTTGCATCATTTATGAGTACACCGAGCGTACTGGGGTGTGCCCTAGTACACTCGGCGTACCCTTATGTACGCGCATCATACTCCTCCAGGTCCTAAAATTATAATTTAGCCCTTAGGCTCTTCATGGATTTACCCTTCTATTCCCAGGGACTTCAAATCACAAACTTGGGATATTACAACTCTCTCCAACTTAAATTCGATTTCTTCCTCGAAATCACTTCTTACCATCCCTGAAACCCGACGCCCCGAAGAGCACCTCCACAACCATAACCTTCGACAACTTCGAAGGAGACTAAACCCAAAGGGGACGTTTTCATTCCAAAGAAGACGATTCTACCATCCCATGCGACACGCAATTCTTTACAACCTAAAACCTGCAATCTAGAAACTTGGGTTCGGTCAAACCCCTTGGCCGACCACTCGAACTATCCATTGCTATCTCTCTATAATAACTACTAACATACTATTCCACCATGAGAACCTGAGGTCCCGACCCAAAGTAGAACCATGTGTTACATTTTACTGAATCCCTGCCCCTACAACTCACCGTTGGCCCGGGTATCTTGGCCTACTGCATAGAGCAGGACCGCCTCAGCCCGATCAAGAAAAACATGCCATCTAATAGACCATCAGAAAAGGATGTCCACATAATACCTACGATAATTTACCATGCCAATCTTTGCCATTCACCACCTCCATAGAAAACAGACCCACAAGCGTTTACCACCAACAACAAACTTACCACTACCAGCCCACCAACACGTTACTCATATCTAACCCATAAACACCCTACAGGTAGGAAGACCAATGCCGAGTCCAAAAGGTAATAAGGTCCGGTCATCCTCCGGACGGAATACCCTAGGGTAGAATACGAACATGTCTAATCAATTCAATTATCGAGTTGAAATTCTTAGGGTTTGTTGGCCTACTACCTCAACCCTACCGCTCCTCTTGGGTCTCCATGCCTATGACTTTCAGTCGATCCGCACCGGGTATCTTGGCCTACTTCATAGAGCTGGACCGCCTCAACCCTTCCTACATAATATGTGTCGTCAAAGACGATCAAGAGAAAAATCTATCCCAAACGCGTCCCTACACATGACAAAATCAACAAAATCTCTATGCCCACGGCCTATGACTAGAATGCACCCAATAACTTATCGACACTGTTGTCGTCACCTCAGTTGTTGCAACGCTCCACCCAGGAGATTCACACCTCCTCCACTGCCCAAAAGGGCCTAATCAAGGTCCTTCCCAACACCAACAAGCGCCATAGTACTGAAACCTCACTCCACAATATCCACTTGTAGAACAAGTTGCTACAGCATATCATATCTATACTCAGAACCTTATCATATAGCTATCTAAACCCACACAAAGTCTTCGGCATATGCCATCAACATGTTCAAAACTAGGGGACAGACCTATTGATATCTATAACGTAGCACCACACATAGATCTACAATGCATACAGTGTCTTCAACATGAGTGGACCGCGTCACCAGGCCTTCAGTCTATTTGGACCACTCTTAGAACCTTCAGCATGTCTGGACCGCCCTCCCTGGGCCTTCAGCTTGTCTGGACCGTTCTCCGAGTCTTCGGCCTGACTTGTACGCCCCACCAGCCTTCAGTCTATCCGGACCGCTCTGAAATGTTCAACATCTCCCTGGACCACCTCTCCCGGTGATCCTTCCCATGCATACTGTTCTCACCCACTTGGGGTTCCGAACTCTTGATCCACTCTACGGACTCAACCCTGGCCTAACCTTAGGCCTCATGTCGGTCGTCCACTCCCTCGAAAATTCGTGGTCTATTCCCTGACCCGTGTGTCTATCACATATGCTAAATGACCTGCACTCCCATGCTGAGTGTAGTTCCGAGCCCTGGCAGTTAACAAAATCGTCAACGACTGATGCTCCATTCAAAAATTCCTAATTCTCCCCCACTTGGGACACTAACCACTACCAACTAGTGGCGAAATCAACACACTACTTATCCGTCCTAACCAAGCATTTCTACACTTTACCATATAACGGTAAATCCTAGAATGAATAACCTGTTAGATTAGTGTCTAAGTCCATAAATATAATTGGTATGTACTTGACCCGACTCGGCATGGTCCATTGGGTTGCATGGCATCAGAGCATTTGGATAGAACGTTTGTGAGGTGAGGACATTTGTGACATATTAATATATTATAATTTCTAATACATTAATATAAAATCATGTTATTTAATTAGTATTGACAGAGAATTAATTTGGACTTAATTTAGTGATCAAAAAGAGACTAATTAAATATATGGGGATTGATTGTGTAAATCATTCATTCTTATATATATATATATATATATATATATATATATATATATGTATGTATATATATATATATATATATGTATGTATATATATATATATATATATATATATATATACATGGGCTTATGATCCAAGATTCCTTACATTGGGTTTAACCTATGTGGTGATCCATGGATACTCCATGGATGTTAAAACCCATGGAGCATAAGGAATGGGTAAAGTCATGGGTTACATGGTGTAACCCTAATGTGCACACTATATAAGGACCCCTTTAGCTCAAGAAATTGGCACTAGTGATACATATATGAGGGCTAGCCGATTTGAGCAAGAGTGTCTTCTTCTCATGGTTATTCAATGTGTTGGTGATGTTGTGTGAACCGTTTGAGATGTCACACTTGGGGCACTAGGCTCTCGAGTTTCATGGAGTCAAGCCACATCAAGAGCTATGTATTCTAACTTGTTATAATACCCAAGTATCAAAAGATTGTATGCTAGATAGGGTAATACCTTGGAATATTCATATTTGCATGTATAATAGAAAAAACATAGATCCAAGGTATTTAGGGTTGCATGTACACTTAGGAGTGTTAGAATGCTCATATCCCAACAGTGGTATCAGAGCCTAGGCTTGTTTTCTTGTTGTACTTGCAAAATTGGCTGAAAATCGAAGTTTTTATGCTGTCTGGACAGCAGACTAGCCAAGTCCATGAAGGTACTCGCCGAGTCCAAGGCAAAACTCATCCAACTCGCCGAATTAGTTCATGCACTCGACGAGTTGGACCCCCAAACAACATATCTTCGACTATTTTGGCCGGAATTGGACTAGGAACATTACCCTAAGCTTTTTATCAGCTTATAAACATGTTTTTGATGTGGTAATGTTCATGCTAATTCAATTTCAAAGATAATTGTCAATATATTCATGTTTTGTATTAGTTTAATGGCTAGGCTAATTACATGAAAAAGTATGATTAAATTATCTTGTTCTTATGAGTTTCTTAGATTAACAGAAAAGTTATGTGAAATTGTTGTTTTCAATCCAAATTAATCTAAGAGTTGATTCTAAAATGTGTTTGTGTAAGTTTTCCTCAAGTTATATGAAAAGTCACATTTAAGATTCATAAAACTCATAAATATTTCCATAGGTTATGAACAAAGAAAAGTCATATTCTTTTAATAGTTTAAAGTATTCCATAACTTGTCCTCAAGTTATGGAACTTGAAGAGTTTTTGGATTAAAACTAGTTTAAACACATAAGTTATGGAATTGAATAGTTTTGAATAGTTTCAAAACTTGCCCTCAAGTTTTGGACTTTGAAAAGTTTTCCCTTATGAATACTTTAATTCCAAGTTAAACCCCTAGAATTTTAAAAGTTAAAATTCAACCCTTATACTTTATAACATTATAAGTTAATAATAATAATAATATATATATATATATATATATATATATATATATATATATATAAGAACAATTCGTTTTACCATTAATAGACCTCATTCACGAAGCCGATCTATAAGAGGGTTATAAGGTTGTTGCCTATAAAATGGCAGCTTAATGGGTGTCCCCTCTCACCCACCGCTTCCTTGATCGGTGGAGGGTCGTTAGCCGAACGGGTAGACCAAGGACTAGAATTCTCCCTTCATTAAAAGTATTAATGATAAATATAAAGTAACTAAATGTTTTTTCTAATTCCCAATTATAGTTACTTTAGGAAAAAGTGAATAAGGTGCTAATCCATGAAATTACACTTTGCACTTTTCTTAAGTCGGTTAGTGGAGCGTGTGTGGTTAAACGGCACACTAGCTGGACTTAACTAGGGAGGAAAAGGGTAACTTAATATTTATCATAGCATCGGCAGAGCGTGTGTGGTTAAACGGCACATCGATTGAGGGGTAAATATTAAGGGTACCAAGTAATTTGCATGGTTACTTCACACCTTATTTTGTGATCCTCAACATCCCTATGACAAAACCTGATGGGCAAACTCGAGATTGAAACATGCCATTGAACAGTTCAATTTGTATCAAAAGATCTAGTAGTTTCAAATCCAATTAAAACCTAATTAAATTATTTCATTTTCATGGTGGAAATTGGTGAATCGTCATCCTCCCATCTTCAAATATTTTATAGCTTGGATTACGGCATCCCTCTTCCAAGTTATAAAAGTATTGTGTTGGGTCCTAGCCTTAATATGTCATATTGGGTGTTATAGTAAGAACTTTAAATCAACTATCTTGAATATCTCCCAAAAGATGTCTAGTTCAGACATCAATGATCTTCCCAAATCTCTTGGAACTTCACTTCCTCCACCTCCTCCAGTTATTCTCCCTAACCCACAAGTTCAAGGTCACTCAAGCCCTATTGGCAAGCAAGGTCTATGTGTGATTGCATCTTGGAGATGAAGTCACATATTGACAAGCCGGGAGAGTTGGGTGTCAAAGTCTTAAGAAAGTAGGATGTTCAGTCACTTTCTAAGTCACATAGTGAGTTCCTTTGGAACTATTATGAAACAGACTATGACATGAACCTTAATGATCTTATCTATTTGCTTGGTGCTGTTGAATCAACAATGATTTGAGGACTAGTAAAGCAAATTGATTAGGAGATCAACTTCCCAATGGACATTGACAATGCTAACATTGGATATCTAGAAAATCCTTCTCTTCCAAAGGAAGGGGATTGACCATAGTCAACTCGGTTGACCAAATGGTAAAGAGAAAGGCAAGTTTGCGATATTCCCATGTACCATTTTCAAAGAGTCCATATGTTTCTCTTGCCAAAGGAAATGGAATTGCTTCCGAAGCTGCCTGTTTACCTGAAAGATCATAAGGTTGATCAAGTCAAGATGTTTGACTCTACTTCAGGTAAATTCCACTATCTAACTATGTTAAGTTTCTATTATGAGATTCTTATTACATGATGTGACTGGGTCACATGATGATGTTTGAAGAATCAAAGAAAAAGTGAAGAAACTTAAAATAAGTATATGTTGATTCTGATCGCGAGGATGGATTTCGATCGCATGGTTCGGTGATCAGAATTTTGAGCTATTGCTTAGGAGTTATGATATATTGCTTAGGAATAGATAACAACAAGTTTTTTATATGCTTTTGCACTATAAGGATAAGTGTTTCCGCAAATCTTTAAAATAGAAGGAAAAGTTTTGATTCCATTTATTCTAAGTATCCTTACAATGGAATTTGTGAAAAACTGTTGCTTATATGATTCCATTGATAGCAATAATGGAAATATGAATTTGAATCTTTCATCTGTGGTAGTGTCTAAATTTACCAAATAAGGAAAGATTCTCATTACCCAAGTTTTCAGTTGGATAGAAACTTGGAATCATACAAGTTGTATAGTATAATGAATGAGAAATTTTCACTTTTGGAAAATTAAGAGTAATTCATTGTTCACATTTATATGTGAGTCAAGTGAAGGACTAAGGGATCGAGTACAAATTCTTGTGCACTGATCAAGTGCACCACAATAGATCAAAAAGACTATTCGTCATGATTTACTTAAGTTTAGTAAATATGGTTATACTTACCACTTTAAGGATGATTCTGAAACATTGAAAAACTTTTGATGTATGGCAGAACGAATAAGAAGAATCAAATTAGGCAGAAGGATAAAAGTTTCTCAAATCTTAAAAGATAGGAGAGTACTTTAGTATCATATTAAGTGATCATCTTAATGATTAAGAAACCATATCACAATTCGTTCTCTAAGGACATCTTAGTGCATTCTTATGGCTAAGAAGAGGAATATTGAATTGTTTAAATGGTTAAATGAAGAAGATGAGTCATACTTCGTTCCAAAACAAGTCATAGAGTCATACTCCAAGACTGTAAGTTAAGTGACATATCTTAAAGAACGATTTATTAGCACTCGTAAAATGTAAGAGTAAAAGTGTCCTACTCTTGTACATTTGAAATTGGTGAGTTGTGATGTTTTGGATAAAACAAAGACCAACTAAGGCCAACTGTGAGAACTGTTTGTCTTGATAAAGAATCCGCACTATCTCTTGATTAATAGCCAAGAGAGTCTTATATGTCAAGAGGACAATGGGAGACTAAAAGATCCTAAAAGGATTTTAAGATCTAATCAAGAGTAAAAACCTGTAGTTTAACACTAGCACACGACGTGAGGTTTATAACCTATCGTGTTGACATATTTCTATTTCTGTGCCCATTCCAGTTAAAGTTGGCTTTGCATATGGGTTCTTAGAGTTCTCAATTTGTTGCACAACAACTTGGAAGCAATGGCAGACCCTTCAGCTGCCAGGTGGCAAGAAGTTAAGATTGCACAAGTTCAATCCATAAGAGTTTGGATTTGTCACTAACCTTGTCTTGTGATTATGGTTTTGACAAATTCACATGGATAGGAACACGTACACCATAAAATCTAAGTGTCATAAGGTTTCACTCTGATTCATGAAAATGATGGCGAGGAAACACTTCCACTAAGTAGATTTTAAGTAGATAACAGTTGTGATATTTGCATTCTCAAAGTTGTTATTGGAGCGTGTGTGGTTAACCAACCCACTAACATACTTGTGAGAAAAGGCATAAAGGTATAAACAATTGAGACTAGGATAACGACATCCCTTTTCATAGTTCTGAAATTGTTTAGACACACATGTGTGCTATCGAAGGAAAGGTGTATGATTTTGATTAACTTTTATCAAAGCATCTCTTATCAGAAGTCTGAACTTTGGTAAGAAAGTCAAAAAAGTATTGATTTCTAGAAGTCCAGCTGCTTTCTAAGTACATGTCAAAGCTAGTGGGAGCATAAATGTTATGCTTATAATCTTCATGTTAGTGGGAGCATGATAATTATGATAAGTATTGCAAGTTAGCAATGTTAACTATAGAAAACAAAAGTTTCAATTCGTGAAATTGCAGGGGTTGAAAAGTTGTTTTGTTATAATTAAGGGAGAGGAAATTATACTTCATCTCAAATCTATAAGCTTATATCGTGAGATTTTAATCAAATTTAGTCAAGTATATATATGAATGTTATGTTGGAATGGCTCAACATAAGGAAATTCTATATATGGGTACATTATATGTGTTCTAAAATTCGATTATGATTACGACATCCCTTTTCATAATCTGAATTATGAGAACTTGGCAAATAGAAATATTGTAGCAAAAGGACTTGTCTAGTATCATGTCTTTATGTGAAACATCATGAATCATTTCCCTTATGCTTTTGATATATGATCGATTGCATGTGCTATAATATTCATCCTTTCTAAAATTTTCCAAATGCATGGGGCATTAAGAAGGGAAAAGTACTAGAACTGGATATTACTAATTTGATTAAGTAATTATTGACTATAATCTAAGGTTTACCAAAGATTGGTTGCTTAGGGACAGTTGGAAGTATAGTGTTAATTTTGGAAGGACCATATTGACATATTCTATAAAGAGGCAACTCTTGTTCAAGAGTGATAGTCAAAATGGGAATATGGAGTTGTTCCCATAGGTAGAATTTATTCACTAAATCTGTGTAAGATTAGGAAACATAATGCAAGAAGAATGTTCAAAGGAAATGAACTTGAATATGAGACTTCGGTTCCATGGATTTGGTCTCCATTGGAATACTCTGTAATGTCTGTTGACAAGTCTTTGTGACTTTGTGCATAATACTTACAAGAGGACCAATTCATATAAGTTTAGAATTTAACACATTTAGGTAAATGGCAGGAATTTGGGATTATTACATGTGCAGTAAGGATTTGGGATTGTGAAATGAGAATCATTGGAATTATGTTCAATCAATCTATTTCACAAAGTAGAGATCATAAACAAACTTAGTGTGCATACTTAGTGTATGACATAACTAATGTTTAGACAAACATAGTGTGCATACCTGGTGTATGGCATGACTAGTGTTTAGAAAAGGAAAAAAAACCATAGTGTACATGCTTAGAGCATGGGTCAACTATTGTTTTAATTCAAGTATAAAGTTGATAGTTTGAAACAATATGCATTGAATGATGGGTAATCAATATGATGACAAATAAAAGATGGGTTATTTATATTCATAAGTTCTAACACCATATTGGATTCGATTATTCTTGTGTTTCAATTTGCATGTTTTGACTTCAAGAATAACTAGGTTGTTCTTCATAAATGACTAAGTTATTCAAACCATCCATAGTCGGTCATATGTTGGAAGTAGATATGAATCAAGAATATGATGAGTTGGCATGTAGAGGTCTAAGATGTTGGACAAAGTGGTGCTACAACACTCATGAGTGCTCATAAGTTATGAGTATTGGATTCAACCCACACTCATTGGAATTACTTCATGAATTTTATCACGAGTGATCATGAGATGATAATATCTTATATTCTTCAAACCTAGAGATATGAGTTGTTACTATGAGTTGGTTATACATTGATTGCATGAAAACGCATTGGTAACTCGATGTTATAAAAACATGTCTTTTTGTATGATTCAACAAGTAGTAGAATAAGCCATATGAGTCGAAGTTTATCCATTCATTTTACCTTCGGGGTAAAAGTGATATTTGTGGGCCCCTAGAAGATTTAGTGATGACACCCTGGAGTGCTTGGCCGAGCCAAGACTAATCTGATTTGTTCAATTAGTCAGTCGTCATAAATCATAAATTGGGAAACAAAAAATGGACAAAGAGAATGATTTTAATCCATGTCTCAGTCCATATGATATCTAGAATGGAGGAATATATGATCCCTTATCTAATGGACAAGTCATTGACAAAGGTCAGAGTTCATCGACAAGGTCAGAGTTCGACAATAGCTTTTGAGAGCTACGATTGCCAGTTGGTTTTTGAAGTCATAAGCAAATAATAATTTTAGACTTATCCAAGTGAGAGACTGTTGGATTAGTGTTTAAGTCCATAACTATAATTGGTATGTACTTAAACTGACTCGGCATGGTCCATTTGGGTTGCTTGGCATCGGAACATTTGGATAGACCGTTTGTGAGGAGAGGACATTTGTGACATATTAATATATTATAAGCTCTAATATATTAATATGAAATCATGTATTTAATTAGTATTGATCAAAAATTAATTTTGAATTAATTTAGTGATCAAAAAGAGACTAATTAAATATATGGGGATTGATTGTGTAAATCATTCATTCTTATATATGTGAGCTTATGATCCAAGATTCCTTACATTGGGTTTAACCCATGTGGTGATCCATGGATATTCCATGGAGGTTAAAACCCATGGAGCATAAGGAATGGGTAAAGTCATGGGTTACATGGTGTAACCCTAATGTGCACACTATATAAGGACCCCTTTAGCTCATGAAATTAGCACTAGTGATACATATATGAGGGCTAGCCGATTTGAGCATGAGTGACTTCTTCTCATTGTTATGCCATGTGTTGGTGATGTTGTGCGAACCATTTGAGGTGTAACACTTGGGGCACTTGGCTCTCGAGCTTCATGGAGTCAAGCTACATCGAGAGTTATGTATTCTAACTTGTTATATTACTCAAGTATCACAAGATTGTATGCTAGATAGGGTAATACCTTGGAATATTCATATTTGCATGTATAATAGAGAAAACATAGATCCAAGGTATTTAGGGTTGCATGTACACTTAGGAGTGTTAGAATGCTCATATCCCAACATAATCTCCACAAAACAACCCACCTGGTATGGAGCAACCAAACTTCAAAAGGAACCCAAATCCCGATGACACTTCTGCATCTCCAATTCATAGTTTATGGCCCTGGTATGGTGGTCCTATATCCTAACTCTAATCACCAACACTCCTGGATACTAACCATCTACAACTCTTGATACTAAATTCCTCAAACTATCCTATGCTATATGCACAAGGGATGGAAAATTGACAATATAGTTGTAAACAATAAGATACAGATAGAAACATACCAGCAGCTGCATCTGGCACTGTCCTAACCTCCTTTGTTGTAAGCTGGAAGGAACTTCCCTGGGCCCTCGGGGGCTCAGCTCTACCCTGACCCCCGTCAGTAATTCTCAAAGTAGCCGATGCTGGAGCCTGCACCGGCCTAGCAACCAGATTTGGACAATTGGTCTTCACGTGACCAACCTGATGTGGACAGTTGGTAATCCTCAAAGTAGCCGACGCTAGAGCCTGCACCGGCCTAACAACCAGATGTGGACAGTTGGTCTTCATGTGACCAACCTGATGGCAGTGCTAACAAATCCTCATGTCCTGAACCAGGGCCAACTGGCAACAATTCCTCACATAATGCCCCTCCTTTCCACACTTACGCACGCACCATCGGACCTACAAACTTCGATATGACCCTTCCCGCACTTCGCATAAGTGTGGCTGCTCTGTTCTCTAACCCTAGAATCAGCAGTCTTGGACCTCTTCGGCGCTGGCTGAGATTGCACTGAGGCCTGCCTCTGCTCTCGCAACTGCAACTCCATCTCCAGCTCCCGCCTCCTGGCGCCCTCCTATACATCTATTAGCATATCACATCGTTGGGTGGCAACAAACTATCTAATGTCAGTCTTGAGCATCTCAGATAACGCGTCATCAGAGCCTGCTCGGAAGCAAATTCTGGGCAGAACATCGCCCTCTCCGTGAACATACGGGTGATCTCCATCACCGAATCTGCACCGTGTCTGAAATCCAAGAACTCTTGAGCTGGCCGCTCACGCTCGACTCACGGAATGTAACGGGAGTAGAACATCTCCCTAAACCGATCCCAAGAAACTGCAACTCTCTACTCATCTAAATAAGACCCTGTCATCAACCACTACCAGTCCTTCGCCCTAGACCTCAACATGTTTAGAGCACACCAGACCTTCTGGTCAATCGAGCAGGAACATGTGAAAAAGCATCCCTCGATGTTCGATAGCCACCTCATGGCTATGATAGGGTCCTAATTCCCATCAAAAGTTAGCGGCTTCGTATTATCGAAGTCTCGATACTGAAAAGCCCGACTGTCTCCTACCCGTGCCGTTGATACAGCTGCAGTAGCTGTCACGACAGCCGCCTCAGCAAGGGCTGCATAGCACTCGTCAAAGTACTCAACCATGGCGGTCTTGATGGACCTAAACATCTTCGGTAACTGAGTCCAGAACATAGCATCAACCTCATCATGCAGGATCTCCCGGATCTTGTCATCCATCTCGTTGGGCCTCATCTGGCCGATACTCTCGAGCGCTGTCGGCGCCTCCTGTCCGTCCTCTCTTGATCCTAACCCAGATCCCATCACAAATCGTCATGTAACCACCATACTGAAAACATACCGAAAAGATATCAGATACTCCTCATAACAACCCGGGAACCAACTCCCAACCAAAACTCTAGGGGTTGTGACTTCCTTGATACGCGTATGGGTCATGTGCTTTCAGTAGTACGAGCCCATACTACCTTCCACACCTACCCATATTTGTCCCAAGTATCATCACAACGCCCTAACAACACACACAAATATCACGAGCGCTCTATCCTCACTCCTAGAGGAAATGCTAAATATATCATAGCTAGCCTACTAGCCACGCACAACCCACCCATCCAGGAAACTTCCACCAACCCTGCACAACTAGTGTATGCTAGCCATCCACAATGTTGGATGTAACACCGTGAATTTTCAAAATAATTTTTCATAATTATAAAAACATTTCTCACTTCATTTCATAAAACATTAAGTTTAAAATTCCAATTCGTATCATACAAATCCCAAGATCACATAAATATATATCAGAAGTCCCCTGCGTGTGTACAGATCAAGCCGGTGCCTTCCCACGGTCATCGCTAGTACCTGAAACAACAACACTAACACTGTAAGCGCGAAGCTTAGTGAGTTCCCCAAAATACCACACATAGAACACATATTAGCCACTCGGGGCTATAACTCTATGGGTCCGTGCACCCAAACTCCGTGAACCCTCAGGTTCTAACTCTAGGAACCTTCCGGTTCCAACTCTGTAAACATGCACAGCATAATCACATAGAAATAATGCAGTACAACGAATAGCATACATAACATACAAATACTCTGTCACATAACTCTGGTTACCTACTCAAGGTAAAGTATAGTGAGAAGACTCACCTCGTGTATCTCGGTATCTCACGAATTCTGGAAATCCCTCGTGCTCGATCCTCCGAGCTCTAATCCTCCTATAACATCATACGTCTCTAATTAACACTTTTTATCTCTAAGGTTGACTTTCCCTAAGAAGTCAACATAGGTCAACTCTGGTCAACGGTCAACTGTCAACTTTGACCGGACTCGGCGAGTGCACAAGGGCAACTCGGCGAGTCTAGACGTTTTCACCAACTCTCTAGGATTCCCTTCTTACACGTCGAGTGCTCCCCCTGACTCGACGAGTTCCACCTGGAAGAATCGCGGGGCCACCCCAACTCAACTCGCCGAGTCTCAAGAACAACTCGGCTAGTCCCAGCTCGACTCAGTCCACCTGTCAACCCTCTCTAACTCACCCTGACTCACTGAGTCAACCTATGACTCGACTGGACCACTCACTGAGCGAACTCAAGGAAATCTTCAAGCTACTCGTCGAGTCTGCTCATCGGACTCGGCGAGTCCATGCCATGCAATCACTCAAACTCGCTTCTTAGGTTAGATCTGCTCCAACAATTCATAGATCTGGCCTTCCTAGATTGATTCATCATGCAAAGCCCCTAACTTGGTGTCCATAATACACCCCATGGCTCATAAGCAGCATTTTGACCTAAGGCATAAGGATTCCAATCCAAAACCTCCATTGATTCCCAAAAAGCTTAGGCAAAGGGACACTCTGGACCTCCAAGGGTCCAGATCTATGGTCTAAATCGCTTAAGGGACCAAGGGAGCACAAGATCTAGCCACAAAAGGGTTCAATAAACCCCAAATCAATGTAAACATCAACATAGAAGAGGATAGCTCGAAGGTATTACCACAATAGTGATGCTCTGGACTCCAAACCCTCAGAAGATGGCTCCTCTTGCTTTCCCCTTAGCTGATTTTCCCTTTCCTTGCAAAATGACACCTCCAAGATCAATAATGGCCTCCTACTTTGCTCCAAACGCTCACACTCGATTAGGGTTTCACTCAAGGGACTGGTGAGCACAAATGACGGCCATAAGGCCCTTTAAATAGGTCCCAAACCCGAGAAATTAGGGTTTCATTAAACAGCACGGACTCGCCGAGTCCATATTCTGGACTCGCCGAGTCCAGGCGAATCCCGTGTCCAGAATCGTGACCCTACTCGGCAAGTCTGAGCTCCAACTCGCCGAGTCCCCTCTCATAACACCAAAATCATAAATAATAAAGATACCTGGAAATCCGGGCTGTTACAATTCTCCCCCACTAGAACTAGACTTCGCCCTCGAAGTCTCGCTCTGAAAATAGCTCCGGATGCTGCTCCCGCATCTCGCGCTCCGGCTCCCAGGTCATCTCCGATCCCTTCCGGTGTTGCCACTGAACCAACACCAGAGGTACCTCCTTGTTCCTCAGAACCTTGATCTTCCGATCTCTGATGGCCACTGGTCTCTCGGCATAATTCAGGCTCGCATCCACCTGAATATCCTCTAACGGAACCATTGCCGACTCATCGGCTATACACTTCCTCAATTGTGAAACATGAAAAGTGTCGTGGATCTGCCCCAACTCTGCTGGCATCTCCAAACGATAGGCTACCCGGCCTACCCTCGCAATCACACGAAATGGACCAATATACCGGGTCCCCAACTTGCCCCTCTTCCTGAATCGAATCACTCCTTTCCAAGGAGAGACCTTCAGGAGAACGAAGTCGCCGACCTGAAACTCAAGCTCGGACCGGCATCTGTCTGCATAACTCTTCTATCGGCTCTGGGCAGTCAATAACCTCTGTCTGACCTGTTGAATATGCTTTGTCGTCTGAAGCACAATCTCTGTACTGCCCATCACTCTCTGCCCAACCTCTCCCCAACAAATGGGGGTCCGACACCTCTTACCATACAACAGCTCAAAGGGTGGCATACCAATGCTCGAATGATGGATGTTGTTATAGGAAAACTCTGCCAAGGGTAAATACGCATCCCAGCTACCCCCAAAATCCAACACACATGCACGGAGCATGTCCTCAAGCGTCTGAATCGTCCGCTCACTCTGACCGTCTGTTTGGGGATGATATGCGGTACTAAAATGCAATCTAGTACCCAACTCCTCATGAAATTTCTTCCAGAATCTGGAAGTGAAACGCACATCACGGTCCGAAACAATCAAGATCGGCACCCCATGCCGAGATACCACTTCTCTCACATATATCTCCGCCAACTTCTCCGCTGAAGAACTCTCACTGATGGCAAGGAAGTGAGCACTCTTCGTCAACCTGTCCACAATCACCCAAATTGCATCAACTCCTCTGGCAGTCCTCGGCAATTTGGTGATGAAATCCATGGTGATCTGTTCCCACTTCCACTCGGGAACCTCCAATGGCTGCAACTTGCCATGCGGTCTCTGGTGCTCGGCCTTAACCCTGCGGCAGGTCAAGCACCTCTCAACAAACCAGGCGACGTCCCTCTTCATACAGGGCCACCAATACTCTTTCCTCAAATCCAAATACATCTTCGTAGCCCCCGGATGGATCGAAAATTTCGACCGATGAGCCTCTTCCATCAAAGTAGTACGCGTACCGCCCACAAACGGTACCCAAATCCGACCCTGAAAAGTCATAAGCCCTCGACCATCCGTAACAAACTCTGAAACCAAACCAACGACCCGTTCCCTCTTCTGCATCCCCAGTTGCACAGCCTCGGCCTGTGCCCCACGAATGACATCCAGTACCGGAGCTATCACGGTCAATCTCAAACATACATCTCGCAGTGGAGGGCTCTCCGCTCTGCGGCTCAACGCATCGGCTACCACATTAGCCTTGCCTGGGTGATACAGGATCTCACAATCATAATCCTTGACCACATCCAACCACCTCCTTTTTCGCATGTTTAGGTTGGGCTGATCCATCAAGTACTTCAAACTCTTATGGTCCGTGTATATCGTACACCGAATCCCATACAAGTAGTGACGCCAAATCTTGAGGGCGAACACTACTGCCCCCAGCTCTAGATCATGCGTGGGATATCTCGTCTCATGAGGCTTCAGCTGCCTCGATGCATATGCTATCACATGACCCCTCTGCATCAACACCGCACCCAGCCCCAAAATCGATGCATCACAATATACTACAAAATCCTCCATCCCTTCCGGGAGAACTAATACCGGGGCTTCGCACAACCTTTGGCGAAGTGTCTCAAAGGAGGTTTGCTGCTCGGGACCCCATGAGAATGAAACACCCTTCCGGGTCAATCTGGTGAGTGGCACTGCGATCTTGGAGAAATCTTTGATAAATCTCCGATAATACCCTGCCAACCCAAGGAAACTCCTGATCTCAGATGGTGACTTCGGCACCTCCCAACTCATCACCGCCTCCACCTTGGCCGGATCGACCAGAATCCTTTCCTGGTTAACAAGATGTCCTAGAAACTGGACCTCCCGCAACCAGAAATCACACTTGGAGAACTTTGCATAAAGCTTCTCCGATCTCAAAACCCCGAGGACCTCCCTCAAATGCTCCTCATGTTGCTCTCTAGATCTCGAATATACTAGAATGTCATCGATAAATACAATCACCGACCGATCCAACATCGGCCTGCATACCCTGTTCATGAGATCCATGAACACCGCCGGGGCATTGGTGAGCCCAAAAGGCATCACCACAAACTCATAATGCCCATATCGCGTCCTGAACGCTGTCTTCTGGACGTCCTCATCCCGCACTCTCACCTGATGATATCCCGACCTCAAATCGATCTTGGGGAACCAAGATGCTCCCTGCAACTGATCAAATAAATCGTCGATCCTCGGTAACGGGTAACGGTTCTTGACCGTCAGCTTGTTCAACTCCCGGTAGTCAATGCACATCCGGTGTGAACCATCCTTCTTCTTGATGAACAGGATAGGCGCTCCCCACGGTGAGCTGCTCGGCCGAATAAACCCCTTCCCCAGCAGCTCCTGAAGTTGCGAGGATAATTCTTGCATCTCTGGAGGTGAAAGACGATAAGGCACCTTAGCGATAGGTGCGGCCCCCGGAACCAAATCAATACTGAACTCCACTTGCCTCATAGGAGGCACACCCGGTAACTCCTCGGGAAAAACATCTGGAAACTCACGCACCACCGGAACCTCCTCAACTGAACTTGGTCTCTCGGAAGCCACCCGCGTATCCATCACATACGCCACAAAACCCTTACAGCCCTGCTGTAGACACTGCCTCGCCCTAGCGGCCGAACAAAAAGCTGATCCTGAACGAGTACCCTCACCGTATACTGAAAGAACTCCCCCACTAGGGTCTCGTATGGTCACCAGCTGACGCTCACAGTCGATAACTACGCCGAATCGGCTCAACCAGTCCATGCCCACAATGACACAGACATCACCCATCGCAATAGGAATCAGATCAATCGGAAACTCAACCCCGAAAATCTCTAATACACATCCCCGGAGAACCTCCGTGGCACAAATCACTCTATCGTCAGCTATGGAAACTCTCAGAGGCCGACTCAATGCCTCACGACTAACACTGATATGCTGACTAAAGGCCAAAGATACAAAAGACCGACTCGCACCCGAGTCAAATAACACTAAAGCAGGTACAGAGTTCACAAGGAAAGTACCTACGCATAACATAATATAAGCATAATATCTCAACATCAAAATAAATACATGAAAGGAAACATACCAGCCACAACATCGGGTGCAGCGCGGACCTCCTCCGCAGTCAGCTGGAAAGCTCTCCCTAGAGCTCTCGGCGCCTCGGCCTTCACAGGCCGACTCTCTGTAGCTCTGATGGCCGCAGGAGCAGATCCCTGAGATGCTCCGCGCAACTGCGGACACTCGGCCTTCCGGTGTCCGATCTGGTTGTAGTGAAAACACACTGCAAACCCCTTGGGGCAGTCCTTGGCCATATGCCCCTCCTTGCCACATTTGTAGCAAGATCCTGCTCGGCATCTCCATCATGACCCTTGCCGCACTTCCCGCAAGTGCGGCTCTTCTGGCTCCCTGGTTTGGGATCGGCGGGCTTGGCCCGCTTGGCTGCCGGCTGAGACTGTGCCGGTTGCCGATCCCTCCCCTGAGACTCCGCCTCCTCCCTGGCCTGAGTCTCAAGCTCAATCTCCCTCTTCCGGGCATTTGCCTAAAGCTCAGCAAATGTCCGGTACGAGGAGTTCGCAGCGAAATCCCGAATATCCCGCCTCAAAATGCTCAAGTAGCGGCTCATACGTGCCTTCTCGGTGGACACGTGCTCAGGGCAGAACATCGCCCTCTCATGGAACATCCTCGTGATTGCTGTAACTGACTCAGTACCCTGCTTGAGGGTCAGAAACTCCTGTGCCAAACGCTCCCTCTCCACCTGGGGAACGTACTCATCCCGGAACATGGTAGTGAACCTCTCCCAGGTCACCGCAGAAAGCTCAGCAGGCGTATATTGCGCCGTCACAAACTTCCACCAGTCCTTCGCTCCCAAGCGAAGCTGGTTCAGCGCGAACCGAACCTTCAAATGCTCAAGAGAAGAGCAAGTGAAGAAATACCCCTCAATATCAGATATCCACCTCATAGCTGCCACCGGATCCTGAGTCCCATCCAACTCTGGTGGTTTGGTGTTGCTGAACTCCCGAAACAGCAACGCATCACCACCCTGCGGCCTCGCAGCAGCAATCGCTGCGGTAGCCGCTGCAACAGCAGCCTCAGAAAGAGCGGCATAACGCTCATCAAACGTCTCAATCAGTGTGGTCTTTATAGACCCAAACATCTCCGGTATCTCTGCCCTGATAGCCGCAGCCACCACCTCTTGGATGATCCGGCAGATCTCCTCCTCACTGGTACCACTGCTCTCGGGCATCAAACGTGTCCTCACCATGATCTACCTTTGAAATACAACATACGATAAATTAGAATCCACACGAGCATACTCACACTCGCCAACTCCTCCCTCCTTGATTCTTGGTATTCCAAAGATTCTTACTTGGGCTGCACACCGCTCCGGTGCTTCCAGTAGTACGGGCCCAATACTACTGTCCGCACCGCACCAGAATACACTCCAAGTCCTCCTCTTCGGATCCCAAGTCTCAAGTACTCTATCATGCGTAGACCACTCTCTAATAGATCTCTCATAAGCCCCTCGCTGCTACCTACTCACTCTCAAGCATCTCATAGGAGCTCACCTCTCCCTAGGCTAAGGCATCACAAATCAGGCCACTCTAGTCCTAATAGCAATACCTAGCCTACTCTAGCATGCAGATACATCATATCAATATCAATATCACATAATATAAAGGTATTTTGGGAAATCACCGTTCGGGCGCTGACTGATCGTACACACATCTCTTGCTCTGCGTTTTTCAAAAATCTTTTACTCTTTTTGAAAATCCATCACAAATCCTCAGTTTGAGTTCAAATACGCCCGAAGGTGTACTCGAATCCCTCAAACCAAGGCTCTGATACCAACTTGTAACACCGTGAATTTTCAAAATAATTTTTCGCAATTATAAAAACATTTCTCACTTCATTTCATAAAACATTAAGTTTAAAATTCCAATTCGTATCATACAAATCCCAGGATCACATAAATATATATCAGAAGTCCCCTGCGTGTGTACAGATCAAGCCGGCGCCTTCCCACAGTCATCGCTAGTACCTGAAACAACAACACTAACACTGTAAGCGTGAAGCTTAGTGAGTTCCCCAAAATACTACACATAGAACACATATTAGCCACTCGAGGCTATAACTCTATGGGTCCGTGCACCCAAACTCCGTGAACCCTCAGGTTCTAACTCTAGGAACCTTCCGGTTCCAACACTGTAAACATGCACAGCATAATCACATAGAAATAATGCAATACAACATATAGCATACATAACATACAAATACTCTGTCACATAACTCTGGTTACCTACTCAAGGTAAAGTATAGTGAGAAGACTCACCTCGCGTATCTCGGTATCTCCCGAATCCTAGAAATCCCTCGTGCTCGATCCTCCGAGCTCTAATCCTCCTATAACATCATATGTCTCTAATTAACACTTTTTATCTCTAAGGTTGACTATCCCTAAGAAGTCAACACAGGTCAACTCTGGTCAACGGTCAACTGTCAACTTTGACCGGACTCGGCGAGTGCACAAGGGCAACTCGGCGAGTCTAGACGTTTTCACCAACTCTCTAGGATTCCCTTCTTACACGTCGAGTGCTCCCCCTGACTCGACGAGTTCCACCTGGAAGAATCGCGGGGCCACCCCAACTCAACTCGCCGAGTCTCAAGAACAACTCGGCTAGTCCCAGCTCGACTCAGTCCACCTGTCAACCCTCTCTAACTCACCCTGACTCACTGAGTCAACCTATGACTCGACTGGACCACTCACTGAGCGAACTCAAGGAAATCTTCAAGCTACTCGCCGAGTCTGCTCATCGGACTCGGCGAGTCCATGCCATGCAATCACTCAAACTCGCTTCTAAGGTCAGATCTGCTCCAACAATTCATAGATCCGGCCTTCCTAGATTGATTCATCACGCAAAGCCCCTAACTTGGTGTCCATAACACACCCCATGGCTCATAAGCAGCATTTTGACCTAAGGCATAAGGATTCCAATCCAAAACCTCCATTGATTCCCAAAAAGCTTGGGCAAATGGACACTCTGGACCTCCAAGGGTTCAGATCTATGGTCTAAATCGCTTAAGGGACCAAGGGAGCACAAGATATAGCCACAAAAGGGTTCAATAAACCCCAAATCAATGTAAACATCAACATAGAAGAGGATAGCTCGAAGGTATTACCACAATAGTGATGCTCTGGACTCCAAACCCTCAGAAGATGGCTCCTCTTGCTTTCCCCTTAGCTGATTTTCCCTTTCCTTGCAAAATGACACCTCCAAGATCAATAATGGCCTCCTACTTTGCTCCAAACGCTCACACTCGATTAGGGTTTCACTCAAGGGACTGGTGAGCACAAATGACGGCCATAAGGCCCTTTAAATAGGTCCCAAACCCGATAAATTAGGGTTTCATTAAACAACACGGACTCGCCGAGTCCATATCCTGGACTCGCCGAGTCCAGGCGAATCCCGCGTCCAGAATCGCGACCCTACTCGGCGAGTCTGAGCTCCAACTCGCCGAGTCCCCTCTCAAAACACCAAAATCATAAACAATAAAGATACCTGGAAATCCGGGCTGTTACATTGGACCCCCATAGACTTTCGAATATCCAATCCTACCCTAAGCCCCTAATCAAACAAGAACAGAACATCAGGCCAAATCAAATATTCTCAGGCTATAAGATCTTAATTATGTATAACCATGATGCACACACTAAATAACTACAGTAATGATTTCAATCTCATATAAAGGAAACCCTAGGCTAGCATGCATCATGTAATCAGGCAATTCTATCATGCAATTCCTGAAGATTCATAGCTTAGTACTAGCATGCTGTTCTAACATATTACATAATCAAATAACTATATGGTATTTTGGGGTCTACTTACTGGCTTCGACTGATCGTACACTTCACATCCTCCTTTACTTATTTTGAAAACCGTTTAAAAATCATTTTGAAAATCTTTCCTTGATTTGAGACTGGATTCACACGAATGTTCCTCCGTGTTCACACAAATACTGCGAGTAGTCTCCATCTGAGCCAAGGCTGGGTCCTTGAACAACTGTGGTGAGAAGGGTCTTTATGGTTACTTTTCAAGACGCATCTGTGATCGATGAAGAATATTCATTCAAAGGAACAAGAAGTGAAAATTGTTTTTCAACACACAGCCTTTCAACCCCTGAAGCAAGGTGACGTTGTTTTTGAAGTTATGTGACGAATTGCATTCAATCCTCCTCAATCAATTTGCTACTATCTGTGAACCTGCTGAAGTGATCAAGAAGAATCGAACACTATGTAATTATCAAGGAAGAAATTTAAAGTTGAACGTGCTGATCTTGAAGAACCTATACAAGAATCCTTCACGCCTAGTGTGTTATAAAAGTCAAATTTTGAAGGAAGTCCAACTACTAAGGATGAAGTAATTCATGTAGAAGATTCTTATGTACATCTTGTAGTCAATTCGTGAAGAGATCGAGGAAAGAGCTGAAAGTCAAGATCAAGGAAGACTGAAAAGAAAAGAAAGCTATAAACCAAGGGGGAGATTGTTAGGATACAAATTTATGGTTTATACTTTGCTTCTCAAGGCTTTTAGAGTTCTCGGTTTAGGACACAAATCACCATGATCTCTGTGGTACTTGGACCGAAATCACCATGTGATTTCGGTTGGCTTAATGATGTTTTCGGTTGGGTTGGGCTTTAGTAATTAGGTATTAGTATATAATGTGTTATTTTCAGCCATGAAGAGAGTTAGTCATTCGATTTTACTAGAGAGAAATCATTTGATCTTATGTACCCAACTATTAATCAATAATAATGTGCATCGAAGATTTGTGTTTGTGTTCTTGATTCGTATTTATTGTTTTGTGTTTATCACTTAATTAGGATTCTGGACTAATCTTGTGTTTTAGACTAATACCTAGATCAGGGTTTTACATCTCTCTATGTAATTGGGTCTAAGGCACTAAGGCTGACCCATTTCTTAAATTTACATATATCCAAGGATGTAAGGTTGCTATGGTAGTTTTATGTATGAATTGTTTGTGTATAGGCCACATTCCAACAAACCCGATATGGTAGGGTTGAGGTAATGTGCCAACAACCATAGATTGTTGGGTTGAGGCCACGTGCAAACAAATGATGAATGGTTAGGTTGAGGTTTACTGCTCGTGATGTACATCAACAAAGCCGGTATGGTTGGGTTGAGGTCAAGGACCAACAAACCCTATATGCATGCTTGAACTGTATCTGTATTTTTTGTGTTACGACATATTTTGGGAAGCTCACTAAGCTTTAGTTTACAGTTTTGATTTCAATGTTTCAGGTACTTCTGATAATCGTGGAAAAGAGAAGGCGTGATTGTACACATCATCCCGTAGTTTATGTTGATTAATACTCTGATTTGATATTTCGACTTATTGTGGTTTTCATTTGTTGAATGCTTGTGTTTACTCTGAGTTTCTATTTTATTCATACACTAGTGTTCAAATCACATACCCAACAGTTTGTGGATACTGATTAAAGTCAAATAGTTTTTAGGTTTTCCCAACGAGAAAGAGAAGGGCACAATTTGACTGTATATGCATCTTGATATATTATGTTTTTGGATTTCCACAATCTCTCTCTCTCTCTATCTATCTATCTATCTATCTATCTATCTATCTATCTCTCTCTCTCTCTCTCTCTATATATATATATATATATATATATATATATATATATATATATATATATATATATATGTGTGTGTGTGTGTGTGTATGTGTGTGTGTGTTTGAGTGATTTCATGATGATGACTTGGTGGCTATTTTCTAAACTTTTATGAAAATGGGTTTTGAATTGTTGTAATTATAATTTAAAAAAATTTATTGGAAGTTTGAGATGTTACAATAGCTTCTTGGCGTTACACAAAAAATGTCCCAAATTTCACTAGGTTTTAACATATTTTAAATACTTATCAATACTTTGTTATAATCACTATTCATGTATACTTACAAACATATATATATATATATATATAATGACATATATAATCTCCATCGTTATATATTCTTCTTTATGAAACATAATAAGTGCTCATACTTTTAATATTTCAACTTTCTTCCATCATTTATTCATTCTCATAACTCTTAACACATAACAACTTATTCATTGGATTCAATACTGATAATTAATATTACATCATCATCATGAAATTAGAATTTTCATAATGTTACAAATGCTCACCCTTTAAAAGGGATTCCATCCTTAGGATCTTATTGAAATTCACTAGAATAATTACCTTTTTCTACATATCCTTCCTTTAATTTTGTTGTCATTTATTTTCATTCTTTATAGAATATAATGCATTATGAAATCATCTTGATTCCTTTCGATAATTCCTCATCTATTTTATCGTTATTTCCATCTTTTAGTTTATTGGGTGTATATATACTTCTAATTTCTTATCGTTCACGTTTCTTCAATACTTACAATTTTCTCCATTGTAGTTGTAAATAAAAATTATGTGCATAAAAGATATTCCAATCCTTTTTGCAAAGAAAAAATTTCCCTTATAACTTAAAATTATTGTATAGTAATCTACATTTACTTCAATCTCTCATTTACTAGTTATCTTCTTTCTTTTCTAATTTGGATAATCAAGCTTTGCTTTCTGTTATAATGATTCTTCATCTTATTATTTATATGTATTCTTTAATTTTCATTACCTTGATCCTTATGACCAGTATTCTCTTTCTTTGTTACACCAGATGTTCAATTAAAGTACTTTCGTTATTTTAAAATATTTACCAAAATACTTAAAGATTGGCTTGTGGTTCCTTCCCTTAATTAAAGTTGAAATGAGTAATTTTATTTACATCCTTATAACCCATAGTTCATCATTTTTCTTCCATTCATTTTTGTCTTTATACATCATGTAAAAGCTTTTGGATTTGTTACTCTTTACTCAATACTATATTTTTCATCAAGACATTCAAGATACTTTAAGGCCTATTTTAGGTAGTCATTCACAAAAATCTTTATTATTTTCAAATTTATCATCTCATACACACTTAATATAAAACTGATTAACTTTTCCTCATGAAATTTCTAGGGTTATTGCCATAAAAGTCCTTAATTTTACACAAAAGAAACGATTATGCCCAAAATCGATTTTTTCCCACAGATGCCTAACATTTATCTAATTTTGCTCATGTTGAATTTTTAATAGCTTTTGAACAAATAGTCGGTAAGCTTGACCCTCATAACCCTTCTTCCCCATACCCCCACCCCCGTATTCCGTCAGTCGCTGTCGAAACCCAACTCCTATTGTCGCACCTTCTTGTTCATCGTCGTTGAAGCCTAGCAAGCTCCGCTGATGGTGGATTTAGACCCAAATGTAATCACCGCCAACCTCCTCCTATTGAGATGGTTGGATTGGAGAAAGAGGTCTTACCAGAGAAGATGACCTCCTCCTACTGCCATGGATTTGCTTCTAATTCGATCGAAGGCAAGCTTCAAGGAAATCGAACTGAGATGACCTCATCTTCTTTTTGTTTCTCATTTCTTTCTTCCACCTACAAAAAGTGAAAATCACTACTCCTCTTCAAAGTCAATCGATAGGATTAAAGTAATCCTCCATGAACTTTTGATTTCAGGTATGCCCCATCTTCACCCTTCTTGATTCAATCACAAGTCCTCATCCTTCTTTCCTTTTCGTGTTTTCTACAGGTTAATAGGTTGCAGATAGAGAAGGGTTTTCATGCTGCAATGATGGTAATGGTAGAGGTTCAAGGTTGATGGTTTGTGGTCGTAGAAGGTGGGAATGGTGGAGATGGGTGGTTCATGGTAGAGGCTATGAATGGAGTGAGGGAGATGAGTTGTGTTATTGGGGTCTATATGGTTTTCGGATGAAACAAGTGACTGATGGTGGCCGTAGTAGTGATGGTTTAGTGTGTGATGGTGGTTGATTTGGTGGATATAAGGGTGGATAAGGGTGGATGAAATGAAGGGTGATTATGGTGGTTAGGATGATGGGGGTGGTGGTGGTTTCCTTGTGTTTGTTTCAATTTCCAAATGGTGGTGAACAAATGGGAGTGGTTGATGTTGGATAGTGGTAGTGGTGGTGGTAGCAGGCTAGTGCTACAAGACAATGTTATTGCTGGAAAATGGTGGTGATGGCATAATGTGGTGGTAGGTGGGGGTCGGCTACACACATGTGGTGGTGGTTGCTTTGTGTTAAGAAGAATTCTGGGTGGGCTGTCAGCCATAGAGGGTAAAATCAAGGTAAAGGGTAAAATCGAACAAAGTTTCAAGTATTTGAGGCATCTGTGGAAAAAACGACTTTGGGCATAACCGGGTTTTTTATGTAAATTGGGGGCTTTATGTCAAAAACCCAAATTTTCAATATAATACATTCTTAGCCTAAGCTAGTAATGGTAAATTTTTCTTATCATTTTAAGATGCGTCATTTAATTGCCTCCCTATTTCCTTCAAATATCAATGGAATCTATTTTGATACGTTCTTTGGTTCCTCCTTATTCTTATGTTGCTTTGTTTGACCATTTCGTACTAATATTATATTACTCGTGACAAGTATAACACTCAACTTTCCACATGTTTTTACTCCAACATTCAAGTTCCTCATTTCCTATTTTCCATAACGGTAACAACCATCATTTCCATTATGACTTTCTTCTTTATGCATTCTTCCAAACTTTACAAACTATTTGACCATTTTGAACATCATACTTTGTAATGAATATTTCCTTTTTTATTAACCTTTGATACTTTGAAATCAATACGTCCTCAAAATTGAAGATGCCCCCACCATGTGAAGGCTCCTCTTAATCATGAGCAATTTCTCTATCCTCATACTCGAAGGTTACATAAATCATTGGAATCCGAAAAGCTAAAGTCTCCATATAAACCTATAAGGTAAGATGCCCAATCGATGAGTCTCGAGATTAATATGGTCCTGATGTGGTAGTTTGATGTTCGGAAGCATATGAGACTTATTTTAGACTTTTAAGGATCAAATAAGGAGTCATGATTAAATTTTATGAAGTGAGTAGGTCCAAGGGAAGGTAGAATAGTTGTTTCAATAATAAAAGTGGTTTGATGCATATCTTTGGTATTACACACATAAATAACATCAATTCAATGGCGACGATTTTTTCAATTATTTTTACATTCCTTTTTTAAACTGTGTACGATACATTGTTAGTTGAGTATCCCAAAAAAGATGCATTTTTCATATTTTTGTTCAAATTTACTTAGGTTGTTTCGATTGTTCTTGATAAAGCACTAACCTACAAAAATGAAAAAGAATTTAATATTGGACTTTTAGTTCCTCAAACTATCGAAGGTTGTTTTTAGATACTTATTGAGAATACTGTGATTTTGTACAACACATCTCGCAGAGATAACTTTAGACCAAATGTAGAGAGGCAGATTGGAAAAATTAAGTATAGATCTAATAACTTCAACATGACTATATTTCTTCATTCCACAACACCATTTTATTGCAGGGTGTAAGGGAAGATAATTAATGATAAATTCCTATGTAAACCATAAAATCATTATGTGTACGATTTGTGAATTTTATTCAGTTGTTACTTTTAATATTTCAAACTGACAACTTAGAATGCAAGTCAACAAATTTAATAACGTTTAAGAGTTTCTACAAACTTTTTGATTTAATGCTTCAGAAAAATCTTCATGTAAACCAAGTTAATTTGTCAAAACTAAAAATGATACATTTCTTGTGAGAATTTTTTTCATTTCAAGTTCGAGAAAGGTTGATTTGAAGAAGTTAGAGAGGATCGGTGATGGTGGAGTCGTGAATCAGGGGATGCCTCCTCTTTGCGTTTCTTCCCACATTCATAGGAACATGTTTTATATCCAAATTAATGATAGGCATTCCACACATCATTTCTCTGGTGGCAAGATTATTTATATATTGTAAATTGATGTGGCAAAGTTTACAATGTCATAGCTAAAACGACCTCCAAGACTACTCTTGACTAGAAAAAATTTGAGGTTTTCCTATGATTATTGTAATGTCTAAGGGGTTCATTGTTTATTGGTGCTAAGAGATGATAAAAAATATTTTATGTTCCTTTTCATGATGTAGTTATATATTTAATCAAACTCTACATGATAACATGTAAAGCAGAGCTAACTTACACCAATCAAATTAGGCTTCAAGACAATAACAAAAGAAACCTAATGATTAGTAAAGTTCCTATTTGTTAGTACATCATATTTGTTGGTGCTTCTATTCTTGATGTTTCCCAATGTTACAAATCCTCTATTTGTGATTGTCTTGTAGTCACGTAAGTATTCTAACATGTCAGTCATGTGTAAGAAGAAGGGGATATCAATTATTAATTATTTGACGTCATCCTATTTGCACAATTTATGAAAAATCAAAAAGTTAGTTTAGGAATCCAAACATATTAGGGCGTATGGTTTTATGAGCATATAAAGAACTTTTAATAACAAACACCACATACACAGTTTGCATAGGTATAATTGAAAAAATATCAGGAGTGGTGTTAAATTTATCCACTCAGTTTTCTCACTTTGTTAAGACTCTTCATGACTATATCTTTGTTTTCAGATTTCTCAACCCTAATAGTTCTAAGAATTTAAGGGAGGAATCATAATATAGTATTCGTTTCTAATAAAGAAGTTCAATGAAGATTTATTGACTTACCATTCATATTTTACATGAGTAACAAGCTTCATAAAAGGAGTGTGTTTTATTTTCTCCTCAACTAGATTTTTCTTTCGAACATAATACTTTTGATCCAAGAGTCTAGATCCTTAAACATGAGACTCCAAAGAAATTTATCCCATGCCATTTGTATTGGTTTTGTTCCCAATAGTCAAAATATTGGACTTTCAATCAATAGACTTGAGGGACATGATTATTGTGACAACTGCCAAAATTCGAGTCAGCTCTAGGTTTGAATAAACTTAATTGTATGTATAGGCATGACACATGCTAGAATTAGTAGCTAGAAGCTAAGTTATAACCTACTAGAAATTTGGAAACAATTAGAAAAGAGGGATAGTGTACTTAGATTTCTTGACTTCTACAACTACTTTAACTATAACAACTGTCAAATTTAGGTCATTCCTTAACTTGAACATCTTTGCATGAATCATGTAGACACATAATAAACTTACTCTAACAACAAAAATTAGGTCAGAGTCTTATAGGAACTTAAGTCAAAGTTGAAAAATTAGACTAGTATACTTGATTGTTAAATTTCACTTGAATCTCAAAACACTACATAGAATGTTAATAATCTGACCAAAACGAATTACAAACATTATTCTCAACTGAAAAAGGTATTAGGAAACCCTACGTTAATCTAAATTCCAAAATTTATTCAATTATGATTTTCAAAAGTCCAACTAGTTCATAATATCCTAAAAGCCATAAAAGCAAAATTCAAACATTTACCTAACCCTAGATTCTTATTTTATAAACTCTTATTTTGTTATGTGATTATAAAACTTATGTCTATAAAATATAAAATATAAGCTAATTAATTTAACAAAATAAAGAAATAGAAAACAATATTTATGAACATATTTTCTTAATGGCAATCTACTTGATTAAAAATCAAGAAAGTAGCCATAAAACTTTATAAAATAAATTTTCTTAATGGCATTCTTCTTGTTTAAAAATCTTTATAAAAATAAACTATTCATTATTTTTAAACATTTCAATTTACAAAGAAGCCTTTTGCTCTCTTCTCTCCTCCCAAAACTGTCCATTCACTTACCCATGTACCTTAGAGCCTCTCATGCTTTAAAAGCTATGATCTCCACTCATTTAACCATTTCCTTCACTCCAACTTTTCTCTCTTCTTCCTAGAATCAATTCTCTCCTAAAACTATCTAAAACCCATACGAAAATCATTCATATTCTACCCTAAACCCATGGAATTTATGATGCTCTTAGGTATTCTTGAACCCAAAAATTGATTCTAAGTAAGAGACTTCATTCTATCCTTCATCCTCTTCATTTTAATGCCAGTTTTAACATGTTTTCTCATGATTTCCGGATTTTATGTCCTTCCTAGGACTAGAACCATTTATTATATCTTAAATTTTTTTAAATTTTCAACATCACATGTTTCATGTGTAGAAAATTGTGAAAATCCATGATTAAACCTACGTTAAAATCTTGATTTAAGCCACGCATGTGCATATAACATCAAAAATCAACTTCTACTCCTTCATATTCTTCAAAATTGTTTTCTTATGGTTAAAATTGTTTTATAATATCATGGATGTGTTTTAACACTATGCATGTATGAAAAACAAGTTTTCATGTTCATGATCTTAGTGCAAAATCAATTTTTAAGGATCAAAACATCGAACTCAAGTTAAGAGTTTTGAGAAAGAAAATTTTGTTCATAAATGCATGTATGCATTTTATGATTTTAAATCATTTGAACTCTGGAAACATGATTATAACATGAATCTATCAATGATATATTTAAAATATTTCAAAGGATTAACTCAAAGTAATGATGAAAACTCATTTTTCTAACCTGTCATCATGCATGCAATCTGTCAGATTCCTTTACCAGAATTTGAACTGCCATATCTCACTCATTTCTTAAACAAAATTCTATATTATTTTTCAGAATTATAATACTCTTAGTTAGCTTTCCAACCCGGGTGGTCTTACTGCAAAACATTAATATTTTGATTTGTATCAATTTTTATAAAATTGTTGCTCCAACAACACTTTTCTTGTGATTACCAGTTTGTGTTGCATTTTCAAAGAACTTATTGCTCAATAAAAATCTTAGAAAAAATTAATTTGAGTACTTAATATCATAAAGTTAGGGGGTAAAAAAGATCTTGATTCAAAAGTCTTTTGAACAGGCTATAAAAATTCTCAAAGTAACACCAATATGCCTACGAAAATCACAAGAACCAAGTTTTTCTTATAATATATTATGTTTTAAGGGCATCTTTTCGACATGAAAAGTGAAAAATCCGATTTTTCCCAGTTATAAGATGGCATGAAGATACATTTGGAGATTTTCAGCTTCAAATATCTTTTCATTATTTTTATATAGAAATAATTAGGAAATAGGCTGTTAAATCATTTAAAATACTCACACTAGTCTATAAATTCTGGATGACCTTTATTATAAATAAACATATTCCATTAAGTTTGAGCAATTTTTATTACTATTTACAATTATTTTAGATTTTATTGTTATTAAACACAAATAAATAACAAAATTTGGATTCTGAGTTTTAGAAACCACATCTACTATTTTGCGCAACTTCTAAAGATTATATAACCTTCACAAAAAATAATGGAGAATTTTCCATAACCTTTTTCCTATTTTTTTCAATATTTAATATATATTGAAAGGATTAAATAATAGAAAAATAGTTACCCTTGTCCACAAATCATAAAAAATTACCAAAAATTCTTTTATTACAGATAAACCAAAAATAAAAAGTTGTATGATTTATATTTACTATCTTGAGTTCATTCATTTCAGTTAAAACTGAAATTAAAAGTTTAGAAAATTTTAAACCAAGTTTGGTTAGATTTTTGAATATTTAACCTTTGAAATACGTTCTAAAATGTTAAAATTACATTACAATTAACATGGCAAAAATGGAATTTTCCACTTAAAATTGTTATTTAACCAATTGATTCATGGGAATCTAAATTTCATAGAAAAATGTGGTGACTTATTCAAAATCAAACTTCTGACACGTTATTAGCATAATTATGTTGTATAAGATAAGTATACTAGTCTTAGATTCCGATTAGAGACTCACTAGTGTATACCATTATTGTAGGACATCGATAGTGGTACGAGTGAAATTTAGTTCAAGGCATCGTTAGCATCTTCATGAGATAAGTTGTGACTATTCCTAGCCCCTATTTTTGATTTTACGTTTTGGGGTGGAAAAGCATATCCATTATTTACTTATGTCCATTGTATGTAATTTAACTTGTACAAATTTGGTTTCTAAATTTTCATGTATGTGTATGCACTTGTGAAACATGAGACCTTATCGTCTAAGTCCCTTACACTTTACTTCAACCATTAACTCTTTGAGCAAATAATCACTATGGATAGCGATATTAGGAATTGACAACTCCACACCTGCTTGAATGCTTGAGTGCATAGTACCATATTTATCTTTGGAATGATAAGCATAGATCTTGATAGGGTGGCAGTCATATGCTTGGTTAAAAACTTATTGTTTGTTCATTATACATATACACACTTATTATACAAATATACACTTGTTTCTCATGTTAGCATCGAACTTTGTTTCTCATGATGGTTACGGACTTTATTTCTCATGATAGCAACGAACTTTGTTATGCAAACTTGTTTACTCATTATAGCAACAATCTTCTATTATTGGAAACTTTATTACTCATTTTAGCAATGAACTTCCATTTATGGAAACTTTTATCAATATTTTGATTTTCATCATTGAAAACTATGTTATGCTATAAACTTGTGAACTCACCAAGTATTTCAATAGTTAACCGCTCATTTTACATGCTTTTTCAGGAACATATCTATAAGATGGCACTTAGGACACATCACTTGTTGGAGCATTCGCATAGGTTGTTTTTCAAATACATTGTAAAAAAATTTATATTGTTCAAACTCATTGAAAATTGTAATGCTTTGTAATTCTATGATTGGTGTTGTCTTTTAACTTTTGCAATAAGAACCTTTGTATTGTTGCACCTTGTGTTTCTACTTCAGCGCGGTGTGACAATTATAGACATGATGACCTTCGATATTGGTGATTTAGGAGTAAGTAACTTGGGAATTACGGTCTTAGAGACCTTTGATATGGGAGAAGCATGTTTTCGTTATGTGGTTCTTGCTTCAATATGTGTTGTGTAGTGGTACAACTCTAAATTGATATAAAAAATTAAAGGAGGGAATCCATAAGACAACTATACAGTACCATTATAAGTTTGTTTAGAGTGTCATTGTTCCTTGGAGAAATAACATGAACATGGCATCCCTTTTTTCAATAGATAACCATAAGTCCCTTCTTTTCCTTTTAAATAGATACTAATATGAACGGTTTAATGGTGGTATTCTTTATTATTGGAGCGCCATTGGAGCCACCAAAATTACTTTCCACATTCATGGAGTATTCGTTTTGCATATCATCATCACTTTTTTGTTGTGAAAAAAATGAGCTAGGTGGTAAACTTAGTTTTTTTCATTGAAACTTAGAAATATTAGAAACCACAGTTTCTTATAATGGTAATCTAATTTTTTTTGAAAAAAAACGTTAGTCTAGTAATGTGCGAAATTAAATGAGAAAATACATAAGTAACAGAAAACCATAAATATGAAGAACAAATCTATATGAACAAGATGAGTGTTGTATTTTAATCACTTGTAGAAACCACAAGTTGTACATTACAAAAGCTATATGTGCCATATAATTACCAAGATATATAGAGATTATGTCACATATCCATAAGTCAAATTAATACAACATTCGACGCATGGCATATGAAAGTTGCAGCTTCGTTGCATAAGAGATTATAGTTTAGTAAATTGAACTAAAACGTAAAAGAACTATACAATGTTTCATTACAAACCTTAAATCAACCATTTTGTAGTTGTTGAAATCACTAACCGAAAACTTTTAATAAAAGCATCTTTATCAATGTACTTTGTTTCGAGTGTGTGTGTAGTCACCATTCTCGACTTACTTTGCTTCATGGTGTGTTCTAATGTCTCACATTTTACCACTTATGGTATATGGTATTCCAACACATACATACTTTTCAGAGTTGTACACAAAATACATCTTTTTCTGCTAGCATTTGAAATCATTCCCTTCAAACTTCTCTAACTTCCTAAACATTAAAAGCATGTCTTTCACATATTTAGCAATAAGTATAAAGGATACAAAAAAACACGATGTTTTCATGATCAACAGGATATTTGATGGATCATTGTAACATCCCAAAATTTAAGACAAAACGTTTTTAATTTAATAATTATAAAACCATTCGTCTGAAAACATCCATAGTATCAACTAATATCAAAACCAATGTATCAATAGTCAAAACATGTGATGATAAAACAACATCAGAGTATAACTCCCAGACATCTCATGTGCAGAAATCATGGTGTGATACGTTGCAATCATGTCGGCTCCTTTCCTTTCAAAGAAGAAGTACCTGAAACCAAAACTGAAAACAGTAATCACAAAGCTTAGTGAGTTCCGCCGTCATACCACATAATCACATACTACCAGGCATATATGGGTGCCCGGCCTACCCTTTAAGGAATATCTGGGTGCCCGACCTACCCTGTCAAGCATATCTCAGTGCCCAACCTACCCTCCAGTTTATCTCAACTCGTTATGGGGACTATTTCACCCCTACCACTACCACATAATACATAGCATAAACATACTGTCAAGCATATATGAGTGCCCGACTTACCCTCCGGTTTATTTGAACCGGTTCTAGGGACTATTCCATCCCTCTTATCACTAGCACATAATATCATAGCATACTATCACATAAAGCATAACAGATAGTGCCAAACCAGATAATAATCACAAATACAATCATCTCTACTATAATCAGCTACTAGTGGGACGTCATGGGTGCCTTCGACCCACTTCTACTGGAAGGTAACTCACCTCAACTGCTGTAAAGTAGCTGAACGGTCCTCAGCTCCGAAATCAACCCCACTCAAACTCCTATGTATAAAATATTTCATTTAATTACCCTTTCATACTCATAACCCCATAAGGGTCAACTTTGGTCAATATCAAAGTCAAAGTCAATATTCTGGTCAAAGTCAACATTCCAAGTTGACTCAACTCGCCGAGTTCCATAAATTATAAAACCCTAGAATCGCGGTCCAACTTGTTGAGTTCTTTCATGAACTCGTCAAGTTCCTCCCTATCAACAGAATTGGACTTCTCAAAATCAACTCTTCGAGTCCGTCCTTGAACTCGTCGAGTTCTTTCTTTTAATAGAATTGGGATACTTCATCCCAACTCGTCGAGTTCCTCTACAAACTCGTTGAGCTCTTCAGTATGTTAGGCCTTCTTAATGTATTAATCCATCATTCTTCGAATCTATGTCCCATATTCCAGATCTGGGCCGAATACACATCTAGGAGGGTAAAGTTTCCGACTTTAGCCATTAAGACCCATCCTAGAAGAAATGTGCCCCAACCGTAACACAAAATGGCTTAGATCTAACTCCAAAAGCCATCAAAACTTCAAGATAAGGCATGAGGTCATAGATTTGGACTCTAGGGACGATTTTCTCTCGTAATTTTCCTATCTTCACTTGCATTCATGACCTACTTGGCTCAAAAGACCAAAAAGATGGTTTAAAAGTTGCATGGGACTTCCATGGCCACAAAGTTGGCACCTTTATGCCATGAAGTACCCTCAAGACCCTAGATATGAAGGGTTTGTCCACATGGGACGTCGAAATCCCAAAAACCAACATGTTTGGATCAAAACATGAAGTAAGCATCCTAAAAATAGATCTAAGCATGCTATAACTAAGGTAGGAGCTTTATACCTCAGATGAACTAGAAATGAAGCCCAACTTCTAGATCTACCCTCCTCATTCACGACCTTGCTCCTTATTCAAGCACATTTTTCTTTCAAATCACAAAGAATGCACAAAAGTTGGCTCAAAGCTCCCAAAAGTGAATTAGGGTTTCATGGATAGGGTTTGGGACAATGGAGGCTATAAAAGAGGCCAACTTATGGAGGTTAACGTGATTAAATAGGGTGCAAAACCCTAAAAATTAGGGTTTCATTATGCCAGCCTACTCGTCGAGTAGATTTCTTAACCTGCATCCCAATCTGTCCCTACTCGACGAGTTTGGGGCCTCCAACTCGTAGAGTTTCTATACAAAAATTAATAAATTATGATTTTAAATACATACCAGAAACTAGGCGTTATAAATCTTCCCCATTTATCTTAGACTTCGTCCTCGAAGTCTGTTGCGTCTGGAAATAGCTCTGGGTAGTGCTCCCTCATCTCATCCTCCGGCTCCCATGTCCATTTCGAGCCCTAGCGGTGCTGCCACTGCACCTTCACCAACTCTACCCTCTTGTTCCTCAGATCCTTTGTCTTCCTATTGGGAATGGATACTAGTCTCTCGATGTAGTTCAGGCTGTCATCCACCTGCATATCCTCCAAAGGCACAACTGCAGAGTCATTCACTAAGCACTTCCGCAACTGGGAGACATGGAAAATGTTGTGGATCTGACTAAGCTCTGTTGGCAGATCCAGTCGATATGTAACTCGACCCACCCGAGCCAAGACCCTGAGAGGACCAATGTATCTGGGGCCCAATGTCACACCCCAAAACCGGAACGGCGGAAACGTTCTGGGGTGGATGACGTCATGTCATGTATCACAACATATGCAGTATAGTAATCAAAGTACAACAACCATTGCATTAATAGTAATAGTTTTACATATTTTACATTACATAGAAACATCAAAGTAATACAAGTAATAATATAGGAGCAGCTTGGTACTAAACTGTCTTCACCAAAAGCTCCTGGGATGTACCTGTCTATTGCTGACCTGAGAATACAAGTTATTTGAAAGCGAGTATCAGCATTTTTATAAATGCTGGTGAGTTCATAAGTATTTAGTGTCATTTTATTCAAATAACTTTATAAAAAGTAGTAGTTTAGAATCAACGGTGTATTAGAGTCCCTTTCTAGAAAATCCTATATTTTCTAAATAAAAGTAGTCTTCTACCAAGACCCGACAGTGTTATGTTTTAAAGAGAATTTCCCTAAAATATTATCCTTACCAAAATACGGTATTTGACTTTAAAGAAAGTAGAAGGATATCACAAGTAAAAGCATTAGGGAAAATAACATAGGCCTCAGCAGGAAATATTGCTGACTAAGGCAAAAGAAATCATAGACTCCAGGAGAGTATCGAATAGACAACACGTCTGGCTTAGTCTAACGAAAGGAGACACAGACCCCAGACAGTATCAAATGAACGATACGTCTAGAAAGGTCTAAAAACAGTGAATACAGACCCCAGACAGTATCAAATGAATGATACGTCTAGCAAGGTCTAAAATAGTGAATATAGTGTTAATTCCTATTACCTTAAGGCCATGAATTATAAGGTAACCCTGAGATACTCGTAACCATACTGATAGACACTAGAGAACTTGACGCCCTGCAAGCATCGGAAAGAATGTGACATTTGTCACCCATTGGCTTAGTAGGCCGTGGACTGTAGCTAGTAGTCAGGGTGTGAGGGTTTCAATCCCATATAGATCTATACACACAATGCCCGCTCTCCCTACAGGAGACTCTGGTTATCAACTAGACAACGGAAGGTGTTTAGGGCACTTAAACACCTTGGAAAGGCGTTTACCGTGTAAAAAGATGTTCTTGGGGAATTCACTACCTTAAACACATGAGTTTACGGTAGTAAACTCATTTTGTCCATGAATCCTATGTTTTGGTGGCTGTAGGTTAAGCATACGAAGTTCTCGGTCCAATTCCAAGCCATACAAAGTGTTAAGGGCACTTTAACACCCTTTGGGGGTGTTTATGGCCTAAGAATAGGTGTCTACGGTCCAAGAACCTTCTTGGTCCGTAAACTCAAGTGTGACACAAATTTGTATGCTTTGGTGCATATCATGTAGGAAAATAAGGTTCTATGCACTCTAGGAAGTTCATGGAAGCCCTTGGAGGTGTTTGAGGGGTAGTTTAACACTTAAACAAGTGTTTATGGTCCATGCATTTGGGTTTACGGTCTAAGGATGTTCTTGGACCGTAAACTCATGTTTACTCCCCATTTGGTCCGATTTTGGTGTTCTAAGTCCTTTCAGGTAAGCCTCTAAGCCATTGCTAAGCATGAGAAGTGTTTGGGAAGGGTTTTTAAGCATTAAAACCCTCTTCAAAGGGGTTTATGGTTTTGGGAGGCTCCCAAGACCGTAAAATCATGTTCTTGGGGTTCTTGGATGATTAAGTCTCGAATTTTCAAGCTAGATAAGTTAGATAACAAGCTAGGAAGGTTTACTTACCGATTTGAGGCTCGGAGGGGCGATTTTTGACCAAAACCCGTTTATAGAGAGAGAAAGTAGAGAGAGAGAGAGTCTAAGGTGGGAAAAGGATTCTAAGGAGTGTCCACCCACCCTTATATAGGGCTTGGGTGTTGTACCCGGTATACGACTACCCGATACTTATATTTAACGAGGTTTAAAATTTTATCCGGTTAAATGGCCGCAAATAAAAATAAACTTTTTCCAAATAAATGGAAAGGTAATTTATGTGTTTTTATTTTTGCTTGACGAATATTAATTAAAATATTCCAAGGGTTTAAATCCGGTCATAAATATTTTCGGGATAAATATGACTAATTTTTGATGTAATTAATTTCGACGTTAAAACTAACGGAAATTTTTGGGTTGTCACATCATCCCCCTGTTAGAGGGAATTTTGTCCCGAAATTCAGGTTTAGGCAAGGAAGTCGGTAGGAATGATTGAGTAGAGGTATGAGGGCGCTTCCTATTCGGTTGGTCCTCGCACTCCCAAGTGAACTCTAGCCTTTGCTTGGCGTTCTAACAAAGCTTCACTTACGGGATGCGGATTCTGCCTCGTGCCAATAGCGATTCCTACAGGTTCGTCTACATAGTTAGGGTTCCCAATGGTTTCTATCAAGATGAGTGGAATACAAAGAGTGACGTAACACTTATCAAGTCTAAGAAGTGGATTGTTCTGGGGTGAAGCTTGTGGAATTTCCGAAAGTAGTAGTGGTCTGACGAGGGTTGGACCAATCTTCGTAAAGAATCTCGGATGGTCCTAAGCTCTCGGAAGGGTAGAGCTTTTCAGTACTTAGAACATAGTGTACTTCTATGGCGAGATCGTCACTGGCGTGATCGCCATTCTGAAGTTCCAAACGTTCTCTTTCATACTGGAAGTGTAGTCCTTCGGGATGGTTCTAAAAAGTTCGGGTTGTCCTTGGATTCATGTTTCCAGTTCATTAGCTCTCCGAGGTTTTCTAGATCATCAGATGGATTGCGTGTCTACGGGTATCTGTTTGTTGCAAAGTGTCTATCTCAATCTTGTGCAAAATGAACCTGCACTTCTGATTCTTGAGATATTTCTAACGGAAACCCTCAGGGTCGGGGAGGTAGGGTTTCACCAGACGAGTGTTGGACTATCTCGGGAGGTGGTTCTACTTATGTGCGAGATAGTATTCGTGGAACACCTAGTAGCCCAATGAATCTCTAAGGCATGTCCTAATCTCCAATGCGTTGGTTTGTTTTAGTTGCGGAAAGCGCGTGCTCTTGTATAACCCATCAACTAACACCTAGACTGGTGTCAAGTCTATAATCTCTTCGGGATCTGGGTTATAAGGCCTAACGCAACCTACTTTCAAACTTTATTCAAGTATTCTTGGCTACGGAGGTTATCATGTGGTTCTCGGTATTCTAGTGTTCACTTCGGAGAATGCAGTCTATCGTCTACAGGGCGATGGTGATTTTCCTCCATGCGAGAGGGCGGAGGGTCCTAGGCACTACTCGTCGGTAACGGGGTGGACGAAGTGCCTAAGTAGTGCGAACATCTTCTACAACTACTTTCCCGAAGGTTCTGAGTTTTCTCGATCTAGGTCAAATCTAATGAGTATAGGGTTCCATCACTCGGAACTTTAATCTCCTCATCCATTCTTCTCAGAGTTTAACTTATCGTAGCTTCCAGGGTTCCGGGATATCTGCTGAGATGCTTACTTCGTGGGATTAAGCGTGAGTGGATGGTCGTAGTCAATGTCCTTGACTCTTACGACTTAGATTTCTTTACCAACCGAGGGTGTTAGCTACTATGTTGGCTTAACCGGGATGACAACAAATTTCGGATTTGCGGTCATTATAGTAGCTCAACCCACCGTGTTTCTCTTGACTCTAGCTCCCATTCCTTGGGATAGGATGAAGGGTTTTACTATGAGGTTCGTGGTAGAGCTCATACTTGCGTTAACCACTAATACTTGGTTTATACACACCGTATATAATTGAGGTCGGCAGGATGTTCAGTTTTGCGACTCCACTCCAGACCCACAACCCAACGTGGAACCGGGAGTAGGGAGGAAGCACACATCTTAAATCATTTTGATCTCAATTATATACCACTCTTATGCATATACTCAGATATAGTAGTCAGTCCCATGAGTTCTATCCTCTGGGTTCACGAACCTGATTTGCGAGGTGCGAAGGGTCTTTCTGGGATCCTACGGTGTCTGCTTCGGGTGGTTATCGTCTTCTGGAATGCCTGCAGTGTCTTTCGCTTCGGTTTCTTTCTGTCTAAGAAGGGTTGGTTAACAGCGCTCGGTACCCTTCTCCTGGGTACTTCGGACGGTTTGAAATACGAGTGACGACTGACGGATCGCATTAGGTTTTATTATTCTTATTTTGTTTAGGTTCGGAAGAACCTTTATTTGTCAAAATGGCTATGGAGAAAGTTCTGTTTTTACAAAGCACTAAGGATTTACACATGGTTGCACAGAGTCGAACCATGATTAATAGAGGTGTCGAAGTTGGCATACTTCGACCTGATATAGAATGAGGGTCGATAGAGTCCTGTGTCGAACGGGCACACCAGTTCTAGGTGTCTCGGGTTTCGTCCCGTGTATCATTGTCGCGGATACTTGGACCGATAGAGTCGACGCGGAACTATAGAGGGTCCTGAATGTTTCTGAGTAGAGTACCTTTTAATGAATGGATTCTCACGTGGCATTTCCATAATCGCCTAGTATATACTAGTCATGTATAATTAAGGTGGGAAGGACTGCTGACTGAGCGACTCCACCCTAAATCCACAACCAAATGAGGAACAGGAAATGAGGTGGCATTCACTCACTCTAGGTCTATCCATCTCAATTATACATGGTCGTAATGTATATATCTAGCCATTATAGTTTTACCTGATGAAATTTTAAATTTTATAACAGTGTTGCGCCTTTCGCCTTAATGGGGAAATAATTACATTTAGAATTAGCCTTTTAATGTTTTCGGTTAGTAATCTGAGATTGAGAGACGTACCAAAATCTACCTGGTTCCTTGATGCTTCTCCCTAAGCAGTAGAGTCAGACTCCTCCTATGTCCTTGTCGTTTCCTTCAGTTGGGCAGTCCCTTTTGAAGTGTCCAATCTCACCACATAGACAGCAAACTGGATTGGCCGCCACATTGGTGGTTGATGTAATGAAATCTACCGGGGCTCTGCAGGTATGAGAGGTGTGTCCCTTCCTATTGCACCTAGCACAGAAGAGTTCTCGACAGATACCATGATGATGGTAGCTACACTTGCCGCAGTGGGGAAGGCTTCCTAGGTATGGTCTTCTTGAAGTCAGGATGGAAAGGCTGGTAGGGGTATTGACTATCTCAGCTCGTTGCCTTTCGAAAGGTCCTTGAGCTGAGGTACTTCCCTCCTCGATCTTGAGTTTTCTCTTCAGTGGATTTGGTTGAGGTTCTCGGGTGGCTGGGTACACAGAGGTTGGTTGCTGTTGTCCTTTACTAGGATCGAAATTCTCGATAGGGCTCTTGCTAACATTGGCGTTGTTAGCATTCAGTTGAGCCATGACAGCTGCAACGGCTGCCAAGACTGCGGCCTGGAAAGTAGCTTCATCGAATATGAGAGTTGGTTTCTTGCCAGTAGATGGGTTACGCTTCTTCGGAGGCATGGTTTTCCTATACGGAAAAGAGCACAAGCTGATGAGAGACGATGATTAACCCCGGACATAACTGTCCTTACTGTATTAGGCATAAAATTTTCCCGTGCTTCGGATATTGGTTATCTGAGTGTCGACCTATATCCCTATGATGTAGTCCTGGTATTTAAGGTAGGAGTGTGAGTATCGGAAAAAGCCATAAGATGGGAGTCGTTCCTACTAAGTTACCTTTATACTGTGAAAGGTTTCACTCTCCGGCTTGGAAAGATTTGAGAAAAGTTCGGAACAAAGACCGCGGGAATAAAGGCTCATGAAGACTTATGGCTAAACATCCTCAATAGAGGTGCGGGGATCCGCTCTAATCGTATTACTTGCAACGGGAAAAGGCGTTTTACCTAACACATAGCGTGAGTCGTGTGATCACTAACTCACTAAATTGTATTATTTTATGGGTGTATTAGCATGACAAATCATGAGGAAAAGACACTTCTCGGGTTCCATGTACTGGCTCCCTCTGTCTACCTCGTATCCCTGACTGGGACCGGCGTTGGTTTTCTTCGGATAGTTACCTTTGGTTCTTTTCTCGTGAAGACATATTGAATTTTTGCTCTGCCTTACTTCCGAATCCGACTCTGGGTGTCATCACATCATGATGGATGGTTGGAAATCTCGGAAGTTTAGGCGAATTTCTCACCGATGTCCCTAAAAAGATATAGGCACTTCGTGATTTCAATAGTCTCGACCTAGTTCATTTATTTCCGAACTGGAAATCTTCTCAATGAACCTCTTCGGGGTCTGAATCAACTCTTCTGCCGAGTACTGAAGTGGATAGGGTTTTCTACAGGGTTCGTGCGAGAATGGAAATGTCTAAAGAATCCTAAGAGATTATTAACATTTCACTGGGTGATCCATATTGAGTCCTACTACGATTACATAGGGTACACAAATCATATATAGCTTAGATCCGATAGGCCTTTGAATATGTGATACTACTCTATATGCACATCCCAACGAGGAAAAGGAAGTAGAGCGAAACCACACATTCTTATCCTATGGGATCCTTATTATATATAACCTTGGGAGTATACCCTCTGTAATTGTAGGTATATCAATAAGGATCTTTTTAGTTCTTCACACAAGGTTATCTATGGATCCTAAAATACCCCTATGGTATTTTAATTTCTTGTTTGTTTCTTATCTTCTGAATTTGATTCGGGGATTAATGTGAGTCTTTTAGTATTCCAAAATACTCCCATAGTATTTTAAACTTTATGTTTGGCTCTATCATCCCTAGTTCGTAAGTTTCAGACTCGTTGCAACACCACTATCACTCCCAAGCACACGTTCATCGCATCTCGAATAAATGTAGTTGATCAGGTTACATTTATTCCAGCTTACGATTACATAACTGCCCAGGTTTGACGGTAATGCTCAACATCCGAAGACTTTTATTCTTGTTCTTCTTGTGATACTTTTGTTCGAGTGTTTAGATTCTGGATGTTCTTATACTTTGGTAAAATATGGTTATATTTTAAAGTATAATTCTTGGTCAGAGTGTTTTATCCCTATGTATTTATAGGCTATATATCTTTTATGAATTGATATACTTAGCTCATTATAAACAATGCTCTGATACTAATCTGTCACACCCCAAAACCGGAACGGCGGAAACGTTCTGGGGTGGATGATGTCATGTCAAGTATCACAACATATGCAGTATAGTAATCAAAGTGCAACAACCATTGCATTAATAGTGCTAGTTTTACATAGTTTATATTACATAGAAACATCAAAGTAATACAAGTAATAATATAGGTGCAGCTTGGTACTAAATTGTCTTCACCAAAAGCTCCTGGGATGTACCTGTCTATTGCTGACCTGAGAATACAAGTTATTTGAAAGCAAGTATCAGCATTTTTATAAATGTTGGTGAGTTCATAAGTATTTAGTTTCATTTTATTCAAATAACTTTATAAAAAGTAGTAGTTTAGAATCAACGGTGTATTAGAGTCCCTTTCCAGAAAATCCTATATTTTCTAAATAAAAGTAGTCTTATACCAAGACCCGACAGCGTTATGTTTTAAAGAGAATTTCACTAAAATATTATCCTTACCAAAATACGGTATTTGACTTTAAATAAAGTAGAAGGATATCACAAGTAAAAGCATCAGGAAAAATAACATAGGCCCCGGCAGGAAATACTGCTGACTAAGGCAAAAGAAATCATAGACTCCAGGAGAGTATCGAATGAACAACACGCCTGGCTCAGTCTAGCGAAAGGAGACACAGACCCCAGACAATATCAAATGAATGATACGTCTAGCAAGTTCTAAAAACAGTGAATACAGACCCCAGACAGTATCAAATGAATGATACGTCTAGCAAGGTCTAAAAACAGTGAATACAATGTTAATTCCTGTTACCTTAAGGTCATGAATTATAAGGTAACCCCGAGATACTGGTAACCATACTAATAGACACTAGAGAACTTGACGCCCTACAAGCGTCGGAAAGAATGTGACATTTGTCACCCCTTGGCTTGGTAGGCCGTGGACTGTAGCTAGTAGTCAGGGTGTGGGGTGTCAATCTCGTATAGATGTATACACACAATGTCCGCTCTCCCTATAGGAGACTCTGGTTACCAACTAGACAACGGAGAAGGTCGTGTCCTGAAGATGCTCGTGTAGTGAGTTCTAATGTAAATATTGGACTAATGATAGAGACTCACAAATAAACTGACCGACGTAAACCTATATGTCTATACATGTATACATAATATATAATTAATGATCAAACGACCTTCGGACGGATATCTGATCCCACCAGACCACATCCCAATGAGGAAAAGGAAATAGGGCGAACTAGCCTTCCTAAGTCCTTTAAACATTATTTATATAACTATACAAGTACATGCATACATTTAACTAAGTAGAAATATTTAACGAAGTAGAAGCGTCAACAAGTAGAAGCGTTAATAAGTAGGAGCGGTTACCAAGTAGGAGCGTTAACAAGTAGAAGCGTATCATGAAGTAGAAGTGTTAATAAGTAGGAGCATATCACCAAGTAGAAGCGTTAACAAAGTAGTAGCATTTAACTAAGTAGGAGCATTAACTAAGTAGAAGTATAACGAAGCAGTAGTATCTAACGAAGTAGGAGTATAAAACATGGAAGAAAACTTTGTTGAAAACTTTGGAAACCCTTTACACTTAAGAAAATCACGACTTGGTATTCTTTTGTAAAACAAGTTTGAAAACCTTTAGAAATCCTTTGAAAACCTTTCATAAACAAGTTTTGAATGAAACTTTGATAAAACATTATAAGTAAAGAAATCCTTTGTTTAAAATACTGTTGTAACTAAATCTGAAGTAAAACATACAGCGCGAGAGTCTGTTTGAGAAAAGCTTTCAACAAGTAAGGACGTTTTAGAAAACCATTTACAGTATCATACTTGGTAAAACAGTTAATAGTGTAATAAATCCTTGTGCATGCGAGTTATCAATCACATGTGATTGATATGATAATTGGCATGTTTTAACTTGTATTCGCCCCCCCCCCCCCCCCCCATAAAAGCATGTAAAAACATCTAAAAGGTTAATTCAGGGGTATGAACTCACATGTTGTAAGCGGATCGAATGAAAGTGTCGGTTGGGTGCTCGGTGTCAAACAAAGACTTGCGCACACTTAGTGACCTATTAACATATGATGACATATGTTTACATACAATTAGTAAATATAATACTAATTAAACACGTATACGCATCCTAAAATGCGGAAAACACTTTGGTCAAGTGCTAGGAGTGTCCCGGGTAACATCTAAGGGTGTGTATGGCCTAGATAGGGAGTTTACTCTACAAGAGTAAACTCTTTATAGATTTTACGGCCCTAAGACCTTGTCCCCATGAGTTTACGGCCGTAAAATCATGGATGGTGCGTTCTTTGATGCATTAAGGTCTTATAACACTAGTGGAATTAGGCTAGGTTCAATTTTAGGGCTTATGAAGGGTTTAAGGCTTCAAAATGGACCATTAAAGGAGTTTACAGCCTATGAATACTCCTTGAGGAGTTTACGACCATAAACACATGAGTTTACGGTAGTAAACTCATGTTGGTCCATTACTTTTGTTGTTTGGTGGTTCTAACTCATGCATGTAAGGTTCTAGTCACTTTTAGGAGCATAGGAAGGTGTTTAGGGCACTTAAACACCTTGGAAAGGTATTTACGGTCTAAGAAGATGTTCTTGGGGAGTTCACTACCTTAAACACATGATTTTACGGTAGTAAACTCATTTTGTCCATGAATCCTATGTTTTGGTGGTTGTAGGTTAAGCATACGAAGTTCTAGGTCTAATTCCAAGCCATACAAAGTGTTAAGGGCACTTTAACACCCTTTGGGGGTGTTTATGGTCTAAGAATAGGTTTTTACGGTCCAAGAACCTTCTTGGGCCATAAACTCAAGTGTGACACAAATTTGTATGCTTTGGTGCATATCATGAAGGAAAATAAGGTTCTATGCACTCTAGGGAGTTCATGGAAGCCCTTGGAGGTGTTTGAGGGGTAGTTTAACACTTAAACAAGTGTTTATGGTCCATGCATTTGGTTTTACGGTCTAAGGATGTTCTTGGACCGTAAACTCATGTTTACTCACCATTTGGTCCGATTTTGGTGTTCTAAGTCCTTTCGGGTAAGCCTCTAAGCCCTTGCTAAGCATGAGAAGTGTTTGGGAAGGGTTTTTGAGTATTAAAACCCTCTTCAAAGGGGTTTACGGTTTTAGGAGGCTCCCAAGACCGTAAACTCATGTTCTTGGGGTTCTTGGATGATTAAGTCTAGAATTTGCAAGCTAGATAAGTTAGATAACAAGCTAGGTAGGTTTACTTACCGATTTGAGGCTCGGAGGGGCGATTTTTGACCAAAACCCATTTGTAGAGAGAGAAAGTAGAGAGAGAGAGAGAATCTAAGGTGGGAAAAGGCTTTTAAGGAGTGTCCACCCACCCTTATATAGGGCTTGGGTGTTGTACCCGGTGTACGACTACCCGATACTTATGTTTAACGAGGTTTAAAATTTTACCCGGTTAAATGGCCGCAGATAAAAATAAACTTTTCCAAATAAATGGAAAGGTAATTTACGTGTTTTTATTTTCGCTTGATGAATATTAATTAAAATATTCCAACGGGTTTAAATCCGTTCAAAAGTATTTTCGGGATAAATTTGGCTAATTTTTGACGTAATTAATTTCGACGTTAAAACTAACGGAAATTTTTTGGTTGTCACACCCAACTTGCCCCGCTTCCTGAACTAGATGAGACCTTTCGAAGGTGACACCTTCAGGATGACCATATCCCCTACATGAAACTCTAGGTTTGATCGGCACTTGTCAGCATAGCTTTTCTGCCGACTCTAAGTAGTCCGAAGCCCGGTCTAGACCTGTTGGATCTTCTTCGTGATTGTGCGTACCATTTCGATACTCCCCATGACCCTCTGTCCAGCCTCACCCCAACGTATCGGGGTTCTGCACTTCCTCCCATAAAGCATCTTCAAGGGAGGACGGTCGATGCTGGCATGGTAGCTATTATTATAGGAAAACTCTGCCAAGGGAAGGTAGGCATTCCAGCTACCACCTAAGTCTAGAACACACGCCCGCAACATATCCTCCAAGTTCTGGATGGCTCGCTCGCTCTGACCATCTGTCTACGGGTGAAAAGTCATGCTGAAGTGTAAACGAGTACCCAACTCGTCATGAAATTTGTTTTAGAACCTAGAAGTGAACTGCACATCTCGGTCAGAAATCACGGAAACTGGCACCCCTTGTCGAGCTACTACCTCCCTGATGTAGATGTCAGCCAGCTTCTCATCTAAAATACTTTCCTGAATCAGAATAAAATGGGCACTCTTTGTCAACCGATCCACGATGACCCAAATTGAATGCACTCCCTTGTGCGGTCTTGGGAAGCTTTATAACGAAATCCATAGTAATATCCTCCCATTTCCACACAGGGATATCCAACGGCCGCGTCTTGCCATGGGGTCTCTGGTGTTCGGCATTGACCTTCCAGCAGGTCAAGCACCTCTCGACATACCAGGCTACATCCCGCTTCATGCATGGCCACCAGTAATCAGGAAGGAGATCTCTGTACATCTTCGACGCCCAGGGATGGATGGAAAATCTAGAATTTTGCACTTCCTCCATTAGGATTTGGCACACACCGCCGGCGTACGGTACCCACACTCTGTGGTGGAGTGTCAACAGCCCGTGGCTATCATAGTAGAAGGAGAAAATCTGACCCACGACACCCTCACTCTTCCGGTGTTCCTCCTTCATAGCCTCCTATTGGGCCTCCCAAATCTACTCTAAAAGCGAGGTCACTACTGTCATTCTCATGAAGGTGTCTCTGATCGGAGTTGCGAATGCCTTGCGGCTAAGTGCATCGGCCACAATGTTGGCCTTCCCGGGTAGTAGAGGATCTCGCAATCGTAATCCTTCACCACGTCCAACCACCGTTGCTGCCACATGTTCAGATTTGGCTGGTCCATCAATTACCTCAAACTCTTATGATATGTGTAAATGGTACAACGAACCCCATAGTGGTAGTGTCGCCAAATCTTGAGGGAAAAAACAACCACCCCGAACTCCAGTTCGTGCGTCGGGTGATTCGCCTTGTGAGGCTTCAGCTGCCTCGAGACGTAGCGATGACGTTCCCCCTCTGCATCAAACCTGTGCCCAAACCCTAAATAGACGCATCACAATATACTACCAAATCGTTAACCCCCTCTGGCAGGGCTAAGATCGACACCTCGCAAAACTTGTACCTCAAAGTCTCGAACGTTGTCTGCTGCTCAGGACCCCAGCGAAAAACAACAACCTTCTTCGTTAGCCGGGTCAGGGGTACCGCTATCTTGGAGAAATCCTGAATGAATCTCCGATAGTATCCTGCTAAACTGAGGAAACTCTGAATCTCAGATGGAGACTTCAGAACCTCTCATCTCATCACAGCCTCCACCTTGGTCGGGTTGACCAGAATACCATTCAGGTTGACAAGGTGCCCTAGAAACTACACCTTGTGCAACCAGAACTCGCACTTCGAGAACTTGGCGTACAACCTCTCCCTCCTCAGGGTATCCAAAACCTCTCGCAAGTACTCCTTGTGTTGCTCCTAGTCTTGGAGTAAACCAAGATGTCATCAATAATGACTATCACAGATCGGTCCAACATCGGTCTACATATGCGGTTCATGAGTTCCATGAACGCGGAAGGAGCATTGGTGAACCCAAAGGGCATCACCACGAACTCGTAATGACCATAGTGAATCCGGAAAGCAGACTTTTTTACATCCTCATCTCTGACTCTCATCTGGTGATAGCCTGAACATAAATCGATATTGGAAAACCAAGATGCCCCCTGAAGCTATTCGAAAAGATCGTCTATCCTAGGGAGTGGGTAACAGTTCTTCACCTTTACCTTGTTCAACTCCCGGCAGTCTATACACATCTGATGTGACCTGTCCTTCTTCTTCACAAACAAAATCGAAGCTCCCAAGGCGAACTGCTCGACCTGATAAATCTCTCGTCTAACAGCTCCTACAGCTATGTAGACAACTCATGCATCTTGGGAGGAGCCAACTGATATGGTGCCTAGGCTATCGATGTCGCACCAGGAACTGGGTCAATTCTGAACTCCACCTATCTCTCTGGAGGTATCCCAGGCAGTCCTCTAGGAACACATCTGGATACTCCCGCACAACGGGAAATCACTCACGTTCGCCTTACCTCCTTCCCGAGTATCCATAACATCGGCGACTTAACCTGCGCAACCCTGTTGAAAGGAGCGCCTAGCTCTCGCTGCTGAACACAAGGTCAGCCTATGCTGCGACCTCTCTACCTGAATCACCAACTCTCCCCCACTTGGGGTGCTGACACAAACCAACTGCTGCTCACATTCGATCACCGCCCTGTTAGGGCTCAAGCAATCCATGCCTATGATGACCTTGTTCCCACGCAAAGGAATGAGAACGAAATTGGAAGAATGTGAGTGAGAAGTCGATGAAGATGCTTGTCTCCAAAGGGAAGATTTCAGACATGAAGAATGTGACAATTGACTCATATGAGCCATGTGATCGGGGAAAACAGAAGAAAGTTACATTTGCAAAGATGGGTCAACCACCTAAGACTAGGAAGTTGGAGTTAGTGCATTTTGATTTCTACAATCCATGTTTTGTCTCTTCAATGGGAGGTTCTATGTCACTTTAATTGATGATTACATAAGAAATGTTTGGGTTTATTTCTTGAAGAACAAATATAAGGTAGTCGGTACATTTAAGAAATGTAGAGTTGCTATGGAAAAAGAAACAGATATCAAGTGTTTAAAGTCAAATAATGGGGGAGAATACAAAAATAAAGAATTTGTTGATTATTATGTTGAACAGGGGATCGGAATGCTAAAAACAGTTTCTGAAATGCCCTAACAAAATGGTGTGGCTAAGAGAATGAATCGTACACCGAGCGAGAAGACAAAGAGCATAAGACTACATACAGGACTGCCCAAGATGTTGTGGGTAGATTTGATCATGAAATTAGCATATTTAATCAACCGAGGACCCCCAACCCCTATAGCGTTCATAGTTCCAGAAGAGGAATGGCAGGGTCATGAAATTTCTCTCAAACATTTGTAAGTGTTGGGTTGGGCCTCTTACATCAAAATCAAGGATTCTGAAAGAGATAAGCTCGATGTAAAGGAAAGGAAGTGTACCTTGATATGGTATGGATTGGATGACATAGGTTACCGCTTCTGGGATAACCAAAATAAAAGGGTTATCAGAAGCCAAAATGTGGTTTTCAATGAAATTGCCATATCCAAGGATGTGTTTGTAACAAGCCTCAAGATCAAAAAGAAACCAAAAAGGAAAAGGTCAAGTTGAGTTTGATGAAATTTTAGATGATGACATTGTAAAACCTATCAGCGCCCCTGAGTAGGTGAAAGTTCAGGAAGTAGTGAGAGCTCAGTAGAGGAGGAGGAATTTTAAATGAGTGGGAGTGACCCTAAAATAGCATATCATTTTCACTCCCCATAAGGTTTAGAGTTCCAAAAGAGGAATGACAAGGTCGTGAAATGTCTCTCAAATAGTTGAAAGTGTTAGGTTGCGTCTTTTATGTCAAAATCAAGGATTTGGAAAGAGATAAGCTTGTGGCGAAGGCAAGAACGTGTACCTTCATAGGCAACAAACTGGATGTCATGGGTTACCCCTTCTACAATAACCAAAATAAAAGGCTCATCAGAAGCCAATATATGGCGTTTAATGAAAGTGCCTTATCCAAGGATAGAATTTCAACAAGCCTCAAGAGCAAAAAGAAACCAAAAAATAAAATATCAAGTTGAGTTTGATGAAATTTTAGATGACGACATTGTAAAACATATCAGCACCCTTGAGATAAGTGAAAGTTCGCGGAGCAATGGGAGCTCAGAAAGAAGACGAAGAATTTGTAATGAGTGGGAGTGGCCCTAAAAGAATAGTCGTGGATAGTAAATACATAGCCATAGAGTCAACAACAGGAGGACTCCGTAGATCCACTTGAGTCCGCAGACCTCCAGTGCAATATTCCCCATCAACAAACTACTTATTGCTGATAGAAAATGGTGAACCTGAATGTTATTCGAAGGATTTTAAGATGAAAGACTTCGTACATTGCAAGAAAGCCATGGAAGAAGAATTCAGCTCACTTGACAAGAATATGACTTGATCCTTGGTTAAGTTACCAGAAGGGAAGAAGGCGCTACAAAACAAGTGGGTGTTTTTTTTTTTCAAAAATAAGATAGATGACATCAATTAGTACAAGGCTCGATTGGTGTTCAAAAGGTTTCAACAAAAACTATGGTTGATTATAGTGAGACATTCTCTCCATTTATGAAGATGACCACTATCAGATTGGTCTTGGGTATTGTGGTTGTAGAAGATCTCCATCTTGAGCAGCTAGATGTAAAAACAACTTTTCTTCACGGTGACTTAGAAAAAGACATATATATGGCAAAACCAGAAGGTTTTCCTACAATTGGCAAGGAAAATCTAGTGTGCAAGTTGAAAAAAGGTTTGTATGTGTTGAAGCAAGCTACAAGACAGTGGTACATGATGTTTGATAACTTCACGCAGTAGAATGGGTATAGGAGATGTGAGATAGATCTTTGTTGTTACCTGAAGAAGTTTAGTCTTCATATATTATTCTCTTATTGGATGTTTGATAATGTTTTATTTATACACATTTCTAGGCAATAGTTAATACATTTTAAGCTATAATTTGGTTAATTGTAAAGAAATTTGGTACTTATTCAGACAAAAGCAGATATTCTTGAAGAAAAATGACCAAAACCGACAAAAGTTGCATACTTGAAGGATTGGAGCTGAAAAAGATACGAAAATGATGTTTTTGGACATCTTGACCGATCAGTATTTTGACCATATCTCATGACTCGTAACTCCGATTGACGAGCTTCAAAATGATCTGAAAACTAGACAAAATTTTAGATGACTCTTGTTTTTCTTCCAAATTCTAATTTCAAGTTCTCACGACGTGAGGAGTATAATATCATGATGTGAGATTGATTCTTCTAGAACATAGCTACATAGAATGCATTTTCCTTGCCGAAAACGAATTCCACTAAGATCACGACGTGATACCTAAATTCTCACAACATGAGATGTGATTTTTGGAAACGATCAATATCCCTTAGCATATCGACTTTGAGGAGTTGGATTGGAGATATTCTGGAGAGATAGTGGACTTTAGAGGTTAGAAACTTGCGAAATTCAACTATTAGAAGAGGATATCGTTTGGAAATTGAAGATTGAAGACTATACATCACATTCAATTTGCATTAGATTAGCAATGTCGAACTTTTATGATTTTGTATGCTTATTTACTACCATGAGTAACTAAATATTAGGCTTTCGTTTAGTATCCATTACACCACTATTACATTCATGGTGTCCCAATTTGATTGAGTGCATGGAAGCACCGACTTTGGAATTGTTCTATCCAGAAAACCGAACTTTTGGCGTGCTTCTAGTATGGTTGCAATATCGCCAGCTCAGTTGATATAGTTGTCCACACAAAGTCGGGTTGGAATGATAAAATCCCATGGTCGATCTTGAGGACTAAAGTAGAACGACAAATTTGGCTCAATCTTCTGGGCCATTGAAGAGGCTTGACCGTCGAAGATATTTTTATGTTTCTTAAACCTATGATTCCATGAAATATTTGGTTCAAACCTTGCTTTTCATTCAAGAATCTTTCATCATAAATACATCTTCAAAAGGCTAACAAAAAGGAATTAGAACTTATCTAAACACAGTCAACTAAAAAGGGATAAAGAGATAAAAGATAAATATTTGACAAAAACTATTTATATATGTCTTGACAAAAATTTTCTATATCTGTCTTGACAACTCCGCACCACCAAACTTGTATTATATTGTAATTTGAGTCTACTTTAGCATTCATATAAAATTTACTTACACCTAAAGGTATAGAGAACACTAAAAAAACTAACAAAATGGGCTATCTACTTTGAATTTTTGGATTTCATTAATTGACTTCCCAAAGTTGAATCTTACTTTTGGAAAGAAAAGTGGTATATACAATTAATGGCGTAGCGATGATTAAAGGTAGCAAGTGAGTGTTTTGAAGTCTAAGCTTAATGGGATAATTGTGGGTCACACTATAGCACTATAAAAAAGTCAACCCCCAGAAGTCAAGATGGCGCAGTATGAGAAACATAGTACCGGTCTGTTCATTTAACGTGGTTCAATTTGGCTCACTCGGGTTACCATCACTCATTCTTAATGCATTAAAAAGTAGTATTCTTGACGGGTTTGTCAATTGTGGATCCACAAAAATTATGCAACTTGTAACATGGACGGTATTATAAGTAGCAAACTAGGGACACACTTCCTCACTTAAAAAAGCCCATAACTTCCTCTGTAAACAAGATAATGAATAGGGAGAATTGCAAACAAGAACCATGTGTGGATGACTATGTTGATTCCAAAGGCAGACCTTGTAAGCCCGGCAAACATGGTGGTATGCGTGCTGCTCTTGCCATCCTCGGTAATTCTCCTCCTGAACTGTAGCCATATGAATCCTGGTTGAGCTTTAAGTTATTGATAGCGTGCATATTGTGACTAATATGTAGATCTAGTAGTATGTGGTGTGAATCTTTGCTGGCTAATAGATGTAATTGATGTTTTTGATCAGGACTTCAGTCATTCGAAATGATGGCTATTGCTGCGGTTGGAAACAATCTTATCACTTATGTGTTCAATGAGATGCATTTCCCTTTATCCAAGTCTGCCAACGTTGTCACAAACTTTGTTGGCACCGTCTTTCTACTTTCTCTCCTTGGTGGCTTTGTCTCTGACTCCTACCTCGGTAGCTTCCGTACCATGTTACTTTTCGGCTTCATTGAGCTATGTGTAAGTCTATATGTTTGTATATGATGATTAAATCTTCATGTTTGCTATTCAAATAATAATAAAATTGCAACAAAACGATTTTCATTTTACATTATATGTGTAGGGATTTATATTGCTATCTATACAAGCTCATCTGCCTCAACTTAGACCACCAAAATGTGACATGACGTCGAGTGTGAGCAAATGTGAGGAAGCACAAGGTCTCAAGGAGTTCATATTCTTCGCAGCCGTCTATTTGGTGGCTTTAGGAAGTGGTTGCCTAAAACCAAATATAATTTCTCTTGGAGCTGACCAATTCCGGAAAAAGGACTCGAGGAAGCTATCGACTTATTTCAACTGTGCCTATTTTGCATTTTGCATCGGTGAGCTCATAGCACTAACGGTTCTAGTTTGGGTGCAAACAAATTCTGGGATGGATATAGGGTTTGGTGTTTCAGCTGCTGCCATGGCTGTCGGATTGATATGCTTACTTTCGGGGACTTCTCTTTATAGGAACAAGCCTACTTGTGGAAGTATATTCACTCCGATTGCTCAAGTAATCAACACATAACATCTTATGTTAAACTCTTTTCTTCTTCGCAGCTTCATACATGCAGTTGTGCTTACTTTTTCTCCCCTCTATTTCAGGTTTTTGTAGCTGCAATTACGAAGAGGAAACAAGTTTGCCCTTCAAGTTTTAAGATGCTCCATGGAAGCCAAAGTACAGTCATCCTACACCATAATGTCTCAACCGAGTCACATGGTGGTAGCAGCCTCCTCCATACCGATAAGTTCAGGTCTTGTTTACAAAACTTAAGGATCAATATGTGCATTGAGATAACGCGTTCATTGTCATTAAAGGGTACTCATGAGTTTTATCTTTCTTTTGCATCCCCAATTCCTTACAGGTTCTTGGACAAAGCATGTATTAAGATTCAAGACGATACTGGAAGCAATGAAAGTCCATGGAGGTTGTGCACTATGTCCCAAGTTGAGCAAGTGAAGATACTCATATCAGTAGTTCCCATTTTTGCCTGCACCATCATCTTCAACACCATTTTAGCACAACTCCAAACGTTCTCTGTTCAACAAGGTAGCATTATGAATACCAAACTCACCTCAAACTTTGAAATTCCTCCAGCATCCCTCCAATCCATCCCATACGTCATGCTAGTATTCCTAGTCCCTCTCTATGAGACAGCCTTTGTCCGCATTGCACGCAAAATCACAGGGCATGACTCAGGAATCTCTCCACTACAAAGGGTCGGTGTCGGGCTCTTCATTGCAACATTCTCCATGGTTTCAGCTGCAGTAGTTGAGAACAAGCGAAGAACAATGGCTTTGAGAGATCCGAGAGAAACCCTCTCAATCTTTTGGATCGCACCACAGTTTCTTGTTTTTGGGGTCTCAGAGATGTTCACTGCAGTTGGGCTAATCGAATTCTTTTATAAGCAATCATTAGAAGGCATGCAATCTTTTTTGACAGCAATGACGTATTGCTCATACTCATTTGGATTCTACATAAGTTCTATCTTGGTATCCCTTGTGAACAAGGTCACTTCTAGGTCCGGCCATGGTGGATGGCTCAGCGACAACAACCTCAACAACGACAGATTAGACCTTTTCTACTGGTTATTAGCTGGTCTAAGCTTCGTAAACTTCTTTAACTACCTTTTCTGGTCAAGGTGGTATTGCTACAACCCATTATTGGCGGGTCATCATGAGGGCCCTGGCTGCCCCAAGGATTCAACATCCAATAGAAACGACATCGAAACTGGCTAACAACATCACTTCCAGTGAGCTTATGCAATACATTTAGTAATAGTGAAAGAGAAAAAGACCTAGAAATGATTATCCTGATAACCTTTAGAACATCAAGTGCAGCATTTTACGGGTTTGACTTTGTTAGTGCCGGAGTCCTTTGTGTGTTTAACTTTGATGCGTAAGGGTCCACCATAAAAGATTTAGTTCACCATCTGATTTCAAGAGTCTAAAAAGATGTTAGGTATAAACCCATCACCTCTATGCTTCAGTTGCTATTAGTTGTCTCCTAGCCTGCTTTCATTCCCTTTGTACATGTTATATTAATATGTCATGAGTTTCGCTTTTGTTAGTTTTGGGTGGAACTCTCTCTCTCTCTCTCTCTCTCTCTCTCTTCTCTCTCTCTCCTCTACTCTCTCTCATCTCTCTCTCTCTCTCTCTCTCTCTTCTCTCTCTCTCTCCTCTCTCTCTCTCTCTCTCTCTCTCTCTCTCTCTCTCTCTCTCTCTCTCTCTCTCTCTCTCTCTCTCTCCTCTCTCTCTCTCTCTCTCTCTCTCTATATATATATATATATATATATATATAATATATATATATATATATATATATATATATATATATATATATATATATAGAGAGAGAGAGAGAGAGAGAGGGGGGCTAGGTTAATATGTTTCTTACATTATTGTATATTAGATTGCACTAATTATTTAATTAAATAAAAATAGATATTAAATGATTTCAATAATTGTATGTATATATATTAAATGATATTTATAATTATAATTCTCTTTTTATAGAAACTAATTAAAATCGTCATAAATGTCAGCAATAACATTCTTTCGGAATTAATTAATACTTAGGGTTTATGTATGGGTTTGTTGTTTGTTTCTGGACTCATTCACTTAAAATACAATAAAGTTGCATGGAATATGAAAAACGAGAGTGTATTTTACTATAATACACTCTAATTCTGTTAGAATACACTCTTATTCTTCTATATACGAATTCATTCTAAAAGAATATTATTGTTGACATTAATAACGAATTAAATTATTTTCCATAAAGCGAATTATAACTATGTAGATCATTTAATATACATATATTTTTTACTAAATTTTTATTGGTGCATTCTAGCACACAATAGATGTGACAAACATTTGAACCTATATATATATATATATATATATATATATATATATATATATATATATATATATATATATATATATATATATGAGTTCAAGTGTATTATCTATCTATTGTGTGGATGTATAATTGATTGCGCACCAATCATATTAAAAAGGTAATAGTGTAAATTTACATATTAATTAATATTTTTAAATTATTTAAGTTGATTATTATCTAAAAACAATTCTCTTTGGTTTAGACAATTATTTATAAATTCATTAAGAATAATAATCTATATATAACAATATCATATACATTTTTCCTACCATACTTTTTCTTCTTCATATTATTCATCAGATGCTTTCTTCTTAAGAAGTTTCATCGATGGAGTTATTTTTTTCTTTCTTCTTTTCAGGTGTTGATCTCATAGAATCCTTCATTTATCTTTTAGGTGTTGCTCTTGCAGAATATTCCCATATAAATTTTCTACAAGTAACACAACCCATAAAATTTCATAAAAAGAAAAATTCACACTAAAAGCATAAAAATCCCCATAGCAAATGAATTATAACTTTGACATTCCTTTCATAATATTCAAATGGAATCAAACAAAAAACTATTAATAAAACTCATGACAATTACATGTATTCTAAAAGAATTAAGGGTTAGTTCAATTTCAACAAATTCTAACAAAGACATAAAATTGACCACCAGTTCGAATAGAATCGTTCACTTTCAATGATATCTAACATACATTTGTTGGCAAAATCAATACATTTGTCCTTCACATTATTCTATCAGGATTTTTTAACGTAATCATACAAAATACCTTTACAAACCCATGACAGTGACATGTATTCTCATAGAATTTTCGGTTCCTTCGTTTTTAGAAACCCTAACAAAACCATAAAATTGATCACACACTCAAGTATACTAGTTCGATTTCATCGGTTTTCACCAATACATTTCTTATCAAAAAAAATAAAATTTCTACTCCCTAATTTTCTATCGGAATTTATCGACACAATCGAAACTACAAAAAGTAAAAAGATGCCAAAACCGTACCTTGTGGTGGAGAAATGAAATCATCATCGTCATCATGAAGATTGAACATTGTTGTGGCGATGATCTTGAATTTTGACTTGAAAGAACTAGCTCTTGTATTCCTCAGTATTCCACAGTCGATGTTCTCTGAAATCAAGGAACAATACTTCTTCAAGAATGCTCTTAACAATAATCGATCATTATATAAATTTGATCAACAGAATCACCCGATTTTGAGGTTGATTCTACATTATCTTCATTCTTTTTCTCTTCTGATGGAAATGTTTAGTGATACGGTTTATGCGATATTTGGGGATGATCAAATCCGTTATTAACATATACCAATTTTTCCTAATAAAATGGGGATGCTAAATGTATACAAATACCTTTAGAGAACCGTTGACAATCATTTTGTTGATATTAATGTATTTTTTAATTTCTTAATATACTTCTTCATTTAATTAGTTAGGAATAATTGGTCCACAATCAATCCTGCATCCACATAATAGTTACCATCCACACAATAAACTAATATATATATATATATATATATATATATATATATATATATATATATATATATATATATATATATATATATAACATTTGTGACAACTGGAAAATTTTGGATTAAGCAAGGTTTAAAATGTAGCCATGTATAAGTACAACCACAATGTAACATTGTTGCCATAAAAATTTTGAAATCAAAAAGGACATTATTAGGACAAGTATATATGTAAGTATATATGCATACTTTGAAAATCTTGGTTGAAGTAAGCACTTAAAGGGCATTAGTTATATGAGTATATATATACCTTGGAAATCATATTTATAACAAGCTCTTTAAAGTAAACAGACTATAACAAGTCAAGACAAATCAAATAGTTGGAACATAAATCATGAATTAATACTTTGCTTTATAGTTTATGGCCTAGTACCCCACCTACCTTGGAATATCGGTTTGCTTGGGACCACTTAAGGCCGAAATCTCCCCCCCCCCCCCCCCCCAGAGCACCCTAGGCCGAAAACACCACCCTAGAACCCCACTATGGCCGAAAACACAAGCTAGAGTAGGTCTAGGACTGAAATCACAAGCCTAGGACCACCTAGGCCGAAATCAAACCAAGTCTAGGCTGAAATCACTTGAGATTTCGGCCATATTAAGGAAATTTGAAAGGGATTTCGGTTTAAGAGGAGCAAAAGGATAAGGTTAGGTGACTTTGTGATAGGATACTTCATCGGTTTACCATGTAGATTAATACCTAGAAAACTTCCAAGCAATTATCCCCCAGTTATCAAAGTAAACATCCCATCATGTACCACGTTATCTAAAGGCCGAATTCATACCACAAACCCCACCATTTCTTCATCCTACTTCCTCTTTACTTTCCTTCTTCTCTTAAGAATTCATTTCCAAGTTTCAAAGGATTTTAGCTCCAAGTTCATCCTTAGAATTTTGGTGAGTTTATCCCACTAATCTAGTGTTTTATTACACTTTCATGTTAGTTTCATATTATTTACACGTATTATTAGGTGTTAAACCTCTTAGGGTACGATCATTTTCCAAGAAGTTCATCAACCTCATTCAAGTGTTTAGGCTTGGAATCTTCACATCATCTCTTCAAACAACCCACAAAAATCCACTACATCACTTCATTATAAGTCGTAGTAACGATAGTAGACACCTGTCACCTGCTTCGATTTATCATTTGAAGTTGTAGCTAGCAACCAAAGGTGGACATGCAACCCCATATAGATCTATACATATGTGTCTCGCTCCGAAGATTAACGGTTATGGTAGTGTGGGTATGCTAAGTGTGTTTAGACTAAGTTAATGAATATAGTCTCACTAAAAGGCCTTTCACTAAGGTAGGTGAAAAGCTATCAACCCTAATTTATAAGTAGATAAGTTATTAGGCATAATGAATTTGTAAGGAGTTTATAAAAGCCAAGCATAATTGGTATGCATGTATAGTATAAGGCACTAGCTTTTATAACTAAGTATGTTTATTGTATAAGCTTTGTAGTAACACGGTGTATGTTATTATTCTAACAATATAACAAATGGACATATTAATGTTGGAACTAGTTAATGTATTTACAACATATAAATTTTAAACCATTGTTTTATAAACTAGTCTAGTATTTACATAAAATGATGATATTTATGTGTATTTTGTATGAATTAATATTTTATAGCAAATGTATTCTCCCCCAAAACATGTAAAAATATAAAATACTCACCATAGAGTACGGTTGTAGGGTTGTTTCGACTATTTGATGCGATAAATCGAGATGTGTTTCCTTGAACACGAACCTCCGAGATTAATTTTGCTTCCTAGGAATTTTTTAATATAAATTAATATGTGGAGGGTTGTTTAGTAATTTATCTAAAGCATATGGTTATTTTACAAATTTAAATAAAATGAATGGGACTAAGTTTGTTAATAATTTTTAAATAAGGGACTAAATTAATTTATTTAAATTCTAAGCTTGATTTTTGGATTTATTTTGCAAAACATTCTCAAGGATGGGTGTAATCTATTTAAATAAAATGAGTTTAATTACTTTAGACTTATTTTCACAGAATTTTTTGAGTGGGTAAGTTATGAACATTTTAATTTGTAGTTTGAAAGTTTGGGACCTGTTTTATAATAAAAATCGAAAGTGAAGGTGGATTTTTGAGATTTAAAATGGAACTTTGGAATAGGAGGTCATCACCACTTGTTTACCCGTCGAGTGCATGTATCAACAAAAGAATAAAAAAGTTTTTCAATTCTCGCTTTGGCCTCAAATTCAAAGGAACAACAAAGGAGGGTGGAGGGGACTTATTTACGGTGGCGATGGAGGTCGAAGATGGTGGTGATCGGCAGTGGAGAAGGATGGTAGTGGGTGCTTGATGGTGGTAGAAAGAGGTTCCGACAACCTCCTACTGTCATTTTCTACATTATTTCGTTGATGAATTGACTAAAGAGAGTGAGACTGTAACATCCCGAGTTCAGGAGTGCAAGTTTAGGTTTCAAACTGTAAATGTGGAAGGGCAACTCAGCGAGTCCATGGGTGGACTCGGCGAGTAGGGTCGCGACTCTAGTCACGTGTTAAGTGGCCAACTCGGCGAGTCGGAGGCTGGACTCGGCGAGTAGGTGCTGAGTGGAGAAAACCCTAATTTCGGAGGAGGAGCCCTATTTAAAGGACATTATACCCTCTCCCCCAGCCTCTTTACCCTCCCTTGAAGTCCATAAAACCCTAAGTCGCGTTTGTGAGGGATTTGAGAGCATTTGAACCTTGGAGAAGGGATTTTGGAGGAGATCTTGGAGAGTTAAGAGGCTTGGAGCAAGGGGCTTTGCTAAGATTCAGATTTCTCTTCTGTTGGAGCTTCCTTTTGAGGTATTATTTCGTTGCTTGGGCTGTTATTCATCTAGATTCATCAGTTTGGAGTATTTGGAAAGATTACCTAGTGGTAGTTTGAGTTTGGAGGTTGGATCTGAGGTTGCTACCTCAGATCTGGAATGGAGAAGGTCTAGAGTGCATTAAAGTCCCTGTTCTTGAGTCTTTGGTGAAGCCATCTTGTCCTAAACCCTAGCCCTAGAGTGTAAAATGCCTAGATCTCTTTGGATTCACGTCAAGTTTGCCACTTTACGTGATGGATGGGTTGTAGAAGGGTAGATCTATGGTTTGGATCAACTGCATGGCCTGGAAGGCTTCTGTATGGGTTAAGATCTAGAGGCACTCGGCGAGTCACAAAGGTGTACTTGGCGAGTTGCTTGAAGATGGGCAGGAACTCGGCGAGTTGGAAGAACAACTCAGCGAGTAGGTTGAAGATAGCCTTGGACTCGACAAGTTTGTTCTTGGACTAGGCGAATCTCGTCGTGAGGTCCTAACCTTCTTCTGGTTGAGCCATGAATCGGCGAGTCAAGGGAGGACTCGGTGAGTTGAGTGCGAGGGGACTCAGAGTTGTGAGACTCGGCGAGTCATCGGGTTGACTCGGCGAGCAGAGTCAGTCAGGAGGTTGACTTTGACTTTGAATTTGACCAAGGGTTGACCAGTTGACTTCCAGGGGCATTTTGGTAATTGTTGGCATTTATTTTGAGTTCAGTGTTGGTATTTGCTAGTGGTGGAGATCGTATCAGTGGTCGGAGCATCCTGGTCTTATCTTTTTAGTCGGCAGTTGCGAGGTGAGTTATCCTCACTATATCAACAGGGTTTAAGGCACCAAGGCCGGCCCTTTATCGGATTGGGATCCGGGTATCGTTGTTATGTTATTTATTTGCTATGTTTGTACCCTGGTATATAGGATGATGCTATGCTAGTGACCGGTTAGGTCGGTATCCTGGTTAGGACGATGTTATGTTATGTGATCTGCTAGATCGGCTTGATTGAATATGAATTGTTATATGATTGAATGTTTATGTGCACATGGTTGTTGGACTGGGGTTCGGTTGAGGCGGGTCCTGCTTTGTGCTGTAGGCCAACATACCCAGGGCGGACCGGTTATCCCGAAGGCCCAGCGAGCGGTCCGGATAGGTTGTAGGCCCCAAGAGGGCGGACCAGATGTGCCGAGGCTCGGAGAGTGGACCAGGCCGACTGAAGGCCCAGTACGGGCGGACCAGTCATACTATAGACTCAGAGAGTGGACCAGGTGGATTGAAGGCCCGGTGCGGGCGGACTAATCACACTATAGACTTGATATGTATGGCTAGACTCGGAGGGTGGACCAGGTGGACTGAAGGCCGGTGCGGCGGACCAGTCACACAGTAGACCCGAAGTGCATGGTTGTTCTGTGTTCTGTTATGATATGGCATGTTGTGCGTGTATGGTATATGTGGTTGGTATTTTGGGGGTATCTCACTAAGCTTTCGGGCTAACAATTGTGGTTTAATGTTTTTCAGGTTCTTCAGGAGACCATGGCAAGGCAAAGACGTGATCGTACCGCTCCTCGTGATTATGTTTTATGTTGTGGTTCTGGGAAGACTCTAATAATGATTGTATTGAAAACCTTTTTGTAATAACTTTATGAACCTGAGCTGTTTTTGAAAATTTTTAATTGGTTGAGATTTTTAGAGCGTTACAAGTTGGTATCAGAGCCTGCGTTTGAGTGAATTGGAAGAACATTCGTGTAAATCCAGTCTCAAATCAGGGAGAGTTTTTAAAAGAGAATTTAAAATGGTTTTCAAAAATGAGTAAAGGAGGATGCGGAGGTACGATCAGCCGGAGCCAGTAAGTAACCCCAAAATACCATACATGATATTTGTTTTTGAGCTTTGATAGAACAGCATGCTAGTACTAGGCTAGGGATCTTCAGGTTTTCATGATAATGTTGCCTGATTTATGATGCCTGCTAGCCTAGGGTTCCTCTGTGGGAGATCTCTGGTGTTCCTCTAGGAGTGAGGGTTGAGCGCTTGTTATGTATGTTTTTCGCTAGGGTGTTGTGGTAATACTTGATACAAATATGGGTAGGTGTGGAAGGTAGTATGGGCCCGTACTACTGAAAGCACAGGACCCATACGCATATCAAAGAAACCATGACCTCTAGGGTTGGGTTGGGAGTTGGTTCCCGGGTTTGTGGGAAGTATATGAGATCTTGTGGTGTTTTTCAGTATGGTGGTTACGAGGCATATTGGGAGCGGATCCGGGTCAGGATCGGGAGCAGGAGAGGGCGGTCAGGGTGGGTCAGTACCGCCCGAGGTTATTGGTCAGATGAGCACAAGCGAGTTAAACGCTAGGATTTGTGAGATCCTGCATGATGAGGTTGCTGCGTTGTTCCGGGCCGAGTTGCCGGAACTGTTCGGGTCGATCAAGACCGCCATGATTGAGTATTTTGATGAGCGCTATGTTTCTCTCACAGAGACGGCTGCCGCGGCGGCTACAGCGGTTGTAGTAGCGGCAGGGGGAGGAGCCGGTCGAGGTTTTCAGTATCGGGAATTCGATAATACGAAGCCTCCTACCTTCAATGGGGTTCAGGACCCAATTGTTGCTATGAGATGGCTGCCGGACGTGGATGGGTGTTTCTTCACGTGTTCATGCCCTGCTGATCAGAGGGTGAGGTGTGCTCTGAACCTGTTGAGGCTCGGGGCGAAGGATTGGTGGAGATTAACTACGGGGTCATATTCGGATGCGCACAGAGTTGCGGTTTCATGGGATCAGTTCCGGGAGATGTTCAGCACTCGTTATGTTCCACGGGTTGAGAGGGAGAGATTGGCTCAGGAGTTCCTTGAGCTGGAGCAGGATTCAGAGTCGGTGACGGAGATCACGAGGATGTTCACTGAGAAGGCGATGTTTTGCCCTGAGTTCGCTTCGGAGCAGGCTCAGATGTTCCGATATCTGAGTATGCTTAAGAGGGATATCAGACAGTTTGTGTCTACGCAAAGGTGCGAGACCTTGTTAGAATTGTAGGAGGCCACCAGACGGCATGAGTTGGAGATTGAGTGGCAGTTGTGAGAGATGAGGTAGGCTCCGGTGCAGTTGCAGCCGGCGCCGAAACGATCCAAGACCGTTGATTCTAGATTGGGATATCCGAGCAGCCACACTTGTGGGAAGTGTGGGAAGGGTCACACCAGAGTTTGTAGGTCCGGTGGTGCATGCCGCAAGTGCGGAAAGGAGGGGCACTATGCGAGGGATTGTCGGCAGACAGCCCCGGTTCGGGATTTGAGGATTTGTTATCATTGCCATCAGGTTGGACACTTGAGGGTCAACTGTCCCCAGCTTGCTGCAGGACCGGTGCAGGCTCCAGCACCGGCCACTTTGAGGATTACGGGTGGAGGTCAGGGTGGAGCGGAGCCCCCAAGGGCTCAGGGTCGTTCTTTTCAGCTTACAGCGAAGGAGGTCAGGGCAGTGCCAAATGCACTTGCGGGTATGTTTCTTTCTTGATGTCTTGATATTTGGTGATTATTGTGGAGTATTGTTTATTTTGTTAGTCTCGTTGTGTGATTTCTGGTATGGTATTCGTTGTTCCTTAAGGGTTGTTGTATGGTTATGGGTTTGGTGTTGGAAATTTCGTTGGTTAGCATTCATGAGGATTATTAGTGGGAATCTGGCTTTTGGTCAGGATGTTGGGTAGCATTTGTAGTCTGAGGAGTGGTTAGCTAAAGATCGAGTTTCTTTCGAGCCCGGGATGATCTTTGTTGTTATGTAAATCTATGAAGGTTACTCGTTCTGGTGGGAATCAGTTCGCATGTAAGGATTTGTGTTGTGTAGGGTTGTCGAGGGAGGTCGGTGACAGCGACCGGTGGTTGATAGTCAGTGCTCTAAGTGGGGGAGAATTGGAGAATTCTCCAGAAGATCGATAAGCATGAGAGGTTGTTTAACTGTTGATATTTAACAGCGGTTTTGACAACCGAGCGTAGGCTGGTATGAGCAAGTGTCGGACAGACGGGGCGGGATGTAGACCAAGGGTGATTGACTGTGGAAGGCCTGGGATCAGGCCGGGTTTGATTATGTAGGGTGGAGATAGAGTTCGGAACCCCTAGAGGGCTAGAACGGTATGCATGGGAGAGTTTTCTGGAGGGATAACGCGGGATGATGAATGCTAGTTGAGCGGTCCGGATAGACTGAAGGCCGGTGGGCGTACCAGTCAGGCCGAAGGCTCGGAGAACGGTCCAGACAGGCTGAAGGCCCTAGAGGGCGGTCCAGACCTGTTGAAGGTTCTAAGAGTGGTCCAGATGGGCTGAAGGCCTGGTAAGGCGGTCCAGTCATGTTGAAGACTCTGCATGTGTTGATAGATCTGTATGAGGATATGGAATGAGTACGTCATGATGTGATAGCATCTGTGGGTTTGGCCCCGGGTATTGATCTCGATTAGTGGAGGTAGTGCATGGACTCTAGAGTCCTTGCGATCAGATTCAGAGTATGTGTGGTGCATGGGATAGCGGTTATGCTATAAGAAATAGTGTAATATTGGGTGAGCACAGTGGCACTTGTGATAGTGTCAAGGCAGCCAAGTGGATTTCCTTGGTAAGGAAAGGGAAAGCAATGTAGCTCCGAGAGGGAGTGTAAGTTCACGGAAGTGAAAGCAGTAGTGCGGAGTTATGATTGGAGTGATCCAATTATGGTCATTGAGTGGCGTGTTTGCGGCAGTGGTATGGAATCACATCCGGTTTGGATGTCTGCCGAGGTCACGGAAGGAATTCCGAGGGTGTAGAGCCAAGAGGCTCGGAAGGGATGCAAGGATGGAGTCTTGGATTCCCAGCTTGATTTTGATCAAGGAATTGTGTATGTAGTGGTAATTCATCCTAGGGGATGTTTGGAGGTGTCGTTAGTGCATCGGGTTTTCCCACCCCGGGGATGTTAGAACCAGTCCAGCATGGGTATGAGATTGCGGAGGAGAACTCATGGGAGTTGCTCTGAGACTGAAGGATGTGTCCTTCTGTCAACCTGGAGTGGATAGAGTTGGACTCCGATCAGGATTCTGGTGGTTCAGGGTTATTTCTAGCTCGAATGAGTCAAGTGATTGGCGTGATTGGAGCAAGTGAAGTATCATGGAATGGTACTTGGCTGTTAAGTGGAGTTATCTGAGGATGAGGCTGGTGGCCGGCTTGAGGCGGTGGTCAAAATGCCGCAGGAGAAGAGTTGGGTTTCAGGGGTTGTGTTTTGAGGAATCTGGTCTGGTTAATGCCAGGTGGTGCATTACAGGAGTAGTTCTGGAGTTGAGTTGCCGCAGGCTTCGAGGACGAATCCTAATTTAAGTGGGGGAGAATTGTAACATCCCAAGTTCAGGAGTGCAAGTTCAAGGTTCAAAGTGTAAATGTGGAAGGGCAACTCGACGAGTCCATGGGTGGACTCAGCGAGTAGGGTCGTGACTCTAGTCGCGTGTTAAGTGGCCAACTCGACGAGTCGGAGGTTGGACTCGGCGAGTAGGTGCTGAGTGGACAAAACCCTAATTTCGGAGGATGAGCCCTATTTAAAGGACATTATACCCTCTCCCTAGCCTCTTTACCCTCCCTTGAAGTCCAGAAAACCCTAAGTCGCGTTTGTGAGGGATTTGAGAGCATTTGAACCTTGGAGAAGGGATTTTGGAGGAGATCTTTGAGAGTTAAGAGGCTTGGAGCAAGGGGCTTTGCAAAGATTCGGATTTCTCTTCTTTTGGAGCTTCCTTTTGAGGTATTATTTCATTGCTTGGGCTGTTATTGATCTAGATTCATCATTTTGGAGTATTTGGAAAGATTAGCTTGTGGTAGTTTGACTTTGGAGGTTGGATCTGAGGTTGCTACCTCAGTGCTGGAATGGAGAAGGTCTAGAGTGCATTAAAGTCCCTGTTCATGAGTGCTTGGTGAAACCATCTTGTCCCAAACCCTAGCCCTAGAGTGTAAAATGCCTAGATCTCTTTGGATTCACGTAAAGTTTGCCACTTTACGTAATGGATGTGTTGTAGAATGGTAGATCTATGGTTTGGATCAACTGCATGGCCTGGAAGGCTTCTGTATGGGTTAAGATCTAGAGGCACTCGGCGAGTCACAAAGGTGTACTCGGCGAGTTGCTTGAGGATGGGCAGGAACTCGGGGAGTTGGAAGAACAACTCGGCGAGTAGGTTGAAGATAGCCTTGGACTCGGTGAGTCTATTCTTGGACTCGTAGAGTCTGGTCGTGAGGTCCTAACCTTCTTCTGGTTGAGCCATGAATCGGCGAGTCAAGGGAGGACTCAGTGAGTTGATTGCGAGGGGACTCAGAGTTGTGAGACTCGGCGAGTCACCGGGTTGACTCGGCGAGCAGAGTCAGTCAGGAGGTTGACTTTGACTTTGACTTTGACTTTGACCAAGGGTTGACCAGTTGACTTCCAGGGGCATTTTGTAACTGTTGGCATTTGTTTTGAGTTCAGTGTTGGTGTTGGCTAGTGGTGGAGATCGTATCAGTGGTCGGAGCATCTTGGTCTTATCTTTTCAGTTGGCAGTTGCGAGGTGAGTTATCCTCACTATATCAACAGGGTCTAAGCCACCAAGGCCGGCCCTTTATCGGAATGTGATCCGGGTATCGTTGTTATGTTATTTATTTGCTATGTCTGTACCCTGGTATATAGGATGATGCTATGCTAGTGACTGGTTAGGTCGGTATCCTGGTTAGGATGATGTTATGTTATGTGATCTGCTAGATCGGCTTGATTGAATGTGAATTGTTGTATGATTGAATGTTTATGTGCACATGGTTGTTGGACTGAGGTTGGGTTGAGGCGGGTCCTGCTTTGTGCTATAGGCCAACATACCCAGGGCGGACCGGTTGTCCCAAAGGCCCAGCGAGCGGTCCGAATAGGCTGTAGGCCCCAAGAGGGCGGACCAGACGTGCCGAGGCTCGGAGAGTGGACCAGGCCGACTGAAGGCCCAGTGCGGGCGGACCAGTCATACTGTAGACTTAGAGAGTGGACCAGGTGGATTGAAGGCCCGATGCGGGCGGACCAATCACACTATAGACTCGATATGTATGGCTAGACTCGGAGGGGTGGACCAGGTGGACTGAAGGCCGGTGCGGCGGACCAGTCATACAGTAGACCCGAAGTGCATGGTTGTTCTGTGTTCTGTTATGATATGGCATGTTGTGCATGTATGGTATATGTGGTTGGTATTTTGGGGGTATCTCACTAAGCTTTCGGGCTAACAGTTGTGGTTTAATGTTTTTCAGGTTCTTCAAGAGACCGTGGCAAGGCAAAGACGTGATCGTACCGCTCCTCATGATTATGTTTTATGTTGTGGTTCTGGGAAGACTCTGATAATGATTGTATTGAAAACCTTTTTGTAATAACTTTATGAACCTGAGCTGTTTTTGAAAATTTTAATATGGTTGAGATGTTTAGAGCGTTACAAAGGCGATGGTGGGGAAGCCTTCCAAGACATCAACATAGCAGCAACTCCGACCAGAGGTGGTGTTGGGCGATGGTGGCATTGAGGTGGAGAATGGTGGCAGCAAGATGGCTTCCATGTTTTTCTTCTTTTTTCATGGCAGAAAATGATGAGCGAAGGGTGGGAGAGGGGCTGACGTGGTGATCTTGATCAAAGGGATAGGTTTTAAGGTAGTGTTTGGTTGGTGGATTAGGGAGGCTCTATGGTTGTGGGTGGTGGTCATCTAAGAAATTAAGAGAGATAGAGACTTAGAGCTCGCGACAGTGAGATGGTAGCTGAGTTTTTGTGAGAAATGAGGTTTTATGTGTTTCAATTTATAGGAGAAAATAGACATACACAACCCCTTTGAGACCATACCTCCACCCATGCATTGTACTCTTTCCATGTACTTAATCCAAGATGGTGGAGGGAAGGAAGAAAGTGTGGGAGAGGGAAGGGAGAGGCCTAAGATCACATTTTGTTGCTTCTTGTATCACATGTGGCTCCACATTGAGGTTACATTCTCTTTAATTGCCCAAAATCATCATATTTTGGTGTATCGAGATCCCAACGTCATGAAATTTTTCCAAAAGTGTCGTTAGATAGAGACGGGTTCAAGGACTCGAAAAACCTGAATGGATTAAATTTTTGAGTTACAGAACTCTGGGAAATTTCGTTTAAAGTTTCGCGTCTAAATGGTCTGTAACGCTCGATTTTTAGACTTTTGCAAATATTTTCGTTAAAAATATTTTGAGTATGAAATTAAATATTAGACCATAGTCTGAGTCCAAAAACGCTCTCGAAATTTCCATTGGAGGTGTGCAAGTGTGTAACAACTCAAATTTTCAAACAAATTTTTCTTTTTATAAATAGAGTAATTTCATTCAAAACAAGGCATAAATGGTTTAAGTGTCATGTCAAATACAAACTGTCTAAATCCCAAGATCATAAAAACATTCTTCAGTGTGTATCGATCACGCCGGCACCTTCCCACGGTCCTCGCTAGTACCTGAAACACATACATAACCACTGTAAGCATAAATGCTTAGTGAGTCCCCCAATATACACTTACGCACATACGCCTTTCCAGGCCCTGACCTTCCGGTCCTCAACACAACGCCTTCCGGCCCATAACATAATCGCCTTCCGGCCCATAACATATTGCCTTCCGGCCCACATAACATGCATAACACACATATAACAAATAACTTACCACACATAGCATACATATCACATATCATATCTGACCTTCCGGTCACAAAGTCAAACCCTTCCGGGTACAGTGTAGTGAGAAGACTCACCTCGTAAATGCTGAAAGCTAGCAAATCCTGAAATCACTCGTGCACAATCCGACGAGCTACAACCTCCCTATAACATCACATATCTCTCATTAACACTTATATCTTCTAAGTGTGACTATCCCTAAGTAGTCAGACTTAGGTCAACTCTGGTCAACGGTCAACGGTCAACTCGACCGGACTCGGCGAGTGCCATGGCGACTCGGCGAGTCTAGACGTTCTCCAACTCTCTGAGAGTCCCTATCTACTCGTCGAGTATTCTTCTTGATCCGACGAGTTACTCCTGGAAGAATCGCGGGGCCACCCCGACTCCACTCGCCGAGTCTGAAGAACAGCTCGACGAGTTCCAGTCAATCTCCAAGCTACTCGCCGAGTCTGTTCATCTGACTCGGCAAGTCCATGCCATGCAGTCGATCAAACTGCTTCCTGAGATAAGTTTCGTCCCGAAATACACAAAGGAATCCGAAATATTACCTGAGATATGCACTCTCTGTGTCCCCAAACCGCAGAACTCGAATCCCTTGCTGTTCCTTTAGCCCAAAGCTCTTCTCCTCCTTGCACAACAATTTCTTCCAAGCCCTAATATCCTTCAATCTTGCTCTAGATGCCCACAGCCGTTTAGGGTTCTTCTCAGTCGACTAAAGATGGACAATGACGGCCTATAAGTGCATTATATACGACCCAAACCTGAACGGTTAGGATTTTCGCTAAACAACGTAGACTCGCCGAGTCCATATCGGACTCGTCGAGTCCAGTCGCGAACCCGCGACCAAGTCTGCGATCCTACTCGGCGAGTCTAGGCTCCAACTCGCCGAGTCCCCTCTTAACTCACCCCAAAAACATAATTTAACAATACCTGAGATTCCGGGCTGTTACAATCCTTAGGAATAGTGTTCATGCTAATTTGCGAGGTGTTTTTTTTTGGGGAACAGTACCTAACCAGGTTACTATTCCTTGGTTACTCTCCTTTACCATGGTTGCCGATCCTTCCCACCGCCTTCAAAGATCTGTATCCGTCTTCTACCTTCCGGATCTTTCCCCTTGCGTCCTTATCTTCGAAATTTCAGATGAGCATCCAAACCTTCCGTTCTCTTTCTTCCTTCGGAGGTGCTAGAGAAGGTGAGTCGCCGGTTCCACCGCTTTCTAATTGTTTCAGTCTTTTCTATTCAGCCACCACCATCGTTGCTTACGTTTCTTCATCAGGTTTCGTCTGGTGTGTCTTCTTCAACCTCCTGACCCCAGCCCTCCACGATTAGGGGCAGTGGTTCGGTTTAGAATCTATATGGTAGGTTTATTCCACTCCCCTAAGTCGATTTTCGGACTCCATCACTGCCATCAGCCACAGCCATAGATGGTTTGTTCCACTCCCCAAAGTCGATTTTCGGACTCCATCACTGCCATCTTCTCATCTTCGACACCGTCTTCAGGGAAGAGACGAAGGGGTAGACCTCCCGGTTGTGGAAATAAATAACAGCTTGATGCTTCATGTAGTTGGTATATGCTTATATACATACCCATTCAGATCATACTCATACGTAGATTCAATTATTTATTCATTGTTTTCATCAACACTTTATTCACGTTTTGCATATTATATTACCCGTTCAGATCCTTATTTTATTAGCTTTGTGATTAAGTTGATAGATTCTGATGAAATCATGAATGTGCACATATTAAAATAACATCAGAGGATGATGCTAGACTGTATATTTCACATTTTCTTTGTGTTTTTCTTCTATATTCTTCTTTAGCCTAAATGGGGTTTTCTTCTATGTATCTAATTTTCACAGGAATTTGAAACTAATATTCATGCACACCACCTGCTCGATAAAATGCCTGAACCGAATCTTATTATTTTTTCGTTTTTAAAAGCCCATAAAATTTTCCACGCCTGCTTCTTAGTTGCTGCATATCTCTAAAACGCTAATGTTCCAGCCTGTATAATTTATTAAAGAATTTAATACTTTTTTCAAAATGACTTGATTATTTTGCAAAATGACATCATAATTTGGTCAAAAAAAGAGAACAATTGTACAATAAAATTGTTAGAAATGTTTTTTTCCTTCAAATTCTTTTTGAGGTGAACATATTTATTATTAGTACTTCAGGTATATGCTATCATTTTCAGTTGGTTCTGGCCTTTTTCCTTCTCTGTTATCTCCAAAGATTTTTTTCCTCGAGCTTTAGAGCAAAAGCAATTGCCTTATCACCTAAAATGCATTGGGTAAGTTTATGTCATTTTTATTCTTTAGAAATATGATCATTTTTACTAACAAATGGTGATATTTTTAATGATCAGATATCAAACATTGTAGTCGGGTTGTATTTCTTGAGTGTGGTGACTAAATTTGGGATAAGAAAAGTGTACATGGGATATGTGAGACTCATAAGAAGATATGAATTAGATTTTATTACCTTCTATTTGCTGAAACATATTGTCTACTTTGTTTTCTGCTTAATAAGCTTGAAATTTTGGCATTGCAGTTCACCTCCAATGTTGTCATACTAAAAATTATAATGTTTATGATATGTTACCATATTGGCTACAGAACCCAATTTCATGAGGCATCGATTCATCTATTTTCTTCTCCTATACTCCTAATTTCACCAGGTTTGTCACAAAAAACTACTGGAAATTGTCACCATTGGAAGTATCTATTTGTCAGTCCTTATTATTTAGTATTTAATTTAATTTTTATGTTATTTATGAATTAAGATTATACAGTTATAATTGTTTTAAAAAAAAAAGAATAGATAATTTGTTTCATTTTTGTATGGAGTTTTTTTTTTTTTTTCAGATCTTCATCTTATAAAACAGCCGCTATATGGTTCTTCAAGGTATGAGAACCCCAAGATTGTTCTATAAAACAATTTAATAATCGTTATTTTCTTCTTCTCTTCATTACTAGCAAGGAAAGGACATACTTTGCAGCCATTATGACAAAGATTGTTCTATAAACAGTTGTTTAACCTTCTTTGAAGGTCACCAAATGGATAAAGATATGATTCGTTTGAACTTTCAGGACAGAAGCAGCAACAAACATTCCAAGCCAAAGAAGGTTGAAGGCATGAACAGAAATAAGATTTTAGTTATCCCTTAAGTTGTGAAATGCATTACTAATATCGGACACTTTTCCAAACCTACACCATCTCCCTCTTCTATCTCTTTTGTTTTTTTTTTTTAATCTTTTTGGTTATTTGTTTCTCATATTCCCTGCCCTAATCTTGCAATTTTATAAAAATTGATAGCCCTCTTGCGGTACAAATATGCCAAAATACACGTCAAATCGACCAGGTAAATCCCACCGACACCGACTTCCAAAATTGCAGCTTTAGGTTAGACTTCCAAACCAGAGGTGACATACTATTATTTTTATGTCATTATTTTGCTTTATCTGTAACATTTTTCAGATGTATTTTGAAGCACCCTACAAATATGGCTACTCCATTCAACACAACAGTTGTGGAAAGGTTTTTTTTTTTACTCTAGGACTACGAATCGCTAGACTTTCAACAATTGATTCGACACAACGATAGTATCAAGGGATAGAAAAAGGACAAGCAGGTAAAAAACGTCTACTGTTTCCAATTTTGAGTGATTAATTTAGGATTATCTTTAACTAATTTTTTCTATTGAATCTAGGAGTAAGAAAATTATTGATTTCGATTAGTGATTTGAGATTCAATATTAAGAACACAAATTGTTTATTGTTAATTTTGCTCGATTCTGCTATAATGGTTTGGTTATGTGTTTTAACTGATTCTGCATGTTGTTCTTCTGCATTTGTCGTCTGCCTTCCTTCGCTTTCTCCACCTGCTTCCAATTTGGGTGTTACTCTTTTATGTAGGTCGCAGGATGGAGATATTATAAATATTAATGTCACCGTTTACTTAGATGTAAGATTATCATATTCTTTTTTTTATATAAATATTATATATTTTTTTATCCATCTTTTTATTAGGGTTATCATGCTGATACCTCAAAGACATTTTTATGTAGAAATGTTGATGAAGCCACAAAACGACTTGTAGAGTTACACCTCATATTAAAATTGATGAAGATTATTAGAATTAATAGAATTTTTATCTTTATTTTTTATTTTTTTCAATTCTGTTTCTACATTCATGACAGGTTACTGAACAATGCTTAGAGAGAGGTATTTCTGTTTGCAAAGATGTTTCTATATTGATGACACGTGTGCGGTATGTTTTTTCTTATGTAATATGTAAAATGGCAAAGGAAGTTGGTAACCACCGCATATACTCTTTTTTGGGTTAAAAACTTCATGATTTCATAGTTTTTGACCAAACTGCCATTGCATACAGCTTCTTTGGTAAAAGTTACTGACTTGAAGAGTTTTTAACGAAAATTTCCCGTGTATACAGTTTAACTATAGTACCTGAATTTGAAAATCTTAAACAAATTTAATAGAATTACATTAGAATAACCTTAATAAAATATTAGATGTTACTTTTAGGCAAAGTATGACAAGTTTTTGTTGACTTTCAATCCATACATATCTAACAGTGGCTCACTTTCAATTCTTTTTTAGATTTAGGTTTTTTTTTTTCAAATTTAGGTGGCAACAAGAGTATATAGCAGCAAATTTTCTATTTGAACTTTTTTTTTTTGTTTTTTGCGATTTGTTTTCATTTCCTTTTCCAAAAACCAAAATACATTGCCATTTGGTCAATTTCCCATTTTTAATTGACAGCTACACTAAATAGCAACATACTTTGAATTTACACATTTATTTGGTTTATGCAATTTGTTTTCATTTTTTTTACCAAAAAGAAAAATATATTCCTATTTGATACAAATTTAACCATCATTATCAGCTAATCAATATGTATTTTAATAGTTGATTAAATAGAACTTTATTTTTTTATATTTTTTTTTGTTTGGTAATTCATTGAAATATAATGTTTGCAGTTGCTATTACAACAGATTTCGCCACATGGGCAACAACAGATATTGTTCGATGCCTAATCTTCAACTAAGAATCAGGTAAATAAACCATATTTTAACATCCGATTAATTTTTATTTATTTATTTATTTATTTATTTATTTATTTTTTAAGTTATGCATGAACTTTAGATTAATTTTCAATTTTAGAAGTTACCTAACAAACCCGACGATTGAACATCCCAAAGTTTTGATACGTTTTTTTTCTTTTCTTTTCTCAGGGCTTATGGATCTAAGAAAGCCGACAATTGAACTTATTAACATACTGTAACACACTAATCAACAAATTGATTTTTTTTGTTTGCTGTGGTGACTTTGCTTTTATTAGATACGTGTGTTGTCATTTTATCAAATGTTTTTTGAGCTAGCCAATGTTATACTTAGACAACACTTAATGAGGAAAAAACCATGAAGTATTTGATTTGTGGAATCCGGCTCTTCAGTTCGATCCCATCAACCAAAGGATAAACCCATAAAGTATATATTTCGATAAATAGCTTATCCGACAACAAAAAAATTATCCATGACGAAACAATATTACTGCCCCATAATAATACTCAAACTATAAACAAATAGTTGATCAAACAACATTTACAAAGAACAAACAACGGAAAAAGTTGTCGCATCCGACCCCAGCAATGCGGGGCTCGCCATCTAGTTATTATGAAAGGGTATGTTGATTTTATTAGAAAATAGTTAAAGGGACCAACAGTGTAGTATGAAGGATATATTGTGTTAAATAAAAAACACACGAGAGACCATAAATGTATCTATAGTTTAAACGATATGGATAAAAACGAATTAAATAAAGAGAAAATGACAAATTTAGCCTAATTTACTAATGACCTTATAAATTTAGCCCAAAAAAATTGAAATTGCAAAATTAGCCACTTATTTCGCAGATGGAATAGCCTCATCTGCGATTTGGGCTTTCCATCTGCTAATGTACAAGTGCCTAAAGCTCATCTGCGATTCGTGTAAATCCAGTCTCAAATCAGGGAGAGTTTTTAAAAGAGAATTTAAAATGGTTTTCAAAAATGAGTAAAGGAGGACGCGGAGGTACGATCAGCCGGAGCCAGTAAGTAACCCCAAAATACCATACATGATATTTGTTTTTGAGCTTTGATAGAACAGCATGCTAGTACTAGGCTAGGGATCTTCAGGATTTCATGATAATGTTGCCTGATTTATGATGCCTGCTAGCCTAGGGTTCCTCTGTGGGAGATCTCTGGTGTTCCTCTAGGAGTGAGGGTTGAGCGCTTGTTATGTATGTTTTTTGCTAGGGTGTTGTGGTAATACTTGATACAAATATGGGTAGGTGTGGAAGGTAGTATGGGCCCGTACTACTGAAAGCACAGGACCCATACGCATATCAAAGAAACCATGACCTCTAGGGTTGGGTTGGGAGTTGGTTCCCGGGTTTGTGGGAAGTATATGAGATCTTGTGGTGTTTTTCAGTATGGTGGTTACGAGGCATATTGGGAGCGGATCCGGGTCAGGATCGGGAGCAGGAGAGGGCGGTCAGGGTGGGTCAGTACCGCCCGAGGTTATTGGTCAGATGAGCACAAGCGAGTTAGACGCTAGGATTTGTGAGATCCTGCATGATGAGGTTGCTGCGTTGTTCCGGGCCGAGTTGCCGGAACTGTTCGGGTCGATCAAGACCGCCATGATTGAGTATTTTGATGAGCGCTATGTTGCTCTCACAGAGACGGCTGCCGCGGCGACTACATCGGCTGTAGTAGCGGCAGGGGGAGGAGTCGGTCGAGGTTTTCAGTATCGGGAATTCGATAATACGAAGCCTCCTACCTTCAATGGGGTTCAGGACCCAATTGTTGCTATGAGATGGTTGTCGGACGTGGAGGGGTGTTTCTTCACGTGTTCATGCCCTGCTGATCAGAGGGTGAGGTGTGCTCTGAACCTGTTGAGGCTCGGGGCGAATGATTGGTGGAGATTAACTACGGGGTCATATTCGGATGCGCACAGAGCTTCGGTTTCATGGGATCAGTTCCGGGAGATGTTCAACACTCGTTATGTTCCACGGGTTGAGAGGGAGAGATTGGCTCAGGAGTTCCTTGAGCTGGAGCAGGATTCGGAGTCGGTGACGGAGATCACGAGGATGTTCACTGAGAAGGCGATGTTTTGCCCTGAGTTCGCTTCGGAGCAGGCTCAGATGTCCCGATATCTAAGTATGCTTAAGAGGGATATAAGACAGTTTGTGTCTACGCTAAGGTGCGAGACCTTGTTAGAATTGTAGGAGGCCGCCAGGCGGCATGAGTTGGAGATTGAGTGGCAGTTGTGAGAGATGAGGCAGGCTCCGGTGCAGTCGCAGCCGGCGCCGAAACGGTCCAAGACCGTTGATTCTAGATTGGGATATCCGAGCAACCACACTTGTGGGAAGTGTGGGAAGGGTCACACCAGAGTTTGTAGGTCCGGTGGTGCATGCCGCAAGTGCGGAAAGGAGGGGCACTATGCGAGGGATTGTCGGCAGATAGCCCCGGTTCGGGATTTGAGGATTTGTTATCATTGCCATCAGGTTGGACACTTGAGGGTCAACTGTCCCCAGCTTGCTGCAGGACCGGTGCAGGCTCCAGCACCGGCCACTTTGAGGATTACGGGTGGAGGTCAGGGTGGAGCGGAGCCCCCAAGGGCTCAGGGTCGTTCTTTTCAGCTTACAGCGAAGGAGGTCAGGGCAGTGCCGGATGCACTTGCGGGTATGTTTCTTTCTTGATGTCTTGATATTTGGTGATTATTGTGGAGTATTGTTTATTTTGCTAGTCTCGTTGTGTGATTTTTGGTATGGTATTCGTTGTTCCTTAAGGGTTGTTGTATGGTTATGGGTTTGGTGTTGGAAATTTCGTTGGTTAGCATTCATGAGGATTATTAGTGGGAATCTGGCTTTTTGTCAAAATGTTGGGTAGCATCTGCAGTCTGAGGAGTGGTTAGCTAAAGATCGAGTTTCTTTCGAGCCCGGGATGATCTTTGTTGTTATGTAAATTTGTGAAGGTTACTCGTTCTGGTGGGAATCAGTTCGCATGTAAGGATTTGTGTTGTGTAGGGTTGTCGAGGGAGGTCGGTGACAGCGACCGGTGGTTGATAGTCAGTGCTCTAAGTGGGGGAGAATTGGAGAATTCTCCAGAAGATCGATAAGCATGAGAGGTTGTTTAACTGTTGATATTTAACAGCGGTTTTGACAACCGAGCGTAGGCTGGTATGAGCAAGTGTCGGATAGACGGGGCGGGATGTAGACCAAGGGTGATTGATTGTGGAAGGCCTGAGATCAGGCCGGGTTTGAGTATGTAGGGTGGAGATAGAGTTCGGAACCCCTAGAGGGCTAGAACGGTATGCATGGGAGAGTTTTCTGGAGGGATAACGCGGGATGATGAATGCTAGTTGAGCGGTCCGGATAGACTGAAGGCCGGTGGGCGTACCAGTCAGGCCGAAGGCTTGGAGAACGGTCCAGACAGGCTGAAGGCCCTAGAGGGCGGTCTAGACCTGTTGAAGGTTCTAAGAGTGGTCCATATGGGCTGAAGGCCTGGTAAGGCGGTCCAGTCATGCTGAAGACTCTGCATGTGTTGATAGATCTGTATGAGGATATGGAATGAGTACGTCATGATGTGATAGCATCTGTGGGTTTGGCCCCGGGTATTGATCTTGATTAGTGGAGGTAGTGCATGGACTCTAGAGTCCTTGCGATCAGATTCAGAGTATGTGTGGTGCATGGGATAGCGGTTATGCTATAAGAAATGGTGTAATATTGGGTGAGCACAGTGGCACTTGTGATAGTGTCAAGGCAGCCAAGTGGATTTCCTTGGTAAGGAAAAGGAAAGCAATGTAGCTCCGAGAGGGAGTGTAAATTCACGGAAGTGAAAGCAGTAGTGCGGAGTTATGATTGGAGTGATCCAATTATGGTCATTGAGTGGCGTGTTTGCGGCAGTGGTATGGAATCACATCCGGTTTGGATGTCTGCCGAGGTCACAGAGGGAATTCCGAGGGTGTAGAGCCAAGAGGCTCGGAAGGGATGCAAGGATGGAGTCTTGGATTCCCAGCTTGATTTTGATCAAGGAATTGTGTATGTAGTGGTAATTCATCCTAGGGGATGTTTGGAGGTGTCGTTAGTGCATCGGGTTTTCCTAACCCGGGGATGTTAGAACCAGTCCAGCATGGGTATGAGATTGCGGAGGAGAACTCATGGGAGTTGCTCTGAGACTGAAGGATGTGTCCTTCTGTCAACCTATAGTGGATAGAGTTGGACTCCGATCAGGATTCTGGTGGTTCAGGGTTATTTCTAGCTCGAATGAGTCAAGTGATTGGCGTGATTGGAGCAAGTGAAGTATCATGGAATGGTACTTGGCTGTTAAGTGGAGTTATCTGAGGATGAGGCTGGTGGCCGGCTTGAGGCGGTGGTCAGAATGCCGCAGGAGAAGAGTTGAGTTTCAGGGGTTGTGTTTTGACGAATCTGGTCTGGTTAATGCCAGGTGGTGCATTACAGGAGTAGTTCTGGAGTTGAGTTGTCGCAGGCTTCGCGGACGAAGCCTAATTTAAGTGGGGGAGAATTGTAACATCCCAAGTTCAGGAGTGCAAGTTCAAGGTTCAAAGTGTAAATGTGGAAGGGCAACTCGACGAGTCCATGGGTGGACTCAGCGAGTAGGGTCGTGACTCTAGTCGCGTGTTAAGTGGCCAACTCGACGAGTCGGAGTCTGGACTCGGCGAGTAGGTGCTGAGTGGAGAAAACCCTAATTTCGGAGGATGAGCCCTATTTAAAGGACATTATACCCTCTCCCCAGCCTCTTTACCCTCCCTTGAAGTCCAGAAAACCCTAAGTCGCATTTGTGAGGGATTTGAGAGCATTTGAACCTTGGAGAAGGGATTTTGGAGGAGATCTTTGAGAGTTAAGAGGTTTGGAGCAAGGGGCTTTGCAAAGATTCAGATTTCTCTTCTGTTGGAGCTTCCTTTTGAGGTATTATTTCATTGCTTGGGCTGTTATTGATCTAGATTCATCATTTTGGAGTATTTGGAAAGATTAGCTTGTGGTAGTTTGACTTTGGAGGTTGGATCTGAGGTTGCTACCTCAGTGCTGGAATGGAGAAGGTCTAGAGTGCATTAAAGTCCCTGTTCATGAGTGCTTGGTGAAACCATCTTGTCCCAAACCCTAGCCCTAGAGTGTAAAATGCCTAGATCTCTTTGGATTCACGTAAAGTTTGCCACTTTATGTAATGGATGGGTTGTAGAATGGTAGATCTATGGTTTGGATCAACTGCATGGCCTGGAAGGCTTCTGTATGGGTTAAGATCTAGAGGCACTCGGCGAGTCACAAAGGTGTACTCGGCGAGTTGCTTGAGGATGGGCAGGAACTCGGCGAGTTGGAAGAACAACTCGGCGAGTAGGTTGAAGATAGCCTTGGACTCGGCGAGTCTGTTCTTGGACTCGTCGAGTCTGGTCGTGAGGTCCTAACCTTCTTCTGGTTGAGCCATGAATCGGCGAGTCAAGGGAGGACTCGGTGAGTTGATTGTGAGGGGACTCAGAGTTGTGAGACTCGGCGAGTCACCGGGTTGACTCGGCGAGCAGAGTCAGTTAGGAGGTTGACTTTGACTTTGACCAAGGGTTGACCAGTTGACTTCCAGGGGCATTTTGTAACTGTTGGCATTTGTTTTGAGTTCAGTGTTGGTGTTGGCTAGTGGTGGAGATCGTATCAGTGGTCGGAGCATCTTGGTCTTATCTTTTCAGTCGGCAGTTGCGAGGTGAGTTATGCTCACTATATTAACAGGGTCTAAGCCACCAAGGCCGACCCTTTATCGGAATATGATCCGGGTATCATTGTTATGTTATTTATTTGCTATGTTTGTACCCTGGTATATAGGATGATGCTATGCTAGTGACCGGTTAGGTTGGTATCCTGGTTAGGATGATGTTATGTTATGTGATCTGCTAGATCGGCTTGATTGAATGTGAATTGTTGTATGATTGAATGTTTATGTGCACATGGTTGTTGGACTGAGGTTGGGTTGAGGCGGATCCTGCTTTGTGCTATAGGCCAACATACCCAGGGCGGACCGGTTGTCCCAAAGGCCCAGCGAGTGGTCCGGATAGGCTGTAGGCCCCAAGAGGGCGGACCAGACGTGCCGAGGCTCGGAGAGTGGACCAGGCCGACTGAAGGCCCAGTGCGGGCGGACCAGTCATACTGTAGACTTAGAGAGTGGACCAGGTGGATTGAAGGCCCGGTGCGGGCGGACCAATCACACTATAGACTCGATATGTATGGCTAGACTCGGAGGGTGGACCAGGTGGACTGAAGGCCGGTGCGGCGGACCAGTCACATAGTAGACCCAAAGTGCATGGTTGTTCTGTGTTCTGTTATGATATGACATGTTGTGCGTGTATGGTATATGTGGTTGGTATTTTAGGGGTATCTCACTAAGCTTTCGGGCTAACAGTTGTGGTTTAATGTATTTCAGGTTCTTCAGGAGATCGTGGCAAGGCAAAGACGTGATCGTACCGCTCCTCATGATTATGTTTTATGTTGTGGTTCTGGGAAGACTCTGATAATGATTGTATTGAAAACCTTTTTGTAATAACTTTATGAACCTAAGCTGTTTTTGAAAATTTTAAATTGGTTGAGATTTTTAGAGCGTTACAGAGGCGATGGTGGGGAAGCCTTCCAAGACATCAACATAGCAGCAACTCCGACCAGAGGTGGTGTTGGGAGATGGTGGCATTGAGGTGGAGAATGGTGGCAGCAAGATGGCTTCCATGTTTTTCTTCTTTTTTCATGGCAGAAAATGATGAGCGAAGGGTGGGAGAGGGGCTGACGTGGTGATCTTGATCAAAGGGATAGGTTTTAAGGTAGTGTTTGGTTGGTGGATTAGGGAGGCTCTATGGTTGTGGGTGGTGGTCATCTAAGAAATTAAGAGAGATAGAGACTTAGAGCTCGCGACAGAGAGATGGTAGCTGAGTTTTTGTGAGAAATGAGGTTTTATGTGTTTCAATTTATAGGAGGAAATAGACATACACAACCCCTTTGAGACCATACCTCCACCCATGCATTGTACTCTTTCCATGTACTTAATCCAAGATGGTGGAGGGAAGGAAGAAAGTGTGGGAGAGGGAAGGGAGAGGCCTAAGATCACATTTTGTTGCTTCTTGTATCACATGTGGCTCCACATTGAGGTTACATTCTCTTTAATTGCCCAAAATCATCATATTTTGGTGTATCGAGATCCCAACGTCATGAAATTTTTCCGAAAGTGTCGTTAGATAGAGACGGGTTCAAGGACTCGAAAAACCTGAATGGATTAAATTTTTGAGTTACAGAACTCTGGGAAATTTCGTTTAAAGTTTCGCGTCTAAATGGTCTGTAACGCTCGATTTTTAGACTTTTGCAAATATTTTCGTTAAAAATATTTTGAGTATGAAATTAAATATTAGACCATAGTCTGAGTCCAAAAACGCTCTTGAAATTTCCATCGGAGGTGTGCAAGTGCCTCAACTATCGATTCTGTTTTATGCAATTAATGAAAGTGAGTGTTTTATTGTTTGTTTTCTTAGAACTGTCGTATCTTTTGCATAAGAACTTCGTTTTGGATGTTCTTTATATTTTCGGAAACATGATAACATGTAATATGAGGTTTTAGTGTTTGATTTGCTTAAAATTGCCTAACATGAATTTTTAGTATTTTAGACGCATTATGAGTATATAATATTTGTATAAATCGTGTTATAAAAGTATCGAAGATCGATAAAATAACATTTTTAAATTGAAGATTTTTTAGGATAAATAATATTAACAAAAGTTATAACGAACTTAAAATCTCACTATATACGTTATACGATGTATTTGGTCTAAATACATTCAATGGTGCACTCAAGTAGTGTAACGATATTTTTGTATTACATACGTTTATCGAAAATAATTTTCTAGGTATATTTTACGACGTTAACTATCGAATATAACATAGACAATATATTGTATTCTAATATTGTAGTGATTTATATTTTATAAGTTACACATATTCATTTTGAATATATATATATATATATATATATATATATATATATATATATATATATATATATATATATATATATATATATATATATATATATATATATATATATATTAAACTTGGACAATCCTTAGGAATAGTGTGCTCATGCTAGCAGGTGTTTTTTTTTCACATATTGAAGAGGGACAATGTTGGGGAACAGAACCAGGTTACTATTCCTTGGGTTACTCTCCTTTACCATGGTTGCCGATCCTTCCCACCGCCTTCAAAGATCTGTATCCGTCTTCTACCTTCCGGATCTTTCCCCTTGCGTCCTTATCTTCGAATTTTCAGATGAGCATCCAAACCTTCCGTTCTCTTTCTTCCTTCGGAGGTGCTAGAGAAGGTGAATCGCCGCTTCCACCGCTTTCTAATTGTTTCAGTCTTTTCTATTCAGCCACCACCATCGTTGCTTACGTTTCTTCATCAGGTTTCGTCTGGTGCGTCTTCTTCAACCTCCTGACCCCAACCCTCCACGATTAGGGGCAGTGGTTCGGTTTAGAATCTATATGGTCGGTTTATTCCACTCCCCTAAGTCGATTTTCGGACTCCATCACTGCCATCAGCCACAGCCATAGATGGTTTATTCCACTCCCCAAAGTCGATTTTCGGACTCCATCACCGCCATCTTCTCATCTTCGACACCGTCTTCAGGGAAGAGACGAAGGGGTAGACCTCCCGGTTGTGGAAATAAATAACAGCTTGATGCTTCATGTAGTTGGTATATGCTTATATACATACCCATTCAGATCATACTCATACGTAGATTTAATTATTTATTCATTGTTTCCATCAACACTTTATTCACGTTTTGCATATTATATTACCCGTTCAGATCCTTATTTTATTAGCTTTGTGATTAAGTTGATAGATTCTGATGAAATCATGAATGTGCACATATTAAAATAACATCAGAGGATGATGCTAGACTGTATATTTCACATTTTCTTTGTTTTTTTCTTCTATATTCTTCTTTAGCTTAAATGGGGTTTTCTTCTATGTATCTAATTTTCACAGAAATTTGAAACTAATATTCATGCACACCACCTGCTCGATAAAATGCCTGAACCGAATCTTATTATTTTTTCGTTTTTAAAAGCCCATAAAATTTTCCACGCCTGCTTCTTAGTTGCTGCATATCTCTAAAACGCTAATGTTCCAGCCTGTATAATTTATTAAAGAATTTAATACTTTTTTCAAAATGACTTGATTATTTTGCAAAATGACATCATAATTTGGTGAAAAAAAGAGAACAATTGTACAATAAAATTGTTAGAAATGTTTTTTTCCTTCAAATTTTTTTTGAGGTGAACATATTTATTATTAATACTTCTGGTATATGCTATCATTTTCAGTTGGTTCTGGCCTTTTTCCTTCTCTGTTATCTCCAAAGATTTTTTTCCTCGAGCTTTAGAGCAAAAGCAATTGCCTTATCACCTAAAATGCATTGGGTAAGTTTATGTCATTTTTATTCTTTAGAAATATGATCATTTTTACTAACAAATGGTGATATTTTTAATGATCAGATATCAAACATTGTAGTCGGGTTGTATTTCTTGAGTGTGGTGACTAAATTTGGGATAAGAAAAGTGTACATGGGATATGTGAGACTCATAAGAGGATATGAATTAGATTTTATTAACTTCTATTTGCTGAAACATATTGTCTACTTTGTTTTCTGCTTAATAAGCTTGAAATTTTGGCATTGCAGTTCACCTCCAATGTTGTCATACTAAAAATTATAATGTTTATGATATGTTACCATATCGGCTACAGAACCCAATTTCATGAGGCATTGATTCATCTATTTTCTTCTCCTATACTCCTAATTTCACCAGGTTTGTCACAAAAAACTACTGGAAATTGTCACCATTGGAAGTATCTATTTGTCAGTCCTTATTATTTAGTATTTAATTTAATTTTTATGTTATTTATGAATTAAGATTATACAATTATAATTGTTTAAAAAAAAGAATAGATAATTTGTTTCATTTTTGTATGGAGTTTTTTTTTCAGATCTTCATCTTATAAAACAGCCGCTATATGGTTCTTCAACGTATGAGAACCCCAAGATTGTTCTATAAAACAATTTAATAATCGTTATTTTCTTTTTCTCTTCATTACTAGCAAGGAAAGGACATACTTTGCAGCCATTATGACAAAGATTGTTCTATAAACAGTTGCTTAACCTTCTTTGAAGGTCACCAAACGGATAAAGATATGATTCGTTTGAACTTTCAGGACAGAAGCAGCAACAAACATTCCAAGCCAAAGAAGGTTGAAGGCATGAACAGAAATAAGATTTTAGTTATCCCTTAAGTTGTGAAATGCATTACTAATATCGGACACTTTTCCAAACCTACACCATCTCCCTCTTCTATCTCTTTTGTTTTTTTTGTTTTTTTTTTTTTTTTTAATCTTTTTGGTTATTTGTTTCTCATATTCCCTGCCCTAATCTTGCAATTTTATAAAAATTGATAGCCCTCTTGCGGTACAAATATGCCAAAATACACGTCAAATCGACCAGGTAAATCCCACTGACACCGACTTCCAAAATTGCAGCTTTAGGTTAGACTTCCAAACCAGAGGTGACATACTATTATTTTTATGTCATTATTTTGCTTTATCTGTAACATTTTTCAGATGTATTTTGAAGCACCCTACAAATATGGCTACTCCATTCAACACAACAGTTGTGGAAAGGTTTTTTTTTTTACTCTAGGACTACGAATCGCTAGACTTTCAACAATTGATTCGACACAACGATAGTATCAAGGGATAGAAAAAGGACAAGCAGGTAAAAAACGTCTACTGTTTCCAATTTTGAGTGATTAATTTAGGATTATCTTTAACTAATTTTTTCTATTGAATCTAGGAGTAAGAAAATTATTGATTTCGATTAGTGATTTGAGATTCAATATTAAGAACACAAATTGTTTATTGTTAATTTTGCTCGATTCTGCTATAATGGTTTGGTTATGTGTTTTAACTGATTCTGCATGTTGTTCTTCTGCATTTGTCGTCTGCCTTCCTTCGCTTTCTCCACCTGCTTCCAATTTGGGTGTTACTCTTTTATGTAGGTCGCAGGATGGAGATATTATAAATATTAATGTCACCGTTTACTTAGATGTAAGATTATCATATTCTTTTTTTTATATAAATATTATATATTTTTTTATCCATCTTTTTATTAGGGTTATCATGCTGATACCTCAAAGACATTTTTATGTAGAAATGTTGATGAAGCCACAAAACGACTTGTAGAGTTACACCTCATATTAAAATTGATGAAGATTATTAGAATTAATAGAATTTTTATCTTTATTTTTTATTTTTTTCAATTCTGTTTCTACATTCATGACAGGTTACTGAACAATGCTTAGAGAGAGGTATTTCTGTTTGCAAAGATGTTTCTATATTGATGACACGTGTGCGGTATGTTTTTTCTTATGTAATATGTAAAATGGCAAAGGAAGTTGGTAACCACCGCATATACTCTTTTTTGGGTTAAAAACTTCATGATTTCATAGTTTTTGACCAAACTGCCATTGCATACAGCTTCTTTGGTAAAAGTTACTGACTTGAAGAGTTTTTAACGAAAATTTCCCGTGTATACAGTTTAACTATAGTACCTGAATTTGAAAATCTTAAACAAATTTAATAGAATTACATTAGAATAACCTTAATAAAATATTAGATGTTACTTTTAGGCAAAGTATGACAAGTTTTTGTTGACTTTCAATCCATACATATCTAACAGTGGCTCACTTTCAATTCTTTTTTAGATTTAGGTTTTTTTTTTTTCAAATTTAGGTGGCAACAAGAGTATATAGCAGCAAATTTTCTATTTGAACTTTTTTTTTTTGTTTTTTGCGATTTGTTTTCATTTCCTTTTCCAAAAACCAAAATACATTGCCATTTGGTCAATTTCCCATTTTTAATTGACAGCTACACTAAATAGCAACATACTTTGAATTTACACATTTATTTGGTTTATGCAATTTGTTTTCATTTTTTTTACCAAAAAGAAAAATATATTCCTATTTGATACAAATTTAACCATCATTATCAGCTAATCAATATGTATTTTAATAGTTGATTAAATAGAACTTTATTTTTTTATATTTTTTTTTGTTTGGTAATTCATTGAAATATAATGTTTGCAGTTGCTATTACAACAGATTTCGCCACATGGGCAACAACAGATATTGTTCGATGCCTAATCTTCAACTAAGAATCAGGTAAATAAACCATATTTTAACATCCGATTAATTTTTATTTATTTATTTATTTATTTATTTATTTATTTTTTAAGTTATGCATGAACTTTAGATTAATTTTCAATTTTAGAAGTTACCTAACAAACCCGACGATTGAACATCCCAAAGTTTTGATACGTTTTTTTTCTTTTCTTTTCTCAGGGCTTATGGATCTAAGAAAGCCGACAATTGAACTTATTAACATACTGTAACACACTAATCAACAAATTGATTTTTTTTGTTTGCTGTGGTGACTTTGCTTTTATTAGATACGTGTGTTGTCATTTTATCAAATGTTTTTTGAGCTAGCCAATGTTATACTTAGACAACACTTAATGAGGAAAAAACCATGAAGTATTTGATTTGTGGAATCCGGCTCTTCAGTTCGATCCCATCAACCAAAGGATAAACCCATAAAGTATATATTTCGATAAATAGCTTATCCGACAACAAAAAAATTATCCATGACGAAACAATATTACTGCCCCATAATAATACTCAAACTATAAACAAATAGTTGATCAAACAACATTTACAAAGAACAAACAACGGAAAAAGTTGTCGCATCCGACCCCAGCAATGCGGGGCTCGCCATCTAGTTATTATGAAAGGGTATGTTGATTTTATTAGAAAATAGTTAAAGGGACCAACAGTGTAGTATGAAGGATATATTGTGTTAAATAAAAAACACACGAGAGACCATAAATGTATCTATAGTTTAAACGATATGGATAAAAACGAATTAAATAAAGAGAAAATGACAAATTTAGCCTAATTTACTAATGACCTTATAAATTTAGCCCAAAAAAATTGAAATTGCAAAATTAGCCACTTATTTCGCAGATGGAATAGCCTCATCTGCGATTTGGGCTTTCCATCTGCTAATGTACAAGTGCCTAAAGCTCATCTGCGATTCGTGTAAATCCAGTCTCAAATCAGGGAGAGTTTTTAAAAGAGAATTTAAAATGGTTTTCAAAAATGAGTAAAGGAGGACGCGGAGGTACGATCAGCCGGAGCCAGTAAGTAACCCCAAAATACCATACATGATATTTGTTTTTGAGCTTTGATAGAACAGCATGCTAGTACTAGGCTAGGGATCTTCAGGATTTCATGATAATGTTGCCTGATTTATGATGCCTGCTAGCCTAGGGTTCCTCTGTGGGAGATCTCTGGTGTTCCTCTAGGAGTGAGGGTTGAGCGCTTGTTATGTATGTTTTTTGCTAGGGTGTTGTGGTAATACTTGATACAAATATGGGTAGGTGTGGAAGGTAGTATGGGCCCGTACTACTGAAAGCACAGGACCCATACGCATATCAAAGAAACCATGACCTCTAGGGTTGGGTTGGGAGTTGGTTCCCGGGTTTGTGGGAAGTATATGAGATCTTGTGGTGTTTTTCAGTATGGTGGTTACGAGGCATATTGGGAGCGGATCCGGGTCAGGATCGGGAGCAGGAGAGGGCGGTCAGGGTGGGTCAGTACCGCCCGAGGTTATTGGTCAGATGAGCACAAGCGAGTTAGACGCTAGGATTTGTGAGATCCTGCATGATGAGGTTGCTGCGTTGTTCCGGGCCGAGTTGCCGGAACTGTTCGGGTCGATCAAGACCGCCATGATTGAGTATTTTGATGAGCGCTATGTTGCTCTCACAGAGACGGCTGCCGCGGCGACTACATCGGCTGTAGTAGCGGCAGGGGGAGGAGTCGGTCGAGGTTTTCAGTATCGGGAATTCGATAATACGAAGCCTCCTACCTTCAATGGGGTTCAGGACCCAATTGTTGCTATGAGATGGTTGTCGGACGTGGAGGGGTGTTTCTTCACGTGTTCATGCCCTGCTGATCAGAGGGTGAGGTGTGCTCTGAACCTGTTGAGGCTCGGGGCGAATGATTGGTGGAGATTAACTACGGGGTCATATTCGGATGCGCACAGAGCTTCGGTTTCATGGGATCAGTTCCGGGAGATGTTCAACACTCGTTATGTTCCACGGGTTGAGAGGGAGAGATTGGCTCAGGAGTTCCTTGAGCTGGAGCAGGATTCGGAGTCGGTGACGGAGATCACGAGGATGTTCACTGAGAAGGCGATGTTTTGCCCTGAGTTCGCCTCGGAGCAGGCTCAGATGTCCCGATATCTAAGTATGCTTAAGAGGGATATAAGACAGTTTGTGTCTACGCTAAGGTGCGAGACCTTGTTAGAATTGTAGGAGGCCGCCAGGCGGCATGAGTTGGAGATTGAGTGGCAGTTGTGAGAGATGAGGCAGGCTCCGGTGCAGTCGCAGCCGGCGCCGAAACGGTCCAAGACCGTTGATTCTAGATTGGGATATCCGAGCAACCACACTTGTGGGAAGTGTGGGAAGGGTCACACCAGAGTTTGTAGGTCCGGTGGTGCATGCCGCAAGTGCGGAAAGGAGGGGCACTATGCGAGGGATTGTCGGCAGATAGCCCCGGTTCGGGATTTGAGGATTTGTTATCATTGCCATCAGGTTGGACACTTGAGGGTCAACTGTCCCCAGCTTGCTGCAGGACCGGTGCAGGCTCCAGCACCGGCCACTTTGAGGATTACGGGTGGAGGTCAGGGTGGAGCGGAGCCCCCAAGGGCTCAGGGTCGTTCTTTTCAGCTTACAGCGAAGGAGGTCAGGGCAGTGCCGGATGCACTTGCGGGTATGTTTCTTTCTTGATGTCTTGATATTTGGTGATTATTGTGGAGTATTGTTTATTTTGCTAGTCTCGTTGTGTGATTTTTGGTATGGTATTCGTTGTTCCTTAAGGGTTGTTGTATGGTTATGGGTTTGGTGTTGGAAATTTCGTTGGTTAGCATTCATGAGGATTATTAGTGGGAATCTGGCTTTTTGTCAAAATGTTGGGTAGCATCTGCAGTCTGAGGAGTGGTTAGCTAAAGATCGAGTTTCTTTCGAGCCCGGGATGATCTTTGTTGTTATGTAAATTTGTGAAGGTTACTCGTTCTGGTGGGAATCAGTTCGCATGTAAGGATTTGTGTTGTGTAGGGTTGTCGAGGGAGGTCGGTGACAGCGACCGGTGGTTGATAGTCAGTGCTCTAAGTGGGGGAGAATTGGAGAATTCTCCAGAAGATCGATAAGCATGAGAGGTTGTTTAACTGTTGATATTTAACAGCGGTTTTGACAACCGAGCGTAGGCTGGTATGAGCAAGTGTCGGATAGACGGGGCGGGATGTAGACCAAGGGTGATTGATTGTGGAAGGCCTGAGATCAGGCCGGGTTTGAGTATGTAGGGTGGAGATAGAGTTCGGAACCCCTAGAGGGCTAGAACGGTATGCATGGGAGAGTTTTCTGGAGGGATAACGCGGGATGATGAATGCTAGTTGAGCGGTCCGGATAGACTGAAGGCCGGTGGGCGTACCAGTCAGGCCGAAGGCTTGGAGAACGGTCCAGACAGGCTGAAGGCCCTAGAGGGCGGTCTAGACCTGTTGAAGGTTCTAAGAGTGGTCCATATGGGCTGAAGGCCTGGTAAGGCGGTCCAGTCATGCTGAAGACTCTGCATGTGTTGATAGATCTGTATGAGGATATGGAATGAGTACGTCATGATGTGATAGCATCTGTGGGTTTGGCCCCGGGTATTGATCTTGATTAGTGGAGGTAGTGCATGGACTCTAGAGTCCTTGCGATCAGATTCAGAGTATGTGTGGTGCATGGGATAGCGGTTATGCTATAAGAAATGGTGTAATATTGGGTGAGCACAGTGGCACTTGTGATAGTGTCAAGGCAGCCAAGTGGATTTCCTTGGTAAGGAAAAGGAAAGCAATGTAGCTCCGAGAGGGAGTGTAAATTCACGGAAGTGAAAGCAGTAGTGCGGAGTTATGATTGGAGTGATCCAATTATGGTCATTGAGTGGCGTGTTTGCGGCAGTGGTATGGAATCACATCCGGTTTGGATGTCTGCCGAGGTCACAGAGGGAATTCCGAGGGTGTAGAGCCAAGAGGCTCGGAAGGGATGCAAGGATGGAGTCTTGGATTCCCAGCTTGATTTTGATCAAGGAATTGTGTATGTAGTGGTAATTCATCCTAGGGGATGTTTGGAGGTGTCGTTAGTGCATCGGGTTTTCCTAACCCGGGGATGTTAGAACCAGTCCAGCATGGGTATGAGATTGCGGAGGAGAACTCATGGGAGTTGCTCTGAGACTGAAGGATGTGTCCTTCTGTCAACCTATAGTGGATAGAGTTGGACTCCGATCAGGATTCTGGTGGTTCAGGGTTATTTCTAGCTCGAATGAGTCAAGTGATTGGCGTGATTGGAGCAAGTGAAGTATCATGGAATGGTACTTGGCTGTTAAGTGGAGTTATCTGAGGATGAGGCTGGTGGCCGGCTTGAGGCGGTGGTCAGAATGCCGCAGGAGAAGAGTTGAGTTTCAGGGGTTGTGTTTTGACGAATCTGGTCTGGTTAATGCCAGGTGGTGCATTACAGGAGTAGTTCTGGAGTTGAGTTGTCGCAGGCTTCGCGGACGAAGCCTAATTTAAGTGGGGGAGAATTGTAACATCCCAAGTTCAGGAGTGCAAGTTCAAGGTTCAAAGTGTAAATGTGGAAGGGCAACTCGACGAGTCCATGGGTGGACTCAGCGAGTAGGGTCGTGACTCTAGTCGCGTGTTAAGTGGCCAACTCGACGAGTCGGAGTCTGGACTCGGCGAGTAGGTGCTGAGTGGAGAAAACCCTAATTTCGGAGGATGAGCCCTATTTAAAGGACATTATACCCTCTCCCCAGCCTCTTTACCCTCCCTTGAAGTCCAGAAAACCCTAAGTCGCATTTGTGAGGGATTTGAGAGCATTTGAACCTTGGAGAAGGGATTTTGGAGGAGATCTTTGAGAGTTAAGAGGTTTGGAGCAAGGGGCTTTGCAAAGATTCAGATTTCTCTTCTGTTGGAGCTTCCTTTTGAGGTATTATTTCATTGCTTGGGCTGTTATTGATCTAGATTCATCATTTTGGAGTATTTGGAAAGATTAGCTTGTGGTAGTTTGACTTTGGAGGTTGGATCTGAGGTTGCTACCTCAGTGCTGGAATGGAGAAGGTCTAGAGTGCATTAAAGTCCCTGTTCATGAGTGCTTGGTGAAACCATCTTGTCCCAAACCCTAGCCCTAGAGTGTAAAATGCCTAGATCTCTTTGGATTCACGTAAAGTTTGCCACTTTATGTAATGGATGGGTTGTAGAATGGTAGATCTATGGTTTGGATCAACTGCATGGCCTGGAAGGCTTCTGTATGGGTTAAGATCTAGAGGCACTCGGCGAGTCACAAAGGTGTACTCGGCGAGTTGCTTGAGGATGGGCAGGAACTCGGCGAGTTGGAAGAACAACTCGGCGAGTAGGTTGAAGATAGCCTTGGACTCGGCGAGTCTGTTCTTGGACTCGTCGAGTCTGGTCGTGAGGTCCTAACCTTCTTCTGGTTGAGCCATGAATCGGCGAGTCAAGGGAGGACTCGGTGAGTTGATTGTGAGGGGACTCAGAGTTGTGAGACTCGGCGAGTCACCGGGTTGACTCGGCGAGCAGAGTCAGTTAGGAGGTTGACTTTGACTTTGACCAAGGGTTGACCAGTTGACTTCCAGGGGCATTTTGTAACTGTTGGCATTTGTTTTGAGTTCAGTGTTGGTGTTGGCTAGTGGTGGAGATCGTATCAGTGGTCGGAGCATCTTGGTCTTATCTTTTCAGTCGGCAGTTGCGAGGTGAGTTATGCTCACTATATTAACAGGGTCTAAGCCACCAAGGCCGACCCTTTATCGGAATATGATCCGGGTATCATTGTTATGTTATTTATTTGCTATGTTTGTACCCTGGTATATAGGATGATGCTATGCTAGTGACCGGTTAGGTTGGTATCCTGGTTAGGATGATGTTATGTTATGTGATCTGCTAGATCGGCTTGATTGAATGTGAATTGTTGTATGATTGAATGTTTATGTGCACATGGTTGTTGGACTGAGGTTGGGTTGAGGCGGATCCTGCTTTGTGCTATAGGCCAACATACCCAGGGCGGACCGGTTGTCCCAAAGGCCCAGCGAGTGGTCCGGATAGGCTGTAGGCCCCAAGAGGGCGGACCAGACGTGCCGAGGCTCGGAGAGTGGACCAGGCCGACTGAAGGCCCAGTGCGGGCGGACCAGTCATACTGTAGACTTAGAGAGTGGACCAGGTGGATTGAAGGCCCGGTGCGGGCGGACCAATCACACTATAGACTCGATATGTATGGCTAGACTCGGAGGGTGGACCAGGTGGACTGAAGGCCGGTGCGGCGGACCAGTCACATAGTAGACCCAAAGTGCATGGTTGTTCTGTGTTCTGTTATGATATGACATGTTGTGCGTGTATGGTATATGTGGTTGGTATTTTAGGGGTATCTCACTAAGCTTTCGGGCTAACAGTTGTGGTTTAATGTATTTCAGGTTCTTCAGGAGATCGTGGCAAGGCAAAGACGTGATCGTACCGCTCCTCATGATTATGTTTTATGTTGTGGTTCTGGGAAGACTCTGATAATGATTGTATTGAAAACCTTTTTGTAATAACTTTATGAACCTAAGCTGTTTTTGAAAATTTTAAATTGGTTGAGATTTTTAGAGCGTTACAGAGGCGATGGTGGGGAAGCCTTCCAAGACATCAACATAGCAGCAACTCCGACCAGAGGTGGTGTTGGGAGATGGTGGCATTGAGGTGGAGAATGGTGGCAGCAAGATGGCTTCCATGTTTTTCTTCTTTTTTCATGGCAGAAAATGATGAGCGAAGGGTGGGAGAGGGGCTGACGTGGTGATCTTGATCAAAGGGATAGGTTTTAAGGTAGTGTTTGGTTGGTGGATTAGGGAGGCTCTATGGTTGTGGGTGGTGGTCATCTAAGAAATTAAGAGAGATAGAGACTTAGAGCTCGCGACAGAGAGATGGTAGCTGAGTTTTTGTGAGAAATGAGGTTTTATGTGTTTCAATTTATAGGAGGAAATAGACATACACAACCCCTTTGAGACCATACCTCCACCCATGCATTGTACTCTTTCCATGTACTTAATCCAAGATGGTGGAGGGAAGGAAGAAAGTGTGGGAGAGGGAAGGGAGAGGCCTAAGATCACATTTTGTTGCTTCTTGTATCACATGTGGCTCCACATTGAGGTTACATTCTCTTTAATTGCCCAAAATCATCATATTTTGGTGTATCGAGATCCCAACGTCATGAAATTTTTCCGAAAGTGTCGTTAGATAGAGACGGGTTCAAGGACTCGAAAAACCTGAATGGATTAAATTTTTGAGTTACAGAACTCTGGGAAATTTCGTTTAAAGTTTCGCGTCTAAATGGTCTGTAACGCTCGATTTTTAGACTTTTGCAAATATTTTCGTTAAAAATATTTTGAGTATGAAATTAAATATTAGACCATAGTCTGAGTCCAAAAACGCTCTTGAAATTTCCATCGGAGGTGTGCAAGTGCCTCAACTATCGATTCTGTTTTATGCAATTAATGAAAGTGAGTGTTTTATTGTTTGTTTTCTTAGAACTGTCGTATCTTTTGCATAAGAACTTCGTTTTGGATGTTCTTTATATTTTCGGAAACATGATAACATGTAATATGAGGTTTTAGTGTTTGATTTGCTTAAAATTGCCTAACATGAATTTTTAGTATTTTAGACGCATTATGAGTATATAATATTTGTATAAATCGTGTTATAAAAGTATCGAAGATCGATAAAATAACATTTTTAAATTGAAGATTTTTTAGGATAAATAATATTAACAAAAGTTATAACGAACTTAAAATCTCACTATATACGTTATACGATGTATTTGGTCTAAATACATTCAATGGTGCACTCAAGTAGTGTAACGATATTTTTGTATTACATACGTTTATCGAAAATAATTTTCTAGGTATATTTTACGACGTTAACTATCGAATATAACATAGACAATATATTGTATTCTAATATTGTAGTGATTTATATTTTATAAGTTACACATATTCATTTTGAATATATATATATATATATATATATATATATATATATATATATATATATATATATATATATATATATATATATATATATATATATATATATATATATATTAAACTTGGACAATCCTTAGGAATAGTGTGCTCATGCTAGCAGGTGTTTTTTTTTCACATATTGAAGAGGGACAATGTTGGGGAACAGAACCAGGTTACTATTCCTTGGGTTACTCTCCTTTACCATGGTTGCCGATCCTTCCCACCGCCTTCAAAGATCTGTATCCGTCTTCTACCTTCCGGATCTTTCCCCTTGCGTCCTTATCTTCGAATTTTCAGATGAGCATCCAAACCTTCCGTTCTCTTTCTTCCTTCGGAGGTGCTAGAGAAGGTGAATCGCCGCTTCCACCGCTTTCTAATTGTTTCAGTCTTTTCTATTCAGCCACCACCATCGTTGCTTACGTTTCTTCATCAGGTTTCGTCTGGTGCGTCTTCTTCAACCTCCTGACCCCAACCCTCCACGATTAGGGGCAGTGGTTCGGTTTAGAATCTATATGGTCGGTTTATTCCACTCCCCTAAGTCGATTTTCGGACTCCATCACTGCCATCAGCCACAGCCATAGATGGTTTATTCCACTCCCCAAAGTCGATTTTCGGACTCCATCACCGCCATCTTCTCATCTTCGACACCGTCTTCAGGGAAGAGACGAAGGGGTAGACCTCCCGGTTGTGGAAATAAATAACAGCTTGATGCTTCATGTAGTTGGTATATGCTTATATACATACCCATTCAGATCATACTCATACGTAGATTTAATTATTTATTCATTGTTTCCATCAACACTTTATTCACGTTTTGCATATTATATTACCCGTTCAGATCCTTATTTTATTAGCTTTGTGATTAAGTTGATAGATTCTGATGAAATCATGAATGTGCACATATTAAAATAACATCAGAGGATGATGCTAGACTGTATATTTCACATTTTCTTTGTTTTTTTCTTCTATATTCTTCTTTAGCTTAAATGGGGTTTTCTTCTATGTATCTAATTTTCACAGAAATTTGAAACTAATATTCATGCACACCACCTGCTCGATAAAATGCCTGAACCGAATCTTATTATTTTTTCGTTTTTAAAAGCCCATAAAATTTTCCACGCCTGCTTCTTAGTTGCTGCATATCTCTAAAACGCTAATGTTCCAGCCTGTATAATTTATTAAAGAATTTAATACTTTTTTCAAAATGACTTGATTATTTTGCAAAATGACATCATAATTTGGTGAAAAAAAGAGAACAATTGTACAATAAAATTGTTAGAAATGTTTTTTTCCTTCAAATTTTTTTTGAGGTGAACATATTTATTATTAATACTTCTGGTATATGCTATCATTTTCAGTTGGTTCTGGCCTTTTTCCTTCTCTGTTATCTCCAAAGATTTTTTTCCTCGAGCTTTAGAGCAAAAGCAATTGCCTTATCACCTAAAATGCATTGGGTAAGTTTATGTCATTTTTATTCTTTAGAAATATGATCATTTTTACTAACAAATGGTGATATTTTTAATGATCAGATATCAAACATTGTAGTCGGGTTGTATTTCTTGAGTGTGGTGACTAAATTTGGGATAAGAAAAGTGTACATGGGATATGTGAGACTCATAAGAGGATATGAATTAGATTTTATTAACTTCTATTTGCTGAAACATATTGTCTACTTTGTTTTCTGCTTAATAAGCTTGAAATTTTGGCATTGCAGTTCACCTCCAATGTTGTCATACTAAAAATTATAATGTTTATGATATGTTACCATATCGGCTACAGAACCCAATTTCATGAGGCATTGATTCATCTATTTTCTTCTCCTATACTCCTAATTTCACCAGGTTTGTCACAAAAAACTACTGGAAATTGTCACCATTGGAAGTATCTATTTGTCAGTCCTTATTATTTAGTATTTAATTTAATTTTTATGTTATTTATGAATTAAGATTATACAATTATAATTGTTTAAAAAAAAGAATAGATAATTTGTTTCATTTTTGTATGGAGTTTTTTTTTCAGATCTTCATCTTATAAAACAGCCGCTATATGGTTCTTCAACGTATGAGAACCCCAAGATTGTTCTATAAAACAATTTAATAATCGTTATTTTCTTTTTCTCTTCATTACTAGCAAGGAAAGGACATACTTTGCAGCCATTATGACAAAGATTGTTCTATAAACAGTTGCTTAACCTTCTTTGAAGGTCACCAAACGGATAAAGATATGATTCGTTTGAACTTTCAGGACAGAAGCAGCAACAAACATTCCAAGCCAAAGAAGGTTGAAGGCATGAACAGAAATAAGATTTTAGTTATCCCTTAAGTTGTGAAATGCATTACTAATATCGGACACTTTTCCAAACCTACACCATCTCCCTCTTCTATCTCTTTTGTTTTTTTTGTTTTTTTTTTTTTTTTTAATCTTTTTGGTTATTTGTTTCTCATATTCCCTGCCCTAATCTTGCAATTTTATAAAAATTGATAGCCCTCTTGCGGTACAAATATGCCAAAATACACGTCAAATCGACCAGGTAAATCCCACTGACACCGACTTCCAAAATTGCAGCTTTAGGTTAGACTTCCAAACCAGAGGTGACATACTATTATTTTTATGTCATTATTTTGCTTTATCTGTAACATTTTTCAGATGTATTTTGAAGCACCCTACAAATATGGCTACTCCATTCAACACAACAGTTGTGGAAAGGTTTTTTTTTTTACTCTAGGACTACGAATCGCTAGACTTTCAACAATTGATTCGACACAACGATAGTATCAAGGGATAGAAAAAGGACAAGCAGGTAAAAAACGTCTACTGTTTCCAATTTTGAGTGATTAATTTAGGATTATCTTTAACTAATTTTTTCTATTGAATCTAGGAGTAAGAAAATTATTGATTTCGATTAGTGATTTGAGATTCAATATTAAGAACACAAATTGTTTATTGTTAATTTTGCTCGATTCTGCTATAATGGTTTGGTTATGTGTTTTAACTGATTCTGCATGTTGTTCTTCTGCATTTGTCGTCTGCCTTCCTTCGCTTTCTCCACCTGCTTCCAATTTGGGTGTTACTCTTTTATGTAGGTCGCAGGATGGAGATATTATAAATATTAATGTCACCGTTTACTTAGATGTAAGATTATCATATTCTTTTTTTTATATAAATATTATATATTTTTTTATCCATCTTTTTATTAGGGTTATCATGCTGATACCTCAAAGACATTTTTATGTAGAAATGTTGATGAAGCCACAAAACGACTTGTAGAGTTACACCTCATATTAAAATTGATGAAGATTATTAGAATTAATAGAATTTTTATCTTTATTTTTTATTTTTTTCAATTCTGTTTCTACATTCATGACAGGTTACTGAACAATGCTTAGAGAGAGGTATTTCTGTTTGCAAAGATGTTTCTATATTGATGACACGTGTGCGGTATGTTTTTTCTTATGTAATATGTAAAATGGCAAAGGAAGTTGGTAACCACCGCATATACTCTTTTTTGGGTTAAAAACTTCATGATTTCATAGTTTTTGACCAAACTGCCATTGCATACAGCTTCTTTGGTAAAAGTTACTGACTTGAAGAGTTTTTAACGAAAATTTCCCGTGTATACAGTTTAACTATAGTACCTGAATTTGAAAATCTTAAACAAATTTAATAGAATTACATTAGAATAACCTTAATAAAATATTAGATGTTACTTTTAGGCAAAGTATGACAAGTTTTTGTTGACTTTCAATCCATACATATCTAACAGTGGCTCACTTTCAATTCTTTTTTAGATTTAGGTTTTTTTTTTTTCAAATTTAGGTGGCAACAAGAGTATATAGCAGCAAATTTTCTATTTGAACTTTTTTTTTTTGTTTTTTGCGATTTGTTTTCATTTCCTTTTCCAAAAACCAAAATACATTGCCATTTGGTCAATTTCCCATTTTTAATTGACAGCTACACTAAATAGCAACATACTTTGAATTTACACATTTATTTGGTTTATGCAATTTGTTTTCATTTTTTTTACCAAAAAGAAAAATATATTCCTATTTGATACAAATTTAACCATCATTATCAGCTAATCAATATGTATTTTAATAGTTGATTAAATAGAACTTTATTTTTTTATATTTTTTTTTGTTTGGTAATTCATTGAAATATAATGTTTGCAGTTGCTATTACAACAGATTTCGCCACATGGGCAACAACAGATATTGTTCGATGCCTAATCTTCAACTAAGAATCAGGTAAATAAACCATATTTTAACATCCGATTAATTTTTATTTATTTATTTATTTATTTATTTATTTATTTTTTAAGTTATGCATGAACTTTAGATTAATTTTCAATTTTAGAAGTTACCTAACAAACCCGACGATTGAACATCCCAAAGTTTTGATACGTTTTTTTTCTTTTCTTTTCTCAGGGCTTATGGATCTAAGAAAGCCGACAATTGAACTTATTAACATACTGTAACACACTAATCAACAAATTGATTTTTTTTGTTTGCTGTGGTGACTTTGCTTTTATTAGATACGTGTGTTGTCATTTTATCAAATGTTTTTTGAGCTAGCCAATGTTATACTTAGACAACACTTAATGAGGAAAAAACCATGAAGTATTTGATTTGTGGAATCCGGCTCTTCAGTTCGATCCCATCAACCAAAGGATAAACCCATAAAGTATATATTTCGATAAATAGCTTATCCGACAACAAAAAAATTATCCATGACGAAACAATATTACTGCCCCATAATAATACTCAAACTATAAACAAATAGTTGATCAAACAACATTTACAAAGAACAAACAACGGAAAAAGTTGTCGCATCCGACCCCAGCAATGCGGGGCTCGCCATCTAGTTATTATGAAAGGGTATGTTGATTTTATTAGAAAATAGTTAAAGGGACCAACAGTGTAGTATGAAGGATATATTGTGTTAAATAAAAAACACACGAGAGACCATAAATGTATCTATAGTTTAAACGATATGGATAAAAACGAATTAAATAAAGAGAAAATGACAAATTTAGCCTAATTTACTAATGACCTTATAAATTTAGCCCAAAAAAATTGAAATTGCAAAATTAGCCACTTATTTCGCAGATGGAATAGCCTCATCTGCGATTTGGGCTTTCCATCTGCTAATGTACAAGTGCCTAAAGCTCATCTGCGATTCGTGTAAATCCAGTCTCAAATCAGGGAGAGTTTTTAAAAGAGAATTTAAAATGGTTTTCAAAAATGAGTAAAGGAGGACGCGGAGGTACGATCAGCCGGAGCCAGTAAGTAACCCCAAAATACCATACATGATATTTGTTTTTGAGCTTTGATAGAACAGCATGCTAGTACTAGGCTAGGGATCTTCAGGATTTCATGATAATGTTGCCTGATTTATGATGCCTGCTAGCCTAGGGTTCCTCTGTGGGAGATCTCTGGTGTTCCTCTAGGAGTGAGGGTTGAGCGCTTGTTATGTATGTTTTTTGCTAGGGTGTTGTGGTAATACTTGATACAAATATGGGTAGGTGTGGAAGGTAGTATGGGCCCGTACTACTGAAAGCACAGGACCCATACGCATATCAAAGAAACCATGACCTCTAGGGTTGGGTTGGGAGTTGGTTCCCGGGTTTGTGGGAAGTATATGAGATCTTGTGGTGTTTTTCAGTATGGTGGTTACGAGGCATATTGGGAGCGGATCCGGGTCAGGATCGGGAGCAGGAGAGGGCGGTCAGGGTGGGTCAGTACCGCCCGAGGTTATTGGTCAGATGAGCACAAGCGAGTTAGACGCTAGGATTTGTGAGATCCTGCATGATGAGGTTGCTGCGTTGTTCCGGGCCGAGTTGCCGGAACTGTTCGGGTCGATCAAGACCGCCATGATTGAGTATTTTGATGAGCGCTATGTTGCTCTCACAGAGACGGCTGCCGCGGCGACTACATCGGCTGTAGTAGCGGCAGGGGGAGGAGTCGGTCGAGGTTTTCAGTATCGGGAATTCGATAATACGAAGCCTCCTACCTTCAATGGGGTTCAGGACCCAATTGTTGCTATGAGATGGTTGTCGGACGTGGAGGGGTGTTTCTTCACGTGTTCATGCCCTGCTGATCAGAGGGTGAGGTGTGCTCTGAACCTGTTGAGGCTCGGGGCGAATGATTGGTGGAGATTAACTACGGGGTCATATTCGGATGCGCACAGAGCTTCGGTTTCATGGGATCAGTTCCGGGAGATGTTCAACACTCGTTATGTTCCACGGGTTGAGAGGGAGAGATTGGCTCAGGAGTTCCTTGAGCTGGAGCAGGATTCGGAGTCGGTGACGGAGATCACGAGGATGTTCACTGAGAAGGCGATGTTTTGCCCTGAGTTCGCCTCGGAGCAGGCTCAGATGTCCCGATATCTAAGTATGCTTAAGAGGGATATAAGACAGTTTGTGTCTACGCTAAGGTGCGAGACCTTGTTAGAATTGTAGGAGGCCGCCAGGCGGCATGAGTTGGAGATTGAGTGGCAGTTGTGAGAGATGAGGCAGGCTCCGGTGCAGTCGCAGCCGGCGCCGAAACGGTCCAAGACCGTTGATTCTAGATTGGGATATCCGAGCAACCACACTTGTGGGAAGTGTGGGAAGGGTCACACCAGAGTTTGTAGGTCCGGTGGTGCATGCCGCAAGTGCGGAAAGGAGGGGCACTATGCGAGGGATTGTCGGCAGATAGCCCCGGTTCGGGATTTGAGGATTTGTTATCATTGCCATCAGGTTGGACACTTGAGGGTCAACTGTCCCCAGCTTGCTGCAGGACCGGTGCAGGCTCCAGCACCGGCCACTTTGAGGATTACGGGTGGAGGTCAGGGTGGAGCGGAGCCCCCAAGGGCTCAGGGTCGTTCTTTTCAGCTTACAGCGAAGGAGGTCAGGGCAGTGCCGGATGCACTTGCGGGTATGTTTCTTTCTTGATGTCTTGATATTTGGTGATTATTGTGGAGTATTGTTTATTTTGCTAGTCTCGTTGTGTGATTTTTGGTATGGTATTCGTTGTTCCTTAAGGGTTGTTGTATGGTTATGGGTTTGGTGTTGGAAATTTCGTTGGTTAGCATTCATGAGGATTATTAGTGGGAATCTGGCTTTTTGTCAAAATGTTGGGTAGCATCTGCAGTCTGAGGAGTGGTTAGCTAAAGATCGAGTTTCTTTCGAGCCCGGGATGATCTTTGTTGTTATGTAAATTTGTGAAGGTTACTCGTTCTGGTGGGAATCAGTTCGCATGTAAGGATTTGTGTTGTGTAGGGTTGTCGAGGGAGGTCGGTGACAGCGACCGGTGGTTGATAGTCAGTGCTCTAAGTGGGGGAGAATTGGAGAATTCTCCAGAAGATCGATAAGCATGAGAGGTTGTTTAACTGTTGATATTTAACAGCGGTTTTGACAACCGAGCGTAGGCTGGTATGAGCAAGTGTCGGATAGACGGGGCGGGATGTAGACCAAGGGTGATTGATTGTGGAAGGCCTGAGATCAGGCCGGGTTTGAGTATGTAGGGTGGAGATAGAGTTCGGAACCCCTAGAGGGCTAGAACGGTATGCATGGGAGAGTTTTCTGGAGGGATAACGCGGGATGATGAATGCTAGTTGAGCGGTCCGGATAGACTGAAGGCCGGTGGGCGTACCAGTCAGGCCGAAGGCTTGGAGAACGGTCCAGACAGGCTGAAGGCCCTAGAGGGCGGTCTAGACCTGTTGAAGGTTCTAAGAGTGGTCCATATGGGCTGAAGGCCTGGTAAGGCGGTCCAGTCATGCTGAAGACTCTGCATGTGTTGATAGATCTGTATGAGGATATGGAATGAGTACGTCATGATGTGATAGCATCTGTGGGTTTGGCCCCGGGTATTGATCTTGATTAGTGGAGGTAGTGCATGGACTCTAGAGTCCTTGCGATCAGATTCAGAGTATGTGTGGTGCATGGGATAGCGGTTATGCTATAAGAAATGGTGTAATATTGGGTGAGCACAGTGGCACTTGTGATAGTGTCAAGGCAGCCAAGTGGATTTCCTTGGTAAGGAAAAGGAAAGCAATGTAGCTCCGAGAGGGAGTGTAAATTCACGGAAGTGAAAGCAGTAGTGCGGAGTTATGATTGGAGTGATCCAATTATGGTCATTGAGTGGCGTGTTTGCGGCAGTGGTATGGAATCACATCCGGTTTGGATGTCTGCCGAGGTCACAGAGGGAATTCCGAGGGTGTAGAGCCAAGAGGCTCGGAAGGGATGCAAGGATGGAGTCTTGGATTCCCAGCTTGATTTTGATCAAGGAATTGTGTATGTAGTGGTAATTCATCCTAGGGGATGTTTGGAGGTGTCGTTAGTGCATCGGGTTTTCCTAACCCGGGGATGTTAGAACCAGTCCAGCATGGGTATGAGATTGCGGAGGAGAACTCATGGGAGTTGCTCTGAGACTGAAGGATGTGTCCTTCTGTCAACCTATAGTGGATAGAGTTGGACTCCGATCAGGATTCTGGTGGTTCAGGGTTATTTCTAGCTCGAATGAGTCAAGTGATTGGCGTGATTGGAGCAAGTGAAGTATCATGGAATGGTACTTGGCTGTTAAGTGGAGTTATCTGAGGATGAGGCTGGTGGCCGGCTTGAGGCGGTGGTCAGAATGCCGCAGGAGAAGAGTTGAGTTTCAGGGGTTGTGTTTTGACGAATCTGGTCTGGTTAATGCCAGGTGGTGCATTACAGGAGTAGTTCTGGAGTTGAGTTGTCGCAGGCTTCGCGGACGAAGCCTAATTTAAGTGGGGGAGAATTGTAACATCCCAAGTTCAGGAGTGCAAGTTCAAGGTTCAAAGTGTAAATGTGGAAGGGCAACTCGACGAGTCCATGGGTGGACTCAGCGAGTAGGGTCGTGACTCTAGTCGCGTGTTAAGTGGCCAACTCGACGAGTCGGAGTCTGGACTCGGCGAGTAGGTGCTGAGTGGAGAAAACCCTAATTTCGGAGGATGAGCCCTATTTAAAGGACATTATACCCTCTCCCCAGCCTCTTTACCCTCCCTTGAAGTCCAGAAAACCCTAAGTCGCATTTGTGAGGGATTTGAGAGCATTTGAACCTTGGAGAAGGGATTTTGGAGGAGATCTTTGAGAGTTAAGAGGTTTGGAGCAAGGGGCTTTGCAAAGATTCAGATTTCTCTTCTGTTGGAGCTTCCTTTTGAGGTATTATTTCATTGCTTGGGCTGTTATTGATCTAGATTCATCATTTTGGAGTATTTGGAAAGATTAGCTTGTGGTAGTTTGACTTTGGAGGTTGGATCTGAGGTTGCTACCTCAGTGCTGGAATGGAGAAGGTCTAGAGTGCATTAAAGTCCCTGTTCATGAGTGCTTGGTGAAACCATCTTGTCCCAAACCCTAGCCCTAGAGTGTAAAATGCCTAGATCTCTTTGGATTCACGTAAAGTTTGCCACTTTATGTAATGGATGGGTTGTAGAATGGTAGATCTATGGTTTGGATCAACTGCATGGCCTGGAAGGCTTCTGTATGGGTTAAGATCTAGAGGCACTCGGCGAGTCACAAAGGTGTACTCGGCGAGTTGCTTGAGGATGGGCAGGAACTCGGCGAGTTGGAAGAACAACTCGGCGAGTAGGTTGAAGATAGCCTTGGACTCGGCGAGTCTGTTCTTGGACTCGTCGAGTCTGGTCGTGAGGTCCTAACCTTCTTCTGGTTGAGCCATGAATCGGCGAGTCAAGGGAGGACTCGGTGAGTTGATTGTGAGGGGACTCAGAGTTGTGAGACTCGGCGAGTCACCGGGTTGACTCGGCGAGCAGAGTCAGTTAGGAGGTTGACTTTGACTTTGACCAAGGGTTGACCAGTTGACTTCCAGGGGCATTTTGTAACTGTTGGCATTTGTTTTGAGTTCAGTGTTGGTGTTGGCTAGTGGTGGAGATCGTATCAGTGGTCGGAGCATCTTGGTCTTATCTTTTCAGTCGGCAGTTGCGAGGTGAGTTATGCTCACTATATTAACAGGGTCTAAGCCACCAAGGCCGACCCTTTATCGGAATATGATCCGGGTATCATTGTTATGTTATTTATTTGCTATGTTTGTACCCTGGTATATAGGATGATGCTATGCTAGTGACCGGTTAGGTTGGTATCCTGGTTAGGATGATGTTATGTTATGTGATCTGCTAGATCGGCTTGATTGAATGTGAATTGTTGTATGATTGAATGTTTATGTGCACATGGTTGTTGGACTGAGGTTGGGTTGAGGCGGATCCTGCTTTGTGCTATAGGCCAACATACCCAGGGCGGACCGGTTGTCCCAAAGGCCCAGCGAGTGGTCCGGATAGGCTGTAGGCCCCAAGAGGGCGGACCAGACGTGCCGAGGCTCGGAGAGTGGACCAGGCCGACTGAAGGCCCAGTGCGGGCGGACCAGTCATACTGTAGACTTAGAGAGTGGACCAGGTGGATTGAAGGCCCGGTGCGGGCGGACCAATCACACTATAGACTCGATATGTATGGCTAGACTCGGAGGGTGGACCAGGTGGACTGAAGGCCGGTGCGGCGGACCAGTCACATAGTAGACCCAAAGTGCATGGTTGTTCTGTGTTCTGTTATGATATGACATGTTGTGCGTGTATGGTATATGTGGTTGGTATTTTAGGGGTATCTCACTAAGCTTTCGGGCTAACAGTTGTGGTTTAATGTATTTCAGGTTCTTCAGGAGATCGTGGCAAGGCAAAGACGTGATCGTACCGCTCCTCATGATTATGTTTTATGTTGTGGTTCTGGGAAGACTCTGATAATGATTGTATTGAAAACCTTTTTGTAATAACTTTATGAACCTAAGCTGTTTTTGAAAATTTTAAATTGGTTGAGATTTTTAGAGCGTTACAGAGGCGATGGTGGGGAAGCCTTCCAAGACATCAACATAGCAGCAACTCCGACCAGAGGTGGTGTTGGGAGATGGTGGCATTGAGGTGGAGAATGGTGGCAGCAAGATGGCTTCCATGTTTTTCTTCTTTTTTCATGGCAGAAAATGATGAGCGAAGGGTGGGAGAGGGGCTGACGTGGTGATCTTGATCAAAGGGATAGGTTTTAAGGTAGTGTTTGGTTGGTGGATTAGGGAGGCTCTATGGTTGTGGGTGGTGGTCATCTAAGAAATTAAGAGAGATAGAGACTTAGAGCTCGCGACAGAGAGATGGTAGCTGAGTTTTTGTGAGAAATGAGGTTTTATGTGTTTCAATTTATAGGAGGAAATAGACATACACAACCCCTTTGAGACCATACCTCCACCCATGCATTGTACTCTTTCCATGTACTTAATCCAAGATGGTGGAGGGAAGGAAGAAAGTGTGGGAGAGGGAAGGGAGAGGCCTAAGATCACATTTTGTTGCTTCTTGTATCACATGTGGCTCCACATTGAGGTTACATTCTCTTTAATTGCCCAAAATCATCATATTTTGGTGTATCGAGATCCCAACGTCATGAAATTTTTCCGAAAGTGTCGTTAGATAGAGACGGGTTCAAGGACTCGAAAAACCTGAATGGATTAAATTTTTGAGTTACAGAACTCTGGGAAATTTCGTTTAAAGTTTCGCGTCTAAATGGTCTGTAACGCTCGATTTTTAGACTTTTGCAAATATTTTCGTTAAAAATATTTTGAGTATGAAATTAAATATTAGACCATAGTCTGAGTCCAAAAACGCTCTTGAAATTTCCATCGGAGGTGTGCAAGTGCCTCAACTATCGATTCTGTTTTATGCAATTAATGAAAGTGAGTGTTTTATTGTTTGTTTTCTTAGAACTGTCGTATCTTTTGCATAAGAACTTCGTTTTGGATGTTCTTTATATTTTCGGAAACATGATAACATGTAATATGAGGTTTTAGTGTTTGATTTGCTTAAAATTGCCTAACATGAATTTTTAGTATTTTAGACGCATTATGAGTATATAATATTTGTATAAATCGTGTTATAAAAGTATCGAAGATCGATAAAATAACATTTTTAAATTGAAGATTTTTTAGGATAAATAATATTAACAAAAGTTATAACGAACTTAAAATCTCACTATATACGTTATACGATGTATTTGGTCTAAATACATTCAATGGTGCACTCAAGTAGTGTAACGATATTTTTGTATTACATACGTTTATCGAAAATAATTTTCTAGGTATATTTTACGACGTTAACTATCGAATATAACATAGACAGTATATTGTATTCTAATATTGTAGTGATTTATATTTTATAAGTTACACATATTCATTTTGAATATATATATATATATATATATATATATATATATATATATATATATATATATATATATATATATATATTAAACTTGGACAATCCTTAGGAATAGTGTGCTCATGCTAGCAGGTGTTTTTTTTTCACATATTGAAGAGGGACAATGTTGGGGAACAGAACCAGGTTACTATTCCTTGGGTTACTCTCCTTTACCATGGTTGCCGATCCTTCCCACCGCCTTCAAAGATCTGTATCCGTCTTCTACCTTCCGGATCTTTCCCCTTGCGTCCTTATCTTCGAATTTTCAGATGAGCATCCAAACCTTCCGTTCTCTTTCTTCCTTCGGAGGTGCTAGAGAAGGTGAATCGCCGCTTCCACCGCTTTCTAATTGTTTCAGTCTTTTCTATTCAGCCACCACCATCGTTGCTTACGTTTCTTCATCAGGTTTCGTCTGGTGCGTCTTCTTCAACCTCCTGACCCCAACCCTCCACGATTAGGGGCAGTGGTTCGGTTTAGAATCTATATGGTCGGTTTATTCCACTCCCCTAAGTCGATTTTCGGACTCCATCACTGCCATCAGCCACAGCCATAGATGGTTTATTCCACTCCCCAAAGTCGATTTTCGGACTCCATCACCGCCATCTTCTCATCTTCGACACCGTCTTCAGGGAAGAGACGAAGGGGTAGACCTCCCGGTTGTGGAAATAAATAACAGCTTGATGCTTCATGTAGTTGGTATATGCTTATATACATACCCATTCAGATCATACTCATACGTAGATTTAATTATTTATTCATTGTTTCCATCAACACTTTATTCACGTTTTGCATATTATATTACCCGTTCAGATCCTTATTTTATTAGCTTTGTGATTAAGTTGATAGATTCTGATGAAATCATGAATGTGCACATATTAAAATAACATCAGAGGATGATGCTAGACTGTATATTTCACATTTTCTTTGTTTTTTTCTTCTATATTCTTCTTTAGCTTAAATGGGGTTTTCTTCTATGTATCTAATTTTCACAGAAATTTGAAACTAATATTCATGCACACCACCTGCTCGATAAAATGCCTGAACCGAATCTTATTATTTTTTCGTTTTTAAAAGCCCATAAAATTTTCCACGCCTGCTTCTTAGTTGCTGCATATCTCTAAAACGCTAATGTTCCAGCCTGTATAATTTATTAAAGAATTTAATACTTTTTTCAAAATGACTTGATTATTTTGCAAAATGACATCATAATTTGGTGAAAAAAAGAGAACAATTGTACAATAAAATTGTTAGAAATGTTTTTTTCCTTCAAATTTTTTTTGAGGTGAACATATTTATTATTAATACTTCTGGTATATGCTATCATTTTCAGTTGGTTCTGGCCTTTTTCCTTCTCTGTTATCTCCAAAGATTTTTTTCCTCGAGCTTTAGAGCAAAAGCAATTGCCTTATCACCTAAAATGCATTGGGTAAGTTTATGTCATTTTTATTCTTTAGAAATATGATCATTTTTACTAACAAATGGTGATATTTTTAATGATCAGATATCAAACATTGTAGTCGGGTTGTATTTCTTGAGTGTGGTGACTAAATTTGGGATAAGAAAAGTGTACATGGGATATGTGAGACTCATAAGAGGATATGAATTAGATTTTATTAACTTCTATTTGCTGAAACATATTGTCTACTTTGTTTTCTGCTTAATAAGCTTGAAATTTTGGCATTGCAGTTCACCTCCAATGTTGTCATACTAAAAATTATAATGTTTATGATATGTTACCATATCGGCTACAGAACCCAATTTCATGAGGCATTGATTCATCTATTTTCTTCTCCTATACTCCTAATTTCACCAGGTTTGTCACAAAAAACTACTGGAAATTGTCACCATTGGAAGTATCTATTTGTCAGTCCTTATTATTTAGTATTTAATTTAATTTTTATGTTATTTATGAATTAAGATTATACAATTATAATTGTTTAAAAAAAAGAATAGATAATTTGTTTCATTTTTGTATGGAGTTTTTTTTTCAGATCTTCATCTTATAAAACAGCCGCTATATGGTTCTTCAACGTATGAGAACCCCAAGATTGTTCTATAAAACAATTTAATAATCGTTATTTTCTTTTTCTCTTCATTACTAGCAAGGAAAGGACATACTTTGCAGCCATTATGACAAAGATTGTTCTATAAACAGTTGCTTAACCTTCTTTGAAGGTCACCAAACGGATAAAGATATGATTCGTTTGAACTTTCAGGACAGAAGCAGCAACAAACATTCCAAGCCAAAGAAGGTTGAAGGCATGAACAGAAATAAGATTTTAGTTATCCCTTAAGTTGTGAAATGCATTACTAATATCGGACACTTTTCCAAACCTACACCATCTCCCTCTTCTATCTCTTTTGTTTTTTTTGTTTTTTTTTTTTTTTTTAATCTTTTTGGTTATTTGTTTCTCATATTCCCTGCCCTAATCTTGCAATTTTATAAAAATTGATAGCCCTCTTGCGGTACAAATATGCCAAAATACACGTCAAATCGACCAGGTAAATCCCACTGACACCGACTTCCAAAATTGCAGCTTTAGGTTAGACTTCCAAACCAGAGGTGACATACTATTATTTTTATGTCATTATTTTGCTTTATCTGTAACATTTTTCAGATGTATTTTGAAGCACCCTACAAATATGGCTACTCCATTCAACACAACAGTTGTGGAAAGGTTTTTTTTTTTACTCTAGGACTACGAATCGCTAGACTTTCAACAATTGATTCGACACAACGATAGTATCAAGGGATAGAAAAAGGACAAGCAGGTAAAAAACGTCTACTGTTTCCAATTTTGAGTGATTAATTTAGGATTATCTTTAACTAATTTTTTCTATTGAATCTAGGAGTAAGAAAATTATTGATTTCGATTAGTGATTTGAGATTCAATATTAAGAACACAAATTGTTTATTGTTAATTTTGCTCGATTCTGCTATAATGGTTTGGTTATGTGTTTTAACTGATTCTGCATGTTGTTCTTCTGCATTTGTCGTCTGCCTTCCTTCGCTTTCTCCACCTGCTTCCAATTTGGGTGTTACTCTTTTATGTAGGTCGCAGGATGGAGATATTATAAATATTAATGTCACCGTTTACTTAGATGTAAGATTATCATATTCTTTTTTTTATATAAATATTATATATTTTTTTATCCATCTTTTTATTAGGGTTATCATGCTGATACCTCAAAGACATTTTTATGTAGAAATGTTGATGAAGCCACAAAACGACTTGTAGAGTTACACCTCATATTAAAATTGATGAAGATTATTAGAATTAATAGAATTTTTATCTTTATTTTTTATTTTTTTCAATTCTGTTTCTACATTCATGACAGGTTACTGAACAATGCTTAGAGAGAGGTATTTCTGTTTGCAAAGATGTTTCTATATTGATGACACGTGTGCGGTATGTTTTTTCTTATGTAATATGTAAAATGGCAAAGGAAGTTGGTAACCACCGCATATACTCTTTTTTGGGTTAAAAACTTCATGATTTCATAGTTTTTGACCAAACTGCCATTGCATACAGCTTCTTTGGTAAAAGTTACTGACTTGAAGAGTTTTTAACGAAAATTTCCCGTGTATACAGTTTAACTATAGTACCTGAATTTGAAAATCTTAAACAAATTTAATAGAATTACATTAGAATAACCTTAATAAAATATTAGATGTTACTTTTAGGCAAAGTATGACAAGTTTTTGTTGACTTTCAATCCATACATATCTAACAGTGGCTCACTTTCAATTCTTTTTTAGATTTAGGTTTTTTTTTTTTCAAATTTAGGTGGCAACAAGAGTATATAGCAGCAAATTTTCTATTTGAACTTTTTTTTTTTGTTTTTTGCGATTTGTTTTCATTTCCTTTTCCAAAAACCAAAATACATTGCCATTTGGTCAATTTCCCATTTTTAATTGACAGCTACACTAAATAGCAACATACTTTGAATTTACACATTTATTTGGTTTATGCAATTTGTTTTCATTTTTTTTACCAAAAAGAAAAATATATTCCTATTTGATACAAATTTAACCATCATTATCAGCTAATCAATATGTATTTTAATAGTTGATTAAATAGAACTTTATTTTTTTATATTTTTTTTTGTTTGGTAATTCATTGAAATATAATGTTTGCAGTTGCTATTACAACAGATTTCGCCACATGGGCAACAACAGATATTGTTCGATGCCTAATCTTCAACTAAGAATCAGGTAAATAAACCATATTTTAACATCCGATTAATTTTTATTTATTTATTTATTTATTTATTTATTTATTTTTTAAGTTATGCATGAACTTTAGATTAATTTTCAATTTTAGAAGTTACCTAACAAACCCGACGATTGAACATCCCAAAGTTTTGATACGTTTTTTTTCTTTTCTTTTCTCAGGGCTTATGGATCTAAGAAAGCCGACAATTGAACTTATTAACATACTGTAACACACTAATCAACAAATTGATTTTTTTTGTTTGCTGTGGTGACTTTGCTTTTATTAGATACGTGTGTTGTCATTTTATCAAATGTTTTTTGAGCTAGCCAATGTTATACTTAGACAACACTTAATGAGGAAAAAACCATGAAGTATTTGATTTGTGGAATCCGGCTCTTCAGTTCGATCCCATCAACCAAAGGATAAACCCATAAAGTATATATTTCGATAAATAGCTTATCCGACAACAAAAAAATTATCCATGACGAAACAATATTACTGCCCCATAATAATACTCAAACTATAAACAAATAGTTGATCAAACAACATTTACAAAGAACAAACAACGGAAAAAGTTGTCGCATCCGACCCCAGCAATGCGGGGCTCGCCATCTAGTTATTATGAAAGGGTATGTTGATTTTATTAGAAAATAGTTAAAGGGACCAACAGTGTAGTATGAAGGATATATTGTGTTAAATAAAAAACACACGAGAGACCATAAATGTATCTATAGTTTAAACGATATGGATAAAAACGAATTAAATAAAGAGAAAATGACAAATTTAGCCTAATTTACTAATGACCTTATAAATTTAGCCCAAAAAAATTGAAATTGCAAAATTAGCCACTTATTTCGCAGATGGAATAGCCTCATCTGCGATTTGGGCTTTCCATCTGCTAATGTACAAGTGCCTAAAGCACAACACAGCTGTGCTTTAGGCACTTGTACATTCGCAGATGGAAAAGTCCATCTGTGATTTTCACTATTCATCTGCGATTTTCCACAGAAATTTCTATAAAATATTTTTTTTCTTCATTTTTCACTCTTCAATACACAAAAACTCTCTCTCTCTCTCTCTCTCTCTCTCTCTCTCTCTCTCTCTCTCTCTCTCTCTCTCTCTCTCTCTCTCTCTCTCTCTCTCTCTCTCTCTCTCTCTCTCTCTCTCTCTCTCTCTGGGATATTCCTTTGGACGATTGTTTGGAGAAAAATGAAGGATTATTTCAACAATCCCGCAAATATGGTTAGATTTTAACTCTTTTAATGTTTTAAATAACATTTATTTAGTATATGTGTTTATTAATTTATTATTTATTTTATTAGTTAGTATAAAAAAATGAAATTATATTGTTTGTGATAGGGTAATTTTGTTGTATTTGATAATTTTAATATTTGTTATTAGTAAACTTGAAGTTTAAATATTATTTTGTTAGTCGTTGTATGAATGTACAGGTAGAGACTACGTAGAGTGTGCATCGGGTGGTTGTACATTTAGTAAAATGGTTAGAATATACTCATTTTTTTAAGTTATTAGTTAAATAAATTGTTAGAATAATGTTTACAATATGTTTTGGTTAGTGGTTTAAGTTGATAAATTGATATAGCATGGTTATAATAGGTTATTTGTCGTTTGTATAATTGTTGTATAACTTGAAAAATTGTATATTCTTATTGTGTAGTTGTTTTTATAAATTGAAAAATGGTTAAATTACAGTATGTGTACAATAATTGTTTGTATATATATTTGTCGTTGAAGTTGAAATTTTGTATATATTTGTTTTTGAAGTATAAATTTTTTTATAGTATCATTAGAAAATTTTATAATATGTCTACAATAGTGGTATTAGTAGAAAAGATTTTATAGTATCTTTAGAAAATGTTATTTTATATAATATGAAAGTTAAAAATTGTTTGTATATTTGTCGTATTACTTGGAAAATTGTTAATTTAGTTGTCGTTTTATTTGAAAAATTGTTTGTTTATATGGTTAGAAAATGTTATTTTATATAATTAGAAAGATAAAAATTGTTTGTATATTTGTCGTATAAGTTGGAAAATTGTTTTTATATTTGTTGTTTATGTTGAAAAATTGTTATATTATGTGTATGTTATTGTTTTTTATCGTAAATATATAAATTATTTATTAAATATTTGTATTTGCATTGTTATTATTGTTTATTTTATTATTGCACTCAATAATCATTTATTTTAAAACAAAATATTTGTTTAGTTCTCTAATATGTTATTGTGTTTTGTGCAGCATGATTTTAATAATTTCAATGTGAAAGCAACTGTAAACTTAAAAGGCTCGGGGTGTAATATATGGAAAGTATTTGAAGTGTTATATGATGTCAGTCGTGACATATTTAAAGATACCGTATTTGGTTACTTGTTGGACGTCCCTCGTATACAAGGGGACGGATTGTTGTTCCACAAAATGTACCTTCATCAGATCCGGCCGGACGTTGTTTTATCTCCCGATGGAATAAACGGTTATATTTTAGAGTAGGCGATACGAAATTGGTATATGGGCCGGAAGAGTTTTGTTTGATAATCGGCTTCAATTTTGGGGAGTATCCAAAAAAACATCGGGAAAAAAGTGTCAGAAAAAATAGTAACTAGTAAAAAAAGATGTTTATTGCGTGAGCTACTATTTCCGACCTATAAAAATAGTTCGGTGAAAATCGGCAACCTGAAATTTTTTATTTTAAATCAACCATTCTTAGAAGTTGACGACGCCGATGCAGTTAGAGTATGTTTGATATACATTTTGTGTGAATGTTTTTTAGGAAAAGAAATAAATGATCGGGTGCTAGAAGATTGGTTTTTTTTTTTTTTTTTTTTTTGCTGAGAATTTGGATTTCTGGAACAAGTATTTTTTGTTTACGTTGAAAGTTTTATATTATTAATGTTAATTTACATTATAACTAAATTTTTTTGTTTTCTTAGTTTCGCTTGGGGTAGCTATCTATGAGATTTTACGTATGATGACCTTGAGGATACATGGAACAAGATAATGATGAGAATTGTTATCGAGATTTACAAAACAGATATGATTTGAGTGATCAAAAAGTATGAACACGAAGAGTAAATATTAATCAGATCTTATATTGATGAAGACTAATTACAGAATAAGCAGAAAGGATATTTGCGATTTTAAAGTCCTTGTCTACTTCTATCCTCAGTCCCTATTTATAGGGAACATGAGTGTACAAAAAATATACTAAGTCTAAACATTACACTTCGCAAAAAATTGACTTAGTAAAATAACATAAAAATGCGAAACTATACAAACACAATATTCGACTTTTACAATTTTGCTTCTACAATCTCCCCCTTTGTAAACAGTCGAAGCTATTCAATCCATAAGCTTTTGAACAGCAGAGTGAATTGTCTTTCGCACTTCTCCATACCAGGAGATCACATTCTTGAGATCCTTCTTGTCTCCTTCATTGTTCTTCTTGCAATTGTTCATACGAACAATAAAGTGCGTATATTGCGAAGAAGTATATCTTTCCACCTCTGAGACTTTAAACAAGAATTTCTTGGGCTTCCCCTTCGTATCTCTTCCTGAAAACACCATGCCGAAAGGTTTCAGGAATATTTCCCCAACAACATATTTCGATAATGCTGACTGGGATAAGGTTTCTTCCCAAGGAACTTTCACTTCTCTTCCCAACACATTCACCAATTCTTCATCAGTAAGAGCCAAACAATCGAAGTAATTGTCGATGAATGTCTTAACATGTGCGAAGCCTATCTTAAACACTTCAGTCTCAGAGCCTTTGAGCTTATTCTCTTCCATATGCTTCAAAATCAGAGCCACTTGAATTAAATCGTTGCAGTTCATCAGAGGAAAGTCAGCTGCAGTGAAGTCATACTGCTTGTTGTCTGCTCTAATAACAAAGTAACGGAAATTTTGAAGCATGTCTTCAAACATCGAATCTTTCTTTATTGTTAAAACCTTTTTGATTTTCAATAAAGACCAAACTTCATCCGGATTCTTCCCTAATACAGCATGAAATCTGATTTTGATGTGTATATAATCATCAGCATTATCAAACTTCTCACTTATCTTGTATTGAGCAGTAATGAAGAGCATTTTGTTGATTGGAAAATCTAGCTGACAGTTGTCTGAATTCGCAATATCATAACTTCTTTTCGGCTTCTTCTCTAATTCATACATTTCCCTCCCCACAACTTTTGACTCTATGGTTTCGTAAGAGTACACCTTCGCAGGATCTCCTTTGTTCATTGTGGGAGGATCACTTGCCCTTTGCCTCATGATGCTTTGTACTTGCCTCATCCTTTCCAGCTCTGCCTCAGCCTCAACTTTCTTTTCCTCCTTCGATTTTTCGTACAATATCCCTTTTCCTTTTCCCACAACATCTGTTTGAGGTTTAGAACTCGAACCTCCTTCTTTTGCTCCAATCGAAATACCTTTGGCAATCGGTCTTGTGGTTATTGTAGTTGAGGAAATAGGCATAGTAATTATTGGAAGAGTAGATTTAAGCTGGGTAGATATAACTTTTCCCACTGTCTTCGCATCCTCTTCTTTACTTGAATTCTTCTATCCCCCTTGCACCCCTGTGAAAGCAGGTGGGGCAGTCTTCGGTAGTAAAGAGGTAAAATTTGCGATTGGTGCGAGAGCTTTCTGAATTGCTTGTTCTAAAGTATTAACCTTTAGAGACAAGAACTCAGGAGTGAGAATCTGAGGAGATGAAGATTGCGAAACCACTGATTTCAGTTCAGTCACCAACTTGATCAATTGATCAAACTTCTCCTGGGTTTCTTTTTGATTTGCTTCAAGGATAGGGACAACACCAACCTTTTGCACTTCTGTAGCCACCACATCAATCTTCTTTTGAAGTTCGACATGTTGAGAAGTAATATCCTTTAGCTCCTTCGCAAGTTCGATTTTCAATTCTTCAAAGGTTGACATCCTCCCAAACTTTCTTCACATCTTGTACAAATAGAACATGGCGTTCTTTTGCAACATTTTTCAAGTCCTGAACCACCGAAGAAAAATTACTGCCTTGAGCTTTAATGCGAAGCTCATTGTTTTTATCAGACTGATCAACCTTCTCCATTATACGCTTCTCAGCACCCTTAAGAAATATATCAACCTACATTGCTGAGATAGAAAACATCCTGCCAGAATCAGTTTGCGACTGAATAATGGCATTCAATTTATGATTCAGGATTTTAAATTGCTTTCCTATCATAAGCATATGATCAGGGATATCCTTCTCCTCTGAATCAAAATGAATGTCTTCAAATACTCCTCCAAAGGCTCCTCCTTCAGTTTCATTATCAGATAAAGGTTGCAAAGGTTGAGGAGTTTCTGGTGATTGTGAGGGAAAAAGGGATGTAAATGGGTTTTGAAGTGGATGATCAAAAATTGTTGAGGTTGTGGAAAGAGTTTTAGATAGAAATGAAACAAGTGGTAAAGAAATGGGTAAGGTGATTGGTAAAGTGGTTTCAACACTCATGATAGGTGCCCCCGTATCAGATACGTTGACAACCGTATCAGAAATAGGTACCTCCTCAGAAACTGATTTGGTAGTGACTATTTCGAGTGGTTGTGAAGAACCTTGCAAAACTTGGAAATTTGAAACAGGAGGATCAAAAACCGTTACCGGTGTAGAGATTAGTGGGGTGTCAGGAACCACTTCTTCATCTGAGGACGCATTGCGAATAATAAGCTTTTGCTTTTTCAGCAATGTTTGTTGCATCTGTTTCGCAACATCTTGAGCACGTTGTCTCTTAGATCCTGGAGAGACCAGAGCTGGAATATTGCGAACGGTAACTCCTTTACTGCTCACCTCAGTCTTGCGAATCTTTTTCAGTACCCCAGACTTGGAAGTTATTGTTTCTTTCTTCGATTTAGATGAAGTCTCTTCAATATGAACATCTTCATCCTGAGCCTGTTGCGAAGATGGACCTTTCGCATCCTTCTTTGTGGGCTTCTTCTTCTTTGATGGTGCAGCAACATCTAATAACACTCCAGTAGGCATCGATTGATCGATTGTTTTCAAATATCTCACCAAGACTTTGTGAGTTTGAGAAACCTTGCGAAGCATCGCATCTGGAATGCGAGCAACATGAGTAAAAACTTCTTCATCATCTTCCACTACCTTCGGAAATTGATATAAAGAAAATTCAGCAACTTCAACATCCTCCGTGACTGGAATCCCTTCTTTTTCATATACCTTCTCCAAAATTAAGCTCCAATACCTTGCACACGAAATCCCTTTTTCAAAATTTGTATTTTCGAGACTCTTAACAAATTCCTTCCATAACTGGGTTGCATAATCGACGCTGATATCATAGTACAAGCCCATAACCATGGCATATACTTCCATTCGTCCCCTATCCAAACCAACTGCGCGTCCTGTTAGGCATCTGAGAAAAATACCAAACAAGAAATTCCATATGCACAGCAACCCAGACTTTCGAAAGTCACTTATTTTCTCAAGCTCTGGTTGATGGCCCATCTGATTGAACATGTGAATGATTTGAGAATTAACAGGTTTGAAAAATGGAGGAATTTTTGGAATCTGCAAGAATTCAATAAACATCTTCGTGGAAAGTTTTACCCGTTTGTTGTTCATCAAGTTGAAGGTGATCACATCAGTAGTATGGTTGTATGATGCCGTTGAAGCTGCCAAGGATAAGCATGTCATTGGAACAGAGAATGAACTAAACATGGCGGTTAACAGTGGTGATCGTTTCAGGGCAACCATAAGCATCTTCAAGCCTTCAGGATAAGAAGAAACATTCGGATCAACTTGATAATTTGTCCTTTGGATTTTCATTAGGGATTGAGAAAGAACTTCATCAGTTTTGGATTGAGTGGCCACCATTGTTAGGGTTTGAAAGAGATGAAGTTTGAAACAAGTTTGAATCGTTTGAGTTTTGAGAGAATTCTGTTCGCGTAACCATATACAGTGTTCTTGATCCCCCTTTTATAGTTTACCCAAATTGATTTGAAATTAAAGCGGGATGCATTTAATGTTATGCGATGTGGCACCTTGAAAATCGGATCATGACTGCAAAAGATAACCATGCTTCAAAAAGTAACTGTCACATCTCCTTGAAAACCGGATTGAATACCAACCATCTTGAGTACACAGCCTGTCAAGTTTCCCGTTATAGAATCTGAATCGTTAAAACCCTTCGCATGGAAGCAAGGCTCTTTCACTTTTGGGATGTAAAGTGAAGTCATATGCCAGATTTGCGAAATCATCAGCCTGAGTTGGTTTTACTCAGAACCTCAAGGATTTCATGTGTGCATTGTGTCAACAGAATAAGATGAAATTTCTTTTTTGGAATTCTGTGATGTCAAAAATTCAATTTGACATGAATGCAGGTAAACCCCAGGCAAAGGTTGCTTCGTTAATCATCAAGAGAGATAATCAACAGCTTGTGTAGTTTCCCATGAATTACAATCGAATACTTTTAGATAAGTATCGAAGGGCTTCTTTTAAAAGATATTTTGGGTTGGTTTTAAATTTCATTACATATCAACCTTAACATAAGGTGAGAAATTGTAAATGAAATTACTTGTATGACCAGTGTAGTCAGTGACAAGTTGACTTTTGAAAATATTTATCATGACTAGGACTTGCGAATAAAACTTACACCGAAATCATATTCATAACAAAATTTGAACTGGATCTTGTCGGGTAACAAACATCATGGGTTGAGAATGTATGATCAAGACCACACATGCGAATTGAATATGATTTGGAGTTTCGAAAATTTAGTACTGAAACAAAAGTTTCGTTAAAACCTGGAACAATGTTCCCCGTCAATTCCTTAAGGTTTATGATGTTTTGGTTTCACTTCCATCACGGTCTCATGATGTTAGATCATAAACACAGACTTGTGATTTATCTAGGTTTTGATTGGTTTGATCAAAGACCTCAATGACAAATCTCTTCGACAATTTAGATTGAAAGAATGGTTTGGTATAAAAAGATTGGTTAAGAATCGAAGTGTACCTCTATTATAATGGACAAAACAGAAAACTCTTAACTCATTTGAGAAGAGTATGGTAGCTCTTTTGACTTATGCGAATATAAGCCTTTTGGGAAGAAATTTTCATGTGATAATTTCATTAAGGTTTTTTTTTTTCACACATAGAGTCTTGTTGAGGCTTTTGGTCTTCATACAACAGTATGCTTCTAGGGACATGCTAACTAGTTTTAAAATAAAATTGATACCTTCCCGTAGAAACATATAAGCATGACCTCTTCGCATTAAACCCTGTACTAAACTCACAACACACAATGTTTAAAGATCAAATAAAACAAAAATATTTTTGTGATTTTTGAATTTTTCAAAATTAAAAACATAACAAAATAAAATCTTTTTGGATTTTTAATTTTTCAAAAACAAAAATGAATAAACATAAAATCTTTTTGGATTTTTGATTTTTCAAAAATTAAAAACTACAAAATGAATCGTAAACCTAACCTTAGTTGTTATGATTGCAAATGCGAAAAGATGTGGATGCGAAGCCATGCGAAGCCTCTGGATGAATAGTAACATCTGAACAAGTTTGACTCATAACAGCTGAACAAAACTTTCATGCTTGAATTTATGGAATTGAATTCGCATCGATCATCCCCAAACCTGCTAAAATTCTAACAAATGATTTTTCATCAAGAGGTTTTGTAAAAATATCAGCAAGTTGTTCAGTTGTTTTAACAAAATGAATTTCAATATTCCCATCGTCCACATGATCTTTGATAAAATGATATCGAAGAGCAATGTGTTTTGTCTTTGAATGTTGTAATGGATTATGACAAATGCGAATTGCATTTTGCGAATCACAATACAAGGGAATCTTTTTCATGTTTATAGCATAGTCACGAAGTTGACTCTGAATCCAAATAATTTGCGATGTGCAAGCAGCAGCAGCAATGTATTCAGCTTCTGCAGTTGATATAGCCACACAAGTTTGTTTCTTTGATTGCCAACTCACCAACTTCCCATCCAATAGTTGACATCCACCACTCGTACTTTTCCTATCCAAAGTACATCCTCTTAGATCAGAATCTAAAAAAGCTTGAATGATAAACCCCGTTTTCGAAGGATACCAAAGTCCTAACGAAACTGTTCCCTTAAGATAGCGAAAAATAGTTTTCACTGCAGTCAAATGAGGTTCTCTGGGATTAGCTTGATATCTAGCACAATTGCAAACCGAAAACATAATATCTGGTCTACTTGCAGTTAAGTACAATAAAGACCCTATCATGCTTCGATAAAGTGTTAAATCAACAGCAGGAGCATCTAACGAAGGAGTTAGTCTTGTTCCTACAGCCATTGGTACTCTTAGTTTCGTGCTATTTGTCATTCCAAACTTTTCAAGCAAGTTCTTCGTATATTTTTCTTGATTGATTAAGATTCCATCCCTGTTCTATCTTATATTCAAACCAAGAAATTATTAATTTTTCCCATCATGCTCATTTGAAACTGACTTTTCATTAGATTTTCAAATTCAATTGACAATTCTGGGTCAGTTGAGCCAAAAATAATATCATCAACATAAATTTGAACAAGCATTAGATGATTCCCAACTTTCTTGCGAAATAATGTGGGGTCTACTGATCCTTGTTTAAATTTAGATTGTTTCAAGAAATTTGTAAGTGTTGCGTACCAGGCTCTTGGTGCTTGTTTTAATCCATGTACAGCCTTATCTAGGATATAAACATGATCAGGATGTTCATCGTTTATAAACCCTGGTGGTTGTTCAACATACACTGTTTCTTCTAGTTCTCCATTTAAGAATGCACACTTAACATCCATTTGATAAACATCAAAGTCTTTTTGAGCTACATAAGCTAAAAATATGTGAACTACTTCAAGTCTTGCAACAGGTGCAAATGTTTCTTCATAGTCTATTCCTTCTTGTTGCGAATAACCTTTAACCACTAGTCTTGCTTTATTGCGAATAATATTGCCATCTTTGTCAGTTTTATTTTTAAAGATCCATTTTAGTCCGACAATTGAAACATCAGAAGGTTTAGAAATTAATCTCCAAACCTTGTTTCGTTCAAATTCAGCCAGTTCAGATTGCATAGCAACAACCCAATCTGAGTGTTCCATAGCATCCTTTACTGTCTTTGGCTCTATTTTCGAAATAAAGACATTAAACATACATAGTTCTTGGTTCGCATTCAGTACCTGATTTTTCGTACGAATTTGAGCTCTTGTCAACACACTATCTTGTGGATTTCTAATGACCTGTTCTTTTGGATGATTTCTTGTCCATTTCTCAAGTGGTGGAAAATTAGAATCAAATTCCAACGGTGCATCTTCATACATTTCTTCATTTTTAGATCCTACAACAGAAAAATTATCATTTAGTTCATGAAACTCATCATTTTCATCAAGATTAATTGTCTCTGTTTCATCATGCTCCCCCTCAACATGATATTCATCTTGATGCTCCCCCTCAAAATGATGGTCCTGTTGATTTTGCGAATGCTCCCCCTCAACTTGATGATTCATATTTTCATTCTCCCCTTTGAAAGTTGGCTGATAATATTCATTGTTGATCGTATGCTCCCCCTCCATACGAGCATCAGGCATTCTTTCGCAAGATATTGACCTTGTAGTAATTGTCGAATCATCAGTATGTTTTGAGGATTCTAACGTTTGATTATCAGGAGCATTATTTTGCGCTTCAATTGCTCTGTCAGGTATTCCGAAAATTAAGTCATAATCAAAATCATTTATTTCAGAATTATCAATTTGTGTATCTGTATTAACAAGAATGGATTTATTTTCAAATTTACTATCTGTTTGTTTAAGATAGTAATCATCAAATGTTAAATTGAAAGTTTCTTCAACTTTTCTGGTTCTTTTGTTGAGCACCCTGTATGCAACTGAATTATGCGAATAGCCTAAGAATATGCCTTCATCAGCTTTAGCTTGGAACTTGGACAAATTATCTTTGAGATTCATGATAAAACACCTGCAACCAAAAACATGAAAGAATTTGATATTAAGTTTTCTATTATTAATTATTTCATATGGAGTAACATTGAATCTTCGATGAATGAATGATCGATTCTGAGTAAAACATGCTGTGGAAACTGCTTCAGCCCAAAGATATTGAGGTAGATTCGCATATGTTAACATGGTTCTGGCTGCTTCGCATAGAGATCGATTTCTACTTTCAACTACACCATTTTGTTGCGGAGTATATGGTGATGAGAAATTATGCGAAATGGCTTTTCTTGTGAGAAAAGAATCAAGAGTTTGATTTTTAAACTCAGAATCATTATCACTTTTAATTTTGCGAACATTCTTTTTCAGAGTAAGCTCAATCTTTTTGATAAAATCAATCATCTTCTGAGCAACTTCAGATTTTATCTTGAGAAAAAATACCCATGTGAATCGAGAAAAATCATCTACAATAACTAAAATGTACCGCTTTTTATTGATTGTAGCAACAGTCAACGGTCCACATAAGTCAATGTGAAGAAGTTCCAACGGTTCTACGATTTTTGAATCGATCACAATCGAATGACCTTTTCTATGTTTTTTCCTTGTTCGCAAGCTACACATAGAGAATCATTGTCAAATTTTAGTACAGGTGTCACACCCCCAAACCAGAATGGCGGAAACATTCGGGGGTTGATGACTTCACGTAGTATCATAACAATTGAATATTATAAAGAAAGTAACACAACCATCATATATATAATAAAAACGTATATTGTTGCGTTATACATATTTCCAAAAGAATATTACAATATGATGATGTAAATGTTTAATAATAAACGTCCTTAGCGTTCCTTCTTCAAAAGCTGGGGGTTACCTGTATTACTGATTCCCTGAGAAATACAAGTGGTTTCGAAAAAGTGTCAACAATTAAGTTGGTGAGTTCATAAGTGTTTTGTATTGAAAAGTATGTCCTTTTGGTAGCAAATCGATGAAAGAGGTTTTCAGAAAATCCAATGTTTTCTATAAATAGTTTGAAAAGTTCCCAGAGTTGGGGTGCGTTAGTGTTTTTTCGTACTTGAATAATAATGATACACTTTGTGCTCAAAAATAATGTAGAAAACTGAATGCATAGATGAATCTCGTAAATCAAACTTGTTTTTATACTTTCATGTGAGTTTTATAACCATACTATTGACACTGACTGCCTGTAACAACATTCTTCAGGTGTTGTAGTGTTATGACATTTGTCACCCCAGACCTGCCGGTCTAACTGTAGCTAACAGCTTAGGTGCGGGGTTGTCAATCCCGTATAGATATATACACAAGTATCACGCTCTCCCTCCAAGAGATTATGGTATATAATACAGGACTTGAAATGCATACATAAGAGTACGTTGAAGTTTGAATATCTCACATTGCTTAGTATAAATAGATTTACGATAAGAAAGACTTTACTTCATTTGAAAGTATTTCGTTTTTCAAGATGTATATGTAAAAATGTATGAATAACTTGCTAACTATACCCATTATAGTTTTTCAGAAAGTATGTTCCATTTAGTGAAAATAACTTGATGATATACTAGCCCTTTATACATAAAGATGTTGGTATCGATAATTCAATAAGATAGATGTTACATTTATGTTTATAAAACGATACTTTAACTTGTATTGTACTTGTATTTCCCCCCTAAAACATGAAAAGATTTGAAAGGTAGGGGTATGAACTCACTTGTTTGGTTTGAAGAGAGTGGGGCTAGAGTCGAGCAGAACTTCGACCGTGGAAAGCTGCGTCTTCGAGCTCTTCGGGGATCTCAGTAGCGTAGAATCTTCGTCGGGGGCTCGGGTGCGGAAACCGAGGGCGTCGGGACAGCTTCTGGAGCTTGAAAGTATGAGAGAGTGATTGAGAGTTTAGAGAAGGTGTGCTAAAACCCGTAGCTCATGCCTTCTTTTTATAGTGCTGGAAAGTCGAGTACGCTGGGCGTACGCGTTACTCTGGGCGTACTTCGGTTACGCTGGGCGTACTTTGCGTCATGGCTTAGGACTCGAGTCTAGCTAGGCATAGAGCTGCAGCCGATGGGACTCGACCCTGGTCCTAAGTACGCTGGGCGTACTCCTATATTACGCTGGGCGTAATCCCGACTTCCGTCTTCTAAATTCCGTAACTTTCGCGTACGGGCTCCGTTTTTCGCGATCTTTATATCCATGCTTAGGTGATATTATGCTCTACAACTTTCATTTAGACTCCGTCGGCTAGTTTTGACTTTATTTTTAATGATATGTTTTTAATAGGCCGGGACTGCTAAAGTTCGTTAAAAAATCATAGCTTCTTTATTCGACGTCGGTTTTCGTTTGTCTTTTTATCATTTTACTCCTATTGTGGAGGTCTTCAACTTTCGTTTAGGTTGCGATAGCTAAATAACGCTCGATCTTCAATTCGAGTTTTTAGCCCTCTACTACTGTTACGAAACTTAGAAAATTCGTAACTTTTTCATACGAGGTTCAATTTGGGCGATCTTTTTATGTACGTTTATAGTTTAACGAACTCTACAACTTTTGTTTAGATACATAAGGCTAAAATGCATTTTATTGTAATTTCACTTTTTACGTTAAATAATGTTTGAACGGTGTGCCGTAAATATTCGAGTGGTTATAATTTCTTCAATATAACTCGGTTTCGAATGTTTTTTATGTTTTTGGAAACCTTGGCACGAGATCTAACATTTGATGCATCCCAATTTAGATATTTAAACACTTTATTTTTTTTGAGGTTAATTTCGTTGATTCCAAATAGTTTTTGTTGTATTTGTCTTTTGAGTGTTACATCGCTTTTGGAAAATATGGGGGTTGTCACATCATCCCCCCGTTAGGGGAATTTCGTCCCGAAATTTAATCTTAGATAGAGTTTACAGGTTAGGAAAAAGATGCGGGTACTTTTGTTTCATCTGATCCTCGCGTTCCCAAGTGTATTCAGGTCCTCGCTTGGCGTTCCAGCAGACCTTTACAATAGGTATGCGGCTTTGTTTAGTCCTTTTTATTTCCCGATCCATGATCTCTACTGGTTCCTCTACGAATTGGAGATTCTCATTTATTGCAATTTCATCTAGAGGGATGACAAGGGTCTCATCGGACAAACACTTCTTTAGGTTTGATACGTGGAAGGTAGGGTGTACGTTGTGGAGCTCCTGAGGTAATCTAAGTTTGTAAGCCACTGGACCGATCCTGGCAAGGATCTCGAATGGTCCGATGTATCTTGGGTTCAGTTTCCCGCGCTTTCCGCAGCGTATTAATCCCTTCCAGGGCGATACTTTTAGTAGGACTCGATCTCCAACCTGGAATTCCAAGGGTTTCCGTCTTTTATCCGCGTAACTCTTTTGTCTGTCCCTTGATGCTTTTAGACGTTCCCGGATCTGAACAATCTTCTCCGTAGTTTCCCTTATGATTTTTGGTCCAGTGAGCGTGTTGTCTGTTGCTTGTCCTTTTGCTAGTTGTGTGTCCCCCACTTCGGCCCAGCACAGAGGTGACCTGCACTTACGGCCGTAGAGGGCTTCGAACGGGGCAACCTTGATACTAGTATGGTAGCTATTGTTGTACGGGAACTCGACCAAGGGTAGATGGGTATCCCATGCTTTGCCAAAATCGATTACGCAAGATCTCAACATATCTTCTAGGGTTTGTATGGTTCTCTCACTCTGGCCGTCGGTTTGTGGGTGACAGGCAGTACTCATGTCTAGTCTTGTTCCTAGAGCTTTTTTTAGTGACTACCAGAACCTTGAGGTGAATCTACTATCTCGGTCCGAGATAATGGATATGGGCACACCATGTAGTCGTACAATCTCTTTGAGGTATGTTCTAGTTAGTTTCTCCAATTTATCCGTCTCTTTGATTGGTAGGAAGTGCGCTCATTTAGTTAACCTGTTGACGATCACCCAGATGGTGTCGAGTCCGCTTGTCGTCCTGGGTAGTTTGGTTATGAAATCCATGGTTATACGTTCCCACTTCCATTCGGGTATTTCTGGTTGTTGCAACAATCCTGAGGGCTTTTGGTATTCTACCTTGACTTTGGCGCATGTCAGACATTTACGCACGTAGGTAGCAATTTCGGCTTTCATGTTCGGCCACCAATACAATTTCTTGATGTCGAGATACATCTTATCGGAGCTGGGGTGTATGGAGTATCGTGTTTTATGGGCTTCATTCATGACAACTTCTCTGAATCCGCCAAACTTTGGCATCTAGATCCAATCCATGAAGTAACAAACTCCATCATTCTTGACTTCAAGCTTCTTATCCATTCCCCTTAAGGCTTCCCCTGCCACATTTTCAGATGGTAAGGCTTCTATTTGGGCTTCCTTGATTTGTGTGGACAGGTGTGAATGGATTGTCATGGTTAAAGACTTCACTCTGCGGCCCGAGTATTCCTTCCGGCTGAGTGCATCGGCCACCACGTTAGCCTTTCCGGGATGATATCGAATCTCGCATTCATAATCATTTAGTAGTTCTACCCACCGTCTTTGTCTCATGTTGAGTTCTTTCTGGTTGAGGATATGTTGGAGGCTTTTATGGTCGGTGAAGATCATACATTTCGTGTCGTAGAGGTAGTGCCTCCATATCTTTAGAGCGAAGACGACTGCTCCTAGCTCAAGATCGTGCGTCATGTAGTTCACTTTGTGCGTCTTTAGTTGCCTTGAGGCGTAGGCGATGACTTTCCCTCGTTGCATCAGGACACACCCGAGTCCTTGGTTTGATGCATCGCAATAGACCACGAAGTCCTCCGTTCCTTTTGGCAAAGTTAGGATGGGCGTACTACATAAGGCTCGCTTTAGCGTTTGAAACGCGGCGTCTTGTTTTTCTCACCAGTCGAAGGTCACACTCTTCTAAGTTAGGGTGGTGAGTGGCTTGACAATCTTGGAGAAATTTTGTATGAACCTTCGGTAATACCCGACGAGTCCCAAAAATTGCCGGATTTTGTAAGGGTTCTTGGAGTCGTCCAACTTTCTATTGCCTTGATCTTAGAAGGATCCACGTGTATCCCCTCCTTGCTTACTACATGTCCTAGGAAATCCACTTCCCGGATCCAAAGTTCGCACTTTGAAAATTTTGCGTAAAGCTTCTCTGCCCTCAATGTTTCCAAAACTTGGCGGAGATGTTGGCTGTGTTCTTCCTGGCTTCTTGAATAGATGAGTATATCATCTATGAACACGATCACAAATTTATCCAGGAAGGGACGGCATACTTGGTTCATCAAGTCCATGAACACTGCTGGAGCATTTGTCAACCCGAAGGGCATCACTACAAACTCGTAGTGACCATAGCGTGTTCGGAAGGCCGTTTTGGGGATGTCTCCTTCCAGCACTCACAGTTGGTGATAACCAAATCTTAGATCGATCTTTGAAAAGTAGCTTGCTCCCTGCAGTTGGTCGAACAGATCGTCTATGCGCGGTAGGGGATATCGGTTCTTGATCGTGAGTTTGTTCAGCTCCCGATAATCGATGCACATGCGAAAGGATTCGTCCTTCTTTTTCACGAATAGGACCGGTGCTCCCCATGGTGAGAAGCTCGGTCGGATGAAGCCCTTGCTCAGCAGCTCGTTTAATTGATTGGACAGTTCCTGCATCTCGGCTGGGGCTAAACGGTAAGGCGACTTTGCTACCGGAGTAGCTCCGGGGATTAAGTCGATTCTGAACTCAACTTGGCGCTCTGGTGGAATTCCTGGAAGATCTTCTGGGAAAATATCTGGGAAGTTGCAGACTTCCGGAATGTCTTTAATGTTCTTTGGTTCTTGTTTCTGGTCTACTACGTGGGCTAGAAAGGCATGGTATTCCTTGCGAAGATATTTTGTGCTTTAACACAGGAGATGATTTGTAAATTTGAACTAGGTTTGTCTCCATATATGACAAGAGTTTCACCGTTGGGCAGATTGAGACGAACGGCCTTTTCGTGACAAAGAATATCGGCGCGGTAAAGACTTAACCAGTCCATACCGATGATTACATCAAAACTTATTATCGAAATGGGCATAAGGTCGATTTGAAATAAGTGTTCGTTTAAATTTAATGTGCACCCTACGTACATATCGCTTGTGCTTTCCGTTTTACCGTTAGCCATTTCTATAGTGAATATTTATTGAGTGGTTGAGGTCTTTGATTAAGTAGGTGTTTGAATTTATGACTCACAAAACTTCTCTCCGCACCGCAGTCAAAGAGTATACATGCATAAATGTTGTCGAGGAGAAACGTACCCGTAACCACCGTTGGGTCGGCTTTTGCTTCATTTTGACCTATTGCCAGCACTCTCCCAACACCGCCAACGTTCCTTGTCTTGGGGCAGTCCCTCTTGAAGTGCCCAGTTTCTCCACACCCATAACATGCCTGGCTTATCCCAGTACCAGGAAATTGAGTGACTGGTCACGCTGGTGCCTTACAGAAACGGGCTGTGTGCCATTTCCTGTCGCAGTTCTTACAGTGCATCTCGCGGCAATTACCGTGGTGATGGTAGTTGCATTTGCTGCACTTGGGCAGGTTCCCCGCATATTGTTTTGTTGGCGCAGGGGTAGCAGGAGTTGTGGTGGTAGCAGTAACAGCATGAACCGCAACCATTTGTTTCTTTGAAGGTTCTTGCGAAGTTTGCCCCTTTCTCTTGTTCCAGAATTTCTTCTTGCTGTTGTTGTTGGCGTTGATTTCGTTGTTGTTTGTCACACCCCCAAACCAGAACGGCAGAAACGTTCGGGGGCGGAGGACGTCATATTCAATATCATAACAGTTTATAGAAAGGAAAGTACACACCACCATATATAAAGGTTTTCTTAAAAATGTTTACATAGTTGTATTCATTACACGTTCAAAAGATAAATGCATAAACATCTTTCAAAAGAAGTAAATAATGCCAGCGCGTTATTCACCAAAAGTTGCTTTCTAAACCTGCTTAACGATTCCCTGAGAATACAAGTTATGTCAAAGAAAAAGTGTCAACAATTAAGTTGGTGAGTTCATAAGTGATTTAGAAACATTGAATGCCATTCCAAAAGCGAGTGTATATCTTCCAAGAAAATCACATATTTCCTTATAAAAGTGTGAAATGCATGAGAATATTGGTATATAAAAAAAGAAAGACGTAGATAGTTGAAACAAGAAAATCCCTTATTTTCTTAATAGTTGTTTGTTTAATGTTCAAGGCTAACATTTTGAAGCAATCCACATGCTTTAGAAAAGTTTTAAACATAGATTTATATAATAAACCTATTAGAAGTTCTCAGCTTGTTAGATAATGAATAACCGTAGTAACTACTTATTCATTATTCAAAAGTACTATAGTAGTTGTATATCCGATGAGTTTTATAACCATACTGAACATAATATGCCTGTAGCGACGTTCTTCAGGCGTCGTAGCGTTATGACAAACTGTCACCCCAAAAGACGGACTGTAGCTAACAGCCAGGGTGCGGGATCATGACTTCCCGTATAGATCTATACACATTTGACACGTTCTCCGAACGGGAGACTCTGGTTATAGACAGGACTTGTAGCGATACCTTTTATCTAAAAGGCAGTGTTTGAAGATATACACGTCTCATGGATTCTCAACTAAGTCTGTATTAAAGTGATAGTTTTGTATGCAAAGTTTATCCTTTTTCACAATGTTTGACCGACATAAATCACAAGTTTTTAGAATATATGAAACGGTTTAACAACGAAAGATATTTTGGTGTTACTAAATACTCTGTATAAATCTATTGCATGCAAAGTATAGCAAGAGTTTTCGCATAATAGAACTAAATCACAAGTGATTCATTTGATAGAAACGAGTAAATGAGATTTTTACGAAATACACGATAATAACGGTATGTTTACTTGTATTCCCCCCCCCCCCCTTAAAAGAGTAGAAAAGCATTTAAAATGTATTTAAAGAGTGTTCGAAGGGGATATGAACTCACCTGATACTTTGAAGATAGCGAGATGGAAAACCGGATAGAGTTTTGCCTCGGGAAACGGACTTTTCTCGGGATTCTCGGGAGCAAAATCGACCCTCGGGACTTGAGCAAAAAGACCAGAGCTTCGGGTTTGAACGGGCACGGAAAACGAGTCAAGATTGTGAGAGAAAGGAGAGAAATGAGCATTTTTCTCAGAAGCCCTCGCATGCTATTTATAGGAGGGTCTGAGAAGCCTCGTACGCGGGGCTACGCTCGTACGCAGCGCGTACGCGTACGTCATGCATGACCGAAGCCTCGACTGCCTCGGCTTCGGATGGGACGGGTCGGATGGGGCAGTGGGTCGGATGGGACGGCGGGTCGGATGGGACAGCGGGTCGGACGGGTCGGTCGGACGGGCGGGTCGGACGGGTCGGAAGCCTCGGATAGGGCGACGTGGACGATCAGGGGCCATGTCTCTCGGGTACGTAGGGCGTACAGGGGTACGCAGCGCGTACCTCGGATGAGGACGCTGACTCCTTTTCGGATAAGGTCCGAATTTTGAATTAAATAAATATATAATTTATTTAATAAACTTCAAAAATTCATATCTTCTTCATACGAACTCCGTTTTCGATGGTCTTTATATCCACGTGTAGGTGAGACTACGCTCTACAACTTTCGTTTAGACTCCGTTGGCAAATTCCGAAATTATTTTTATTATTTATTTTATAACTCATCGTGATTAAGGAATTTCTTTAAAAATTCATAACTTCTTTATCTGATGTCGGTTTTTGCCAGACTTTTCACCGCTGAAATACCATTGTCGAGACCTTCGATTCTCATTTAGGTCATTCCGGCCAAAAGTCACTCGATCTCTGATCTGAGTTTTTAGCTATCTGTTGCTAAGCTGAACTTGGAAAAATCATAACTTCAATATACGAAGTCGGATTTGAGCATTCTCCTTAAGTATGATCCCGGTTTAATGATATTACACATAATAGGAATTTAAATAGATACTTTTTGGGGCATTTTATTCCCAAAGTAAATTTTATTACCCCAAGATGGTTACAATACTTGACTTTTTAGGTCAATACAAAGAGTTGAAATATCGGGTTGTTACATCATCCCCCCGTTAGAGGGAATTTCGTCCCGAAATTTTAATACAAAATAGTAGTCTTAGGGACTGAGGAAGAGGTGCGGATACTTCTGTTGCATTTGGTCTTCCCGTTCCCATGTGAATTCGAGTCCTCTCTTAGCATTCCATCGAACTTTTACTATTGGAATGCGACTCTGCTTAGTTCGTTTAACTTCCCTATCCATGATCTCGACGGGTTCTTCCACAAAGTTAAGGTTTTCGTGTAGCTCGATTTCATCGAGTGGAATTACAAGTGTTTCGTCGGACAAACACTTTTTCAGGTGCGATACGTGGAATACTGGATGTACTTTGTTAAGCTCGATTGGAAGTTGGAGTTTGTAGGCCACTGGACCAACTCTCGAAATGATTTCGAAGGGTCCAATGTACCGAGGATTTAGCTTTCCACGCTTCCCAAAGCGTATCAGGCCCTTCCATGGTGAGACCTTCAGTAGTACCCGGTCGCCAATCTGGAATTCCAAGGGTTTATGTCTCCTGTCAGCATAGTTCTTTTGCCTATCTCTTGAGGACTTCAGTCGTTCTCGTATTTGCACGATCTTTTCAGTCGTTTCTCTGATGACCTCCGGACCAGTGAGGGTGCTATTAGGGACTAGACCTTTTGCCAATTGCGTGTCGCCCACTTCCGTCCAGCACAGGGGTGATCTGCACTTACGGCCGTAAAGGGCTTCGAATGGAGCGGTCTTGATACTAGTATGGTAACTATTGTTATAAGAGAACTCGACCAAAGGCAAGTGAATATCCCATGCCTTGCCAAAGTCGATTACACATGCTCGCAACATGTCTTCCAAGGTTTGGATCGTCCTTTCACTCTGTCCATCAGTTTGAGGGTGGTATGCTGTACTCATGTCCAACCTTGTTCCCATGGATTTTTGCAATGATTGCCAAAATCTGGAAGTGAACCTGCTGTCTCTATCTGAGATGATGGACATCGGTACTCCATGAAGTCGTACGATCTCCCGGATGTAGGTTCTTGATAGTTTTTCCATCCTATCGGTTTCCTTGATCGGTAAGAAATGGGCTGACTTGGTTAATCTGTCGACGATTACCCAAATAGTATCCTGGCCACTCTGAGTTTTGGGCAGTTTGGTTATGAAGTCCATGGAAATCTGCTCCCATTTCCACTCAGGTATTTTAGGTTGTTGGAGTAGACCTGAGGGTTTCTGGTGTTCTATTTTTATTTTGGCGCAAGTTAAACACTTGCTCACATAAGTAGCGATCTCCTCTTTCATGTTTGGCCACCAGTAGAGTTGCTTGAGATCTGGATACATCTTGTCTGACCCTGGGTGTACGGAGTATGGGGTCCTGTGTGCCTTGCTCATAACTACCTCTCTGAATCCACCAAACTTGGGTGTCCAGATCCGGTTCATGAAGTAGCGTGCTCCGTCACTCTTGATTTCTAAGTTCTTGTCCATTCCCCTAAGGGCCTCACCTGCCACGTTTTCGGGTTTCAAGGCCTCTATTTGAGCTTCCTTGACTTGCGTTGATAGGTGCGAATGGATCGACATAGCTAATGACTTCACTCTTCGGCCAGAGTACTCCTTTCGACTAAGGGCATCGGCTACGACGTTTGCCTTTCCCGGATGATAGCGAATCTCACATTCGTAGTCGTTGAGCAATTCGACCCAACGTCGTTGTCTCATGTTTAATTCTTTCTGGTCGAAGATGTGTTGGAGGCTCTTGTGGTCTGTAAAGACAGTGCACTTGGTACCGTAAAGATAGTGCCTCCAGATTTTAAGAGCGAAGACCACTGCTCCAATTGACCTCATGCGTTTTCAGTTGTCGTGAGGCATATGCAATAACCTTTCCCCTCTGCATTAGCACACAACCCAGCCCTTTCTTTGAAGCGTCGCAATACACCACAAAATCTTCGGTCCCTTCCCGAAGAGAAAGGATAGGTGCACTGCAAAGGGCTTGTTTCAAGGTTTGAAATGCAACATCTTGCTTTTCTCCCCAGTTGTAGGTCACACCTTTCTGGGTTAAAGCGGTAAGAGGCTTTGCGATGCTGGAGAAATTTTGGATGAACCTTCGGTAATAACCAGCAAGACCTAGAAATTGGCGAATTTCTGTTTGTGTAGTTGGTGCAGACCAGTTTTCGATAGCCTTGATTTTCGAGGGGTCCACGTGGATTCCTTCCTTGCTGACCACGTGACCGAGGAAGTCCACCTTTCTAATCCAAAACTCACATTTTGAGAATTTTGCATAAAGTCTCTCAGTCCGTAACGTCTTTAAGACTTGTCTCAGGTGTTGACTATGTTCTTCTTTATTCTTTGAATAAATGAGTATGTCGTCTATGAATACTATCACAAATTTATCCAAGAATGGACGACATACCCGATTCATTAGATCCATGAATACGGCCGGGGCGTTGGTTAGTCCGAACGGCATCACTACGAACTCGTAATGTCCGTATCTCGTCCGGAAGGCCGTCTTGGGAACATCACTCTCTAGGACTCGCAGCTGGTGATATCCCGACCTCAGATCGATCTTGGAAAAGTAGTTGGCTCCTTGGAGTTGATCGAATAAGTCATCGATTCGGGGTAGGGGGTATCGGTTCTTGATGGTAAGTTTGTTGAGTTCTCGGTAGTCGATGCACATCCTGAACAATCCATCTTTCTTTTTCACAAACAACACGGGTGCTCCCCAAGGTGAGAAGCTCGGCCTGATGAATCCTTTTCCCAGTAGTTCATTCAGTTGGCTGGATAGCTCCTGCATCTCTGCCGGGGCTAATCGATAGGGTGCTTTGGCTACTGGGGTAGCTCCGGGAATCAGATCGATTCTGAATTCGACTTGTCTTACGGGTGGTATCCCTGGAAGGTCCTCGGGAAACACGTCGGGAAAATCGCATACGTCGTGCACATCCTTGATGTCCCGGACTTCGCGTTTCACGTCTACGACATGCGCTAAAAATGCATGACACTCCTTGCGTAGGTACTTCTGAGCTTGGATACTTGAGATGATACTAAGTGTGGTACTAGGTTTGTCGCCCAAGACAAGGAAGGTTTCACCGGTTGGCAGATTAAGGCGAACGGCCTTATCGTAACATAGAATGTCCGCACGATGTGAACTCAGCCAATCCATGCCAATGATGACATCGAAACTCTTAATCGAGACTGGCATGAGGTTGATTTGAAAGAGATTATCGTTTAGAGTTAAGGTGCAGTTGAAGTATATCTCCTTAGTGCCTTCGGTTTTCCCGTTGGCCATTTCTACTATGAACGGTTCACTTAATGATTTTGGTATTGGTTTTAGCATGCTTTTAAAGTCGTGACTCACAAAACTCCTTTCCGCTCCACTATCAAACAAAATGCATGCATACGAGTTATCGAGAAGAAACATACCCGTAACAACAGTAGGGTCCGCAATGGCTTCATCTTGTCCCATTGCGAAAACTCGGCCTCTTCCGCCGGTATTCCTGTTGTTTGTCTTCGGGCAGTCCTTGCGGTAGTGCCCTGTGTCTCCGCACTCAAAGCAAGCGTGGCTTACTCCGGTATTAGCAGTGGGGGCGGATTGTTGGGTTGGCTCCTTGCAATAGCGGGCTGTATGACCCTTCTTATTACACCTGGTGCATTGAAGGTCACGGCAGAGACCGTGGTGGTGGAAGTTGCACTGGTTACATTTCGGTAGTTTTCCATTGTATGAACTTGTGGGGGCAGAGTTGGTAGGTACAGTAATAGCGTGGGTCGCTATCACTTGTTGTTTCTTGGGGTTCTCCTGGAGGGTTTGTCCCCTCCTCTTGTTCCAAGGCTTACTCTGGCCCTGAGCCTCCCTAGGTGGATTTGCGGCTGCTGTGATGGTACTCTGTTTCGCTCCGTGGTCGATGAGTCGTTGCGCCAGGCGTTTAGCGCTGTTGTAGGTGATAGGGTTGGAAGCTAGGACATGCCCTTGAATCTGGGGTGACAACCCCCAAATGTACCTTTCGACCTTCTTTGATTCTGGGTTGACCATGGTAGGGCACAAAGCAGCGAGATCGTTGAACCTAGCTGTGTAGGCGACTAGATCAGACCCAGTCATTTTCAAATTCCAGAGCTCCTGCTCAAGCTTTTGCACTTCACCCCTCGGGCAGTATTCTTCCAGTAGTAGTACCTTCAGTTCTTCCCAACTCATAGCGTTAGCGATAGTGAGCGTCACTGAGTTCACATGGCTTTTCCACCAAGTGAGGGCTCGGTCTATGAAGGTGCAAGCAGCGAACTTAACCTTGCTTGTTTCTTGGCACGAGCAGATCTCGAAGACCGTTTCGTTCTTTTCAAACCATTGCATTAGTGCAATGACTCCTCCACTGCCATTAAAGGTCTTTGGTTTTGAGTTGGAGAACTCCTTGTAAGTACACTCCCTTACATGGCCCTGGCCGGTGCCACGATTGGGATGATTCATGCTGCTTCCTGTACCTCCATTTGCATTGGAGTTTATTTGAGAGAGGGCTGCTGCTACTGCTGCTGTGATAGCAGCCTGGACCATTGCCAGATCATAAGTTAGTGGTGGAGGTGGTGGTGGGGTTGCGTTGGTACGTGCTGATCTACGAGGAGGCATTGCGCTGCCAAAAGAAAAATGAGATATTATGAGTTTTGGTGGTGGTGAGTTGAATGATATTGAGTTAACTACCTTAAATAGATTAATAATTTGGTTTGACCAACAATGGGTTTTGAGCTTGATTCATTAATAACGTTTGAATGGATGCACTTATGATTTGAACGGACTACACATAATTAAAACAAGAAAGAGATATGCCCTATATATATTAAACATATAGTTGTGTTACATCCGAGTTTAGACAAAACTTTTTGACCTTTCTAAAGGTCTCCGATTACAGAAAGTTTTAAAGAAAACAATATTCTTATCCGAAGTCCTAATTTATAACAAAATTTGAAATCCTGGCAGGCACTATTTGCGACGTAGGTTGCGCTTGGAGCTTGACTCCGCATCTGATTGCTTCGATTCCATTAGGCGCCGATCAAAAGCGGCTTGCTGCTCCCTTAATTCGGCTAGGGCTGCAATCATCTGTGCCTGAAATGCCTCAGACTGGAGTTGAGCATTATCTTGTATCTTGTCCAGCCTACGGATGTCGGAAGTGTGAACCTGCACTTCCACGTTGACATCCTGGAGTCGGCTTGCTTGAACTCCGGACTGATAGGACTGATTGGCTAACTTACCCACCATTACCGGGAGTGCTCGATCAGCCGAACTTCCACCGCGGACATCATAGAAGTCCCGACACATGCCGTAGGGAGGGCGTATGCCTTGTTGTTGGCTCCAATGATGGAGGTGACTTCCCCAGACGGGAGTGGGTCCTTGGAAGTTCCTCACATGGACAGGAGGTTGAATGGGTGGTGGATTGATCACTTCCGGCTCTGAGTCAGTACCGGAGTCATCACCCAATTCTATGGGTTCCTCATCCTCTTCGGGATCATCTTCGATCCATCCTACGTTGCCTTGGTTGGGAAAGTAGGGGTCATTGGGGTGGTGAAATCCAGCCATTTGACTGTACGAGAAATAGGGTTATAAGAATTGAATAAAGTTGAAACATGCAAAACATGTAAGTTAAATTAGTTTAGATAGCAAATACTCCTATAGTATTTAAATTCTTGTGTTTGATTCTAGTAACGGTTTGGTAAGTTTTAAAGTTTGTTGTCCACTGCAGACACCCCTCGGCACACGTTAGTCGGCTCTCGGACAAATATAGTTGATCAGGCTATATCCTTCCTAGTTCCGATTACGTGTCCCAAGGCGTACCTGTACTGCACAACTTATTTATAGTACTTCTAAAATGGTACGATGTGAAACTGTTATTAGTACGAAATGAATGCATGCTTACTTTACAAAAACTAAATAAATTTAATTTCAAAAGTATGACTCTTCTCAGAGTGTTTTTTCCCAGTTGAGTTTATAGTTGTATACCAAAAATGGTTTTGATATACTTAATTCACTATAAACGATGCTCTGATACCAATCTGTCACACCCCCAAACCAGAATGGCGGAAACGTTCGGGGGCGGAGGACGTCATATTCAATATCATAACAGTTTATAGAAAGGAAAGTACACACCACCATATATAAAGGTTTTCTTAAAAATGTTTACATAGTTGTATTCATTACACGTTCAAAAGATAAATGCATAAACATCTTTCAAAAGAAGTAAATAATGCCAGCGCGTTATTCACCAAAAGTTGCTTTCCAAACCTGCTTAACGATTCCCTGAGAATACAAGTTATTTCAAAGAAAAAGTGTCAACAATTAAGTTGGTGAGTTCATAAGTGATTTAGAAACATTGAATGCCATTCAAAAGCGAGTGTATATCTTCCAAGAAAATCACATATTTCCTTATAAAAGTGTGAAATGCATGAGAATATTGGTATATAAAAAAAGAAAGACGTAGATAGTTGAAACAAGAAAATCCCTTATTTTCTTAATAGTTGTTTGTTTAATGTTCAAGGCTAACATTTTGAAGCAATCCACATGCTTTAGAAAAGTTTTAAACATAGATTTATATAATAAACCTATTAGAAGTTCTCAGCTTGTTAGATAATGAATAACCGTAGTAACTACTTATTCATTATTCAAAAGTACTATAGTAGTTGTATATCCGATGAGTTTTATAACCATACTGAACATAATATGCCTGTAGCGACGTTCTTCAGGCGTCGTAGCGTTATGACAAACTGTCACCCCAAAAGACGGACTGTAGCTAACAGCCAGGGTGCGGGATCATGACTTCCCGTATAGATCTATACACATTTGACACGTTCTCCGAACGGGAGACTCTGGTTATAGACAGGACTTGTAGCGATACCTTTTATCTAAAAGGCAGTGTTTGAAGATATACACGTCTCATGGATTCTCAACTAAGTCTGTATTAAAGTGATAGTTTTGTATGCAAAGTTTATCCTTTTTCACAATGTTTGACCGACATAAATCACAAGTTTTTAGAATATATGAAACGGTTTAACAACGAAAGATATTTTGGTGTTACTAAATACTCTGTATAAATCTATTGCATGCAAAGTATAGCAAGAGTTTTCGCATAATAGAACTAAATCACAAGTGATTCATTTGATAGAAACGAGTAAATGAGATTTTTACGAAATACACGATAATAACGGTATGTTTACTTGTATTCCCCCCCCCCCTTAAAAGAGTATAAAAGCATTTAAAATGTATTTAGAGAGTGTTCGAAGGGGATATGAACTCACCTGATACTTTGAAGATAGCGAGATGGAAAACCGGATAGAGTTTCGCCTCGGGAAACGGACTTTTCTCGGGATTCTTGGGAATCTCGGGAGCAAAATCGACCCTCGGGACTTGAGCAAAAAGACCAGAGCTTCGGGTTTGAACGGGCACGGAAAACGAGGCAAGATTGTGAGAGAAAGGAGAGAAATGAGCATTTTTCTCGGAAGCCCTCGCATGCTATTTATAGGAGGGTCTGAGAAGCCTCGTACGCGGGGCGTACGCTCGTACGCAGCGCGTACGCGTACGACATGCATGACCGAAGCCTCGACTGCCTCGGCTTCGGATGGGACGGGTCGGATGGGGCAGTTGGTCGGATGGGACGGCGGGTCGGATGGGACAGCGGGTCGGACGGGTCGGTCGGACGGGTGGGTCGGACGGGTCGGAAGCCTCGGATAGGGCGACGTGGACGATCAGGGGCCATGTCTCTCGGGTACGCAGGGCGTACAGGGGTACGCAGCGCGTACCTCGGATGAGGACGCTGACTCCTCTTAGGATAAGGTCCGAATTTTGAATTAAATAAATATATAATTTATTTAATAAACTTCAAAAATTCATATCTTCTTCATACGAACTCCGTTTTCGATGGTCTTTATATCCACGTGTAGGTGAGACTACGCTCTACAACTTTCGTTTAGACTCCGTTGGCAAATTCCGAAATTATTTCTATTATTTATTTTATAACTCATCGTGATTAAGGAATTTCTTTAAAAATTCATAACTTCTTTATCTGATGTCGGTTTTTGCCAGACTGTCACACCCCCAAACCAGGCGGCGGAAACGTTCGGGGGCTGTCGTGACTCAATTGAATACCATAACATTGTATATATATGAAACGTAACAACATTCGTCACCATGCATTAATATTGTACAACCAGTAAAGTTTACATGAAGTACATTGTTTAACCATTACATTCCCAAAATAAATTGTTCGATTCGTACATAAATAAACGGCAAGCCATCACTGAATACGATTTCCTTTGATTCACTGGTTCCCTGAGAATACAAGTATGTTGAAAAACGTCAACATATGAAATGTTGGTGAGTTCATAAGTTTTATTTGAAAAGCAATGTTTCGTATCGTTTGAAAACCACCAGAAAATCCGATATTTTCTGAAAAGAGAAGCTTTTGAAAACGTTTGTGAAGATCCATAAGTATGCTTGTTTGTTTCTATACTTGAAAAAAAAAAGGTTGTTTATTGAAATTGTAGGTATTTCGAATCTGTGTGTATTGAAAACCCTAGGAAAACCCGATGTTTTCCTAATTTTTTTGAATTCCATGAATTTTACATTGAAACCATTGCAACGCATGAAGTTATCATTACCAGGCGACATTGGATTATTTTTGAGCATGATTATCTGCTACAAACACGCGTTACACAAACGACTAGTCTATAGCAATACTAATGATCCCGTAGGCGTCGTCCGTACTAATCACGTTATCCAACCGCCCTGACTACGTGTAGTCCCACATCCGAAGAGAAAGAGGACACGAAGGCCTCGATGACTCCATTAGCCGGTTGGGGATAAAAAGGTACGAGGGGTCCCAGACCCGCCTCGCATAAAAGGTAGACTCTACTAGCGATACCAAAGGACCCTTGGGACCAGTAGTATACAAACCATTGAAAGTCCGGTTACATCGTGTCGGATCGGTAAAACCCAACACTTCGTAAGATAGAGGTCTTCGGGCCTTAAGATCAGGTCATTGGGCTAGTTAGGCTCAACAAACAAGATTTTACACTTTTGGGGCCCAAAGATGGTGCGTAGACACGTCTGTGCACACTCGCATGTATAATGAATTTCCAATCGTTATTTGTATGAATCGTAGTGTTGAAGTATCATAGTGTCGTCGTGTTAGTAGTTTCGGATTTTTATTGGTTCGAGACCGAACCAATTCGTTTAACAACGACTTTTGGTGTTGTAATGTATTGTATTTTGTCGATAGTCGTGGTACCATTATTTGGTCAAATTGCATGTATTGAATTAGTCTTGAAAATTTTCTGTTTTCAGCCCCTCCTTGTTTGTAAAATTTACTTTTTCAACCCTTTATTTAAATACTTTCCGGTTTGGTCCTTAAATCAATTTTCTTGACATTTTAACACCAAAAATTATTGAAATAAGTATTTTCCAGCATATTTTTCATAGAAAACAGCTTAAGTCCCTGAAATTTCAGTTTTCCCGGTTATACCCTTCTTTTTCGCAATTTTGACAATTTTGGCCCAAATTGTAAAATTTTTGCAACTTTGGTCCTTTTTAAATTTAAAAAGCATTTAAACCTTTGAAAAGGACTTGGAACACTTATAGTCCACTGTTTTACAGAAAAATACAGTTTTGGCCCTCCAAAACAGAAAATTTCGCATAATGGGCCTCATTGGGCCGAAATTGTCATTTTTAGCCCATTAAGCTTGAAATTTATGTTTTTAATCCTCTAAATGAGTATATTTCCAGAAATTGTTTTATTGAAACTGTTTTGACACACCTCATTCATCAGAATTCGTGATATGTCAATTTGGGCCCTTAAATTTTGTATTTTTCACATTTTAAGTCCAAAAATTGTGTTTTTAGCCCAAAGAAATTGTTACTAAGCCATGTAGCTATTTTTCTAGAAACATATTGTATGTAGAAATATATTTGATTCTAAAATCATTTAACTTAAGGTATATCTCGGTTTTGAGGGATTTTATGGCTAGATCCAACATTATAACACACAAAAGCACACTTATAAGCATGGAAATCATACAAAGCATACAAAACACATATAGATCTACACTTTCACTTGTATTCCCCCCCCCCCCCCCCCCCAAAAAAAAAAAAAAAAACTCATAAAAACAGAAAATAGGGAGTATGAAGCTCACCTTGGTGTGTGATTTCGGTTTTTGAAGAAAAGATGGAAGAAAACTTGGTGATTTTTGGCCTTAGCACCCTTTTCTTGAAGATCTTGAGTTTGAGATGGTTCTAGGATGCAAGATCACGATTTTTGCATAGATTAGGAAAGGATTTTGATAAAACAAAGAATTTAATTCATAGATCCAAGCATAACCTTACCTTGGATGAAGAGTTGGTGGAAATATCCTCTTGAAAGCCTCCTAATTTTCGAGATTTTGAGTGGAGAGGAAGGGATGTTCTTGAGAGAGCTTGAGAGATTTTTGTGAGTGTGTGTGTGTGAGTATGGCCGAGAGTGAGAGAGAGGAGAGGATAGAAGTGATTTTGAAGTGATGTTGCATGGAAATATGGACTAAATTGCATGGATATCCAAGGGACAATAATGAGGTGGCATACTAAAGTCAACTCTCTTCTTATCTTCTTGGATTTGGGCCTTGGGCCGAGATTTTTGGGAGGGAAAGAAAAAAAATTGGGCCTTTGCCCCTACGACCACTATTAGAGTTAATCTTGGGTATTTATTGGCCTTATAAAATAAAATTGTGATTTTTATGCTTTAATAAGCTAGATTAGGTTAATCATGGATCAAAGCTTTCAATTTATTTCATTCTAGGCCCAATATGGCCCATAATATTGAAATAAATGAATGTGGGTCCAATTAGAGCCCAATTAGGGTTCTAAGCCCATGATAGTCTAATTGGAAGCTTATTGGTCCATTTGGATCCAATAAGGGAGTCCTAGTCCAAAATGGTCTTAAACTAGGACTTCTAGGGTCTCCAATTGTTTGATGACTATTTGTAGTACTTGTATAATGTATTTGATTGAAGTTTTTGAAGTCATAATCATAGGTGTTACACATGTTCTTAAGTTTTTGATTCACATTAGCTTGAATGTATAGATTACATGACACAAAATTTCCAGTTGTGACATCATCCCCCCGTTAGAGGGAATTTCGTCCGGAAATTCTGTTTGAAAGCTAGATTTGAAAATGCTAGAATAGGTGAGGGTACTTTTGCTTCATTTGATCTTCGCGTTCCCACGTGAATTCTGGCCCACGCTTTGCGTTCCACCGTACCTTCACGATCGGGATGCGGCTCTGTTTAGTACGCTTCACCTCCCTGTCCATGATTTCGACTGGTTCTTCGACGAACAGGAGATTCTCATTGATTTCGATTTCGTCAAGAGGAATGACAAGGGTTTCGTCTGATAGGCACTTCTTTAGGTTCGAGACATGGAACACGGGGTGTACACCGTTTAGCTCCGCGGGTAGTTGTAGTCTGTAGGCTACCGGACCTATTCGGGCGACGATTTCGAAAGGTCCAATGTATCGCGGGTTCAGCTTTCCCCGTTTTCCGAAACGTATAACCCCTTTCCAGGGTGAGACCTTCAACAATGCTCGATCACCGACCTGGAATTCTAAAGGCTTTCGCCGTCTATCAGCGTAGCTCTTTTGTCGGTCACGCGATGCTTGTAATCGAGCTCTGATCTGGACGATCTTTTCTGTGGTTTCGCGAATGATCTCCGGTCCCGTTAGTGTCCTGTTTGACGTATGCGTTTTTGCTAGCTGGGTGTCACCTACTTCCGCCCAACATAACGGTGATCTACATTTACGCCCGTACAGTGCTTCGAAAGGAGCCACCTTGATGCTCGAATGGTAACTATTGTTATATGAAAACTCGATCAACGGTAGGTGGGTATCCCAAGACTTTCCAAAGTCTATCACACATGCACGAAGCATGTCTTCAAGCGTTTGAATGGTTCGTTCACTTTGACCGTCCGTTTGTGGGTGATATGCGGTGCTCATATCGAGATGAGTGCCCATTGCCTTGTGGAGTGACTGCCAAAAGCGCGACGTGAATCTACTGTCCCTATCCGAGATGATAGATTTTGGCACTCCATGGAGTCTTACGATTTCTCGTAGGTACAAACGCATCAGTCTCTCCATCTTGTAGGACTCTTTGATTGGTAGGAAATGGGCAGATTTCGTCAGTCGGTCGATTATTACCCATATGGTGTCCAGTCCGTCCGACGTTTTGGGCAGCTTGGTCACGAAATCCATAGAAATCCCCTCCCATTTCCACTCAGGGATTGCCGGTTGCTGTAACAATCCTGAAGGTTTCTGGTACTCCACCTTTACTTTGGCGCACGTAAGGCACTTACTAACATAGGTCGCGATTTCCGCCTTCATGTTAGGCCACCAATAGTGTTGTTTAATGTCCAAATACATCTTGTCCGATCCAGGATGAATGGAGTATCGTGTCTTGTGGGCTTCCTTCATAACGGTCTCCCTAAATCCTCCGATTTTTGGGACCCAAATACGGTTCATGAAGTAGTATACCCCATTCTCTCTTGCTTCTAGGTTCTTTTCCATCCCGCGCAATGCCTCGCTAATTCTATTTTCCGCTTTCATAGCCTCCGGCTGGACTGATGCAATTTGAGTGGCCAGATGAGATTGAATGGTTATCGAGTGTGTTTTCGTACGGCGATTAGTGTACTCCTTCCGACTTAATGCATCAGCTACCACGTTGGCCTTACCTGGATGGTACTTGATCTCGCATTCGTCGTCGTTTAGCAATTCCACCCATCTTCGCTGTCTCATGTTCAGCTCCTTCTGATTCAAGATGTGCTGGAGGCTCTTGTGGTCCGTGAAGATGGTGCACTTTGTACCGTACAGGTAGTGCCTCCAAATTTTTAGAGCAAAGACCACGGCTCCCAGTTCTAGGTCATGGGTCGTGTAATTTACCTCGTGCGTCTTTAGTTGGCGGGACGCATATGCTATCACTCTTCCACGTTGCATGAGAACGCAACCTAAGCCCTGATTCAACGCGTCACAGTAGACTACAAAATCTTCCGTTCCTTCAGGCAGAGATAGTACAGGAGCGCTACAGAGAGCTTGCTTCAAGGTTCGAAACGCAATCTCTTGTCGGTCTGTCCACTTGAATGGCACGCCCTTTTGTGTAAGCAAGGTAAGCGGCTTGGCGATCTTAGAGAAGTTTTGGATGAATCTCCTATAGTAGCCTGCTAGGCCTAAGAACTGACGAATTTCTGTGGGCGTAGTCGGAGTTGCCCATCCTTCCACAGCTTTGACCTTAGAGGGGTCCACATGAATTCCGTCTTGGCTAACCACATGGCCTAGGAAATTCACACTCCGAAGCCAGAACTCACACTTGGAGAGTTTGGCGTAAAGCTTTTCCGATCGCAGAGTGTCTAGAATTTGTCGTAGATGTTGGCCATGCTCCTCTTTGCTTCGAGAATAGACGAGGATGTCATCGATAAATACAATGACGAAGTTGTCAAGGAACGGTCGACAGATTCGATTCATTAGGTCCATAAATGCGGCAAGTGCATTTGTTAGACCGAAGGGCATTACGACGAATTCATAATGTCCATAGCGGGTTCGGAAAGCGGTTTTGGGAATATCCTCTTCTCGGACCTTGAGTTGGTGGTATCCAGACCGTAGATCTATTTTGGAGAAATAACTAGCTCCTTGGAGCTGGTCGAATAGATCATCGATTCGTGGGAGTGGGTAGCGGTTTTTAACAGTGAGTTTATTCAACTCTCTGTAATCGATGCACATTCTGAAAGATCCGTCCTTCTTTTTGACAAAGAGCACCGGAGCTCCCCACGGCGAGTAGCTAGGTCGGATAAATCCCTTGTCCAGAAGCTCACTGAGTTGGCTGGACAATTCCTGCATTTCAGCAGGAGCCAACCGATATGGTGATTTAGCGTGAGGAGTCGCTCCTGGAACAAGGTCGATTCGGAACTCAACCTGTCTCTCTGGGGGTACTCCTGGAAGATCTTCAGGAAACACGTCCGGGAATTCACACGCTACCGGAATATCTTGGATGTTAGTTTCTTCTTTGGTCCTATCCACTATGTGAGCCAAGAACGCCAAATTGTTCTTTCGCAGATGTTTTTGTGCTTTGATGCACGAGATGAGGCGAAGATTCGTACTGGGTTTGTCTCCGTAAATCACTAGGGTTTCGTGATTCGGAAGACGAAGGCGAACGGCCTTCTCGTGGCACAAAATCTCAGCATGGTGGGGGCTTAACCAATCCATGCCGATAATTACATCGAAACTCCTAATTGATACTGGCATTAGGTCTATTCGAAAAACGTGCTGGTTAAGGGTTAGGGTACATCCGGTGTAGATCTCCTCAGTGGATTCGGTTTTCCCATTGGCCATTTCCACCGTATATGTTTCATTTAGCTTCTGGGGTTGTTGTTTTAATAAATGTTTAAACTTCTCGCTCACGAAACTTCGCTCTGCTCCGGTATCAAATAAGATGCATGCATAAGTGTGGTTTAGGAGGAACGTATCGGTCACAACTGCGGGATCCTGAACTGCATCACTCTGACCCATAGTCAGCATTCTTCCTGCTCCTCTGTTTCCTGAGTTGTTGTTAGGGCAATCTTGGCGGAAATTCCCCGTCCTTCCACACCCGAAGCAGGTGTGGCTAGGCCCTGCATTATTGCCGCCGGCATTAGTGTTGTTGTTATTGCGGTAGTTGTTGTTGTTGTTCTGGTTGTTTCCCTGACTTTGGTTCCGAGGAGGGTACGTCCTGCAGAACCTTGCAGTGTGTCCCCTTCGGTTGCAACTGGTGCAATGGAGTTCCCTGCATTCGCCGTGATGGTGGAGGCCGCACTTATTGCAACTGGGAAGATTACCGGAGTAGGGTCTTGAAGCATTTGAAGCAGCTGAGGCTGGAGCATGTGGTGTGGCTGGAACCGGTGCGGTGACAGCGTTAACTGCCACTGTTTGCTGCTTTTTAGAGGTCTCAGGGCCCTGACGCCCCTTCCTCTTGGGGTTCCTCCCTCTCCTGCCATCACCCTCCTTTTTCTTCTCAGTCTCTACTGGCTTCTCGCCCCTTTTGTTGTTATGATCGTACAACCTCTTGGCCAATCTCTTCGCACTGTCAAACGTTTCAGGGTTCGCAGCTATCACATTCCCTTGAATGGGGGATGCCAGTCCCCAGATGAATCGTTCAACCTTCTTTCCTTCTGACGTGATCATACCCGGGCACAATAGAGATAATTCGCTGAATCTCGAGATGTAGGCGTCGATGTTCGCATTCTGCACCGTGAGGTTCCATAGTTCCTGCTCCATCTTTTGTATTTCGCCTCGGGGGCAGTACTCAGCCATTAACATTTCTTTCATTTCTGCCCATGGGATAGAGTTGGCGACAGGGAGCGTCATAGCTTCCACGTGTCCGTTCCACCAAGTGAGGGCTTGGTCCACAAAAGTGCAGGCCGCGAACTTCACCTTCATCTCCTCGGGGCAATCGCATATCTCGAACACCGACTCTACCTTCTCGATACATCGCTTCAAGGTAATCACCCCTCCAGTGCCGTTGAAAGTCCGGGGTTTAGCGTTCGCAAAGTCCTTGTAGGTGCACGTTTTAGTGGGTCCTTGATTCGTCCCGTTGTTCGAACTTCCGGAGCCTTGCCCATTGCCTCCTCCGTTGTTCCCTTGGTGAAGTTGTGCCATAGCTGCGGTGACCGCAGCGGACACGGCTGCCTGGAAAGCAGTGGTGTCGACTTCGGGCGAAGTTGGCTCGGGATTTCCGCAAGTAGCTCGGCGAGGCATCTTTCTGTCATGAAACGGAGAGATGTTGAGTGTATGTGGTCTCTGTGAGGTCGTGATCCTACTAACTAGATGTATGGTACGAATCTAAACATTACTATCATCAAGCATACAATCATAACTTCTCAACACATAACGACTTGTAATATCATAGCAAAACACGTAAAAGTTTTTTTTTTTTTTTATATTATCCGCGTTTAGTACAAGAAAATTTGCTCGTAAGAGCATACATAAGTGACACTAATCCGACAGCATAACGGCTCCATGAGTAGTGTAGTCACTTAAACATAGAGCCGAAGTACATAATATGGTTCCTAATGTCCTACCATGATAAGTCCATCCCTAATCGCGATGTGCTGCGTCTGGAGGTGGTGCCGAAGATGTGGATGCTCCCTGAAGACGAGCCACTAGGCGTTCTGCGTCCTGAAGTCGAGACTCCCACCTTACCTGCCTCATGTGAAACTCCCGGAGGACGTCACGCGTCTCCTGCTCCGCACGCTCGACCCTAGTCCACAATTGGCGCACTTGATCAGCAGTGCCCTGAGCAAGGTCGCCGGTGTCCCGTAATCGTCTCACCATGACCGGTAGGGCTCGGTCGGCCGGTCCTCCATCCCTCAGATCAAAGAACTCCCGTGACATGCCAAACGGGGGTCGCTGTCCCTGATGTCTGCTCCATCTCCAAAGATCGATGCCCCAAGGAGGGGTAGGTCCAGTAGGACCCACACGATAAGCAGGCACCCTGATCGGGTAAGGGGGGTCGATGACCTCGGACTCTGCGTCCGAATCACCCCCTTCTCTATCATCGAGCTCCTCTTCGAAATGCTCTTCGTCTTCTTCGGGTTCGGCAGGCTCGCCCTCGACTTCTGCCTCCGGTTCCCCGTCAGATTCTTCGTCGGGGTCTTCCTCAGGTTCCTTTTCAGGCTCTTCCTAAGGCTCCTCCTCCTCTAGCCACCCGTTGTTTCCCTGATTAGGGAAATAGGGGTCTCCAGGGTGATGAAAACCAGCCATGCTGTCTGCGCGAGTACGTAAATATGCTAACATTATTCCTAGGTGCTATGACTATTGTACAGACCAAGCAAACGTTCTCTTGTTGATGATAAAGGGTATAGTTTTAGGTTCCCTAGCTATCCCGATCTCATCAAGACGTGTGTTAGTTTTACTTTGGAGAGAATGTAGTTGATCAGGCTACATTCACTCCTTGGTATCACCAAGAACAGTCCCGAGTTAACCGAGATACCAGCATTATTGTGTTTGATTCGGCGTTAGGTCGTTATCCTTAATGCAAGCAAGCGTGTTTTATTTACTTGTTTTGTTCAGAGTTATGTTAGTCCCTCTTTTTGGTTTATAGTTGCATATCAATGTGTGGCTCGACATGCTAGCTCACTATAAACAAAGCTCTGATACCAACCTGTCACACCCCCAAACCAGGCGGCGGAAACGTTCGGGGGCTGTCGTGACTCAATTGAATACCATAACATTGTATATATATGAAACGTAACAACATTCGTCACCATGCATTAATATTGTACAACCAGTAAAGTTTACATGAAGTACATTGTTTAACCATTACATTCCCAAAATAAATTGTTCGATTCGTACATAAATAAACGGCAAGCCATCACTGAATACGATTTCCTTTGATTCACTGGTTCCCTGAGAATACAAGTATTTTGAAAAACGTCAACATATGAAATGTTGGTGAGTTCATAAGTTTTATTTGAAAAGCAATGTTTCGTATCGTTTGAAAACCACCAGAAAATCCGATATTTTCTGAAAAGAGAAGCTTTTGAAAACGTTTGTGAAGATCCATAAGTATGCTTGTTTGTTTCTATACTTGTAAAAAAAAAAAAGGTTGTTTATTGAAATTGTAGGTATTTCGAATCTGTATGTATTGAAAACCCTAGGAAAACCCGATGTTTTCCTAATTTTTTTGAATTCCATGAATTTACATTGAAACCATTGCAACGCATGAAGTTATCATTACCAGGCGACATTGGATTATTTTTGAGCATGATTATCTGCTACAAACACGCGTTACACAAACGACTAGTCTATAGCAATACTAACGATCCCGTAGGCGTCGTCCGTACTAATCACGTTATCCAACCGCCCTGACTACGTGTAGTCCCACATCCGAAGAGAAAGAGGACACGAAGGCCTCGATGACTCCATTAGCCGGTTGGGGATAAAAAGGTACGAGGGGTCCCAGACCCGCCTCGCATAAAAGGTAGACTTTACTAGCGATACCAAAGGACCCTTGGGGACCAGTAGTATACAAACCATTGAAAGTCCGGTTACGTCGTGTCCGATCGGTAAAACCCAACACTTCGTAAGATAGAGGTCTTCGGGCCTTAAGATCAGGTCATTGGGCTAGCTAGGCTCAACAAACAAGATTTTACACTTTTGGGGCCCAAAGATGGTGCGTAGACGTCTGCGCACACTCGCATGTATAATGAATTTCCAATCGTTATTTGTATGAATCGTAGTGTTGAAGTATCATAGTGTCGTCGTGTTAGTAGTTTCGGATTTTTATTGGTTCGAGACCGAACCAATTCGTTTAACAACGACTTTTGGTGTTGTAATGTATTGTATTTTGTCGATAGTCGTGGTACCATTATTTGGTCAAATTGCATGTATTGAATTAGTCTTGAAAATTTTCTGTTTTCAGCCCCTCCTTGTTTGTAAAATTTACTTTTTCAACCCTTTATTTAAATACTTTCCGGTTTGGTCCTTAAATCAATTTTCTTGACATTTTAACACCAAAAATTATTGAAATAAGTATTTTCCAGCATATTTTTCATAGAAAACAGCTTAAGTCCCTGAAATTTCAGTTTTCCCGGTTATACCCTTCTTTTTCGCAATTTTGACAATTTTGGCCCAAATTGTAAAATTTTTGCAACTTTGGTCCTTTTTAAATTTAAAAAGCATTTAAACCTTTGAAAAGGACTTGGAACACTTATAGTCCACTGTTTTACATAAAAATACAGTTTTGGCCCTCCAAAACAGAAAATTTCGCATAATGGGCCTTATTGGGCCGAAATTGTCATTTTTAGCCCATTAAGCTTGAAATTTATGTTTTTAATCCTCTAAATGAGTATATTTCCAGAAATTGTTTTATTGAAACTGTTTTGACACACCTCATTCATCAGAATTCGTGATATATCAATTTGGGCCCTTAAATTTTGTATTTTTCACATTTTAAGTCCAAAAATTGTGTTTTTAGCCCAAAGAAATTGTTACTAAGCCATGTAGCTATTTTTCTAGAAACATATTGTATGTAGAAATATATTTGATGCTAAAATCATTTAACTTAAGGTATATCTCGGTTTTGAGGGATTTTATGGCTAGATCCAACATTATAACACACAAAAGCACACTTATAAGCATGGAAATGATACAAAGCATACAAAACACATATAGATCTACACTTTCACTTGTATTCCCCCCCCCCCCCCCAAAAAAAAAAAACTCATAAAAACAGAAAATAGGGAGTATGAAGCTCACCTTGGTGTGTGATTTCGGTTTTTGAAGAAAAGATGGAAGAAAACTTGGTGATTTTTGGCCTTAGCACCCTTTTCTTGAAGATCTCGAGTTTGAGATGGTTCTAGGATGCAAGATCACGATTTTTGCATAGATTAGGAAAGGATTTTGGTAAAACAAAGAATTTAATTCATAGATCCAAGCATAACCTTACCTTGGATGAAGAGTTGGTGGAAATATCCTCTTGAAAGCCTCCTAATTTTCGAGATTTTGAGTGGAGAGGAAGGGATGTTCTTGAGAGAGCTTGAGAGATTTTTGTGAGTGTGTGTGTGTGAGTATGGCCGAGAGTGAGAGAGAGGAGAGGATAGAAGTGATTTTGAAGTGATGTTGCATGGAAATATGGACTAAATTGCATGGATATCCAAGGGACAATAATGAGGTGGCATACTAAAGTCAACTCTCTTCTTATCTTCTTGGAGTTGGGCCTTGGGCCGAGATTTTTGGGAGGGAAAGAAAAAAAATTGGGCCTTTGCCCCTAAGACCACTATTAGAGTTAATCTTGGGTATTTATTGGCCTTATAAAATAAAATTGTGATTTTTATGCTTTAATAAGCTAGATTAGGTTAATCATGGATCAAAGCTTTCAATTTATTTCATTCTAGGCCCAATATGGCCCATAATATTGAAATAAATGAATGTGGGTCCAATTAGAGCCCAATTAGGGTTCTAAGCCCATGATAGTCTAATTAGAAGCTTATTGGTCCATTTGGATCCAATAAGGGAGTCCTAGTCCAAAATGGTCTTAAACTAGGACTTCTAGGGTCTCCAATTGTTTGATGACTATTTGTAGTACTTGTATAATGTATTTGATTGAAGTTTTTGAAGTCATAATCATAGGTGTTACACATGTTCTTAAGTTTTTGATTCACATTAGCTTGAATGTATAGATTACATGACACAAAATTTCCAGTTGTGACACAGACTTTTCATTGTTGAAATACCATTGTCGAGACCTTCGATTCTCATTTAGGTCATTCCGGCCAAAATTCACTCGATCTCCGATCCGAGTTTTTAGCTGTCTGTTGCTAAGCTGAACTTGGAAAAATCATAACTTCAATATACGAAGTCGGATTTGAGCATTCTCCTTAAGTATGATCCCGGTTTAATGATATTACACATAATAAGAATTTAAATAGATACTTTTTGGGGCATTTTATTCCCAAAGTAAATTTTATTACCCCAAGATGGTTACAATACTTGACTTTTTAGGTCAATACAAAGAGTTGAAATATCGGGTTGTTACATTGTTGTTCCATTTGGTTGGTTCAGCCATGATATCCATGACTCCTTAACAGACACCATGATCAACGAGAGATTGCGCCAGTTCCTTGGCGCTGTCGAAGGTCATGGGTTTGGAAGCTAACACACTTCCTCGAAGTTGGGGTGATAGTCCCCAGATGTACCTCTCCACCTTTTGGCTTTCCAGGATCAACATCCCTGGGCAAAGTGTTATCAAATCACTGAATCTGTTGGTGTAGCCTGCAATGTCCGAGCCTACCATCGAAAGGCCCCACAGTTCCTGTTCGAGCTTCTGAATCTCGCCTCTTGGGCAGTACTCTCGAAGGAGCATTCGTTTCAATTTTTCCCAACCCATGGAGTTCGCCACCACTAGGGTTAGTGTCTTGACGTGGCCGTTCCACCATGTCAGGGCGCGTTCAGAGAAAGTAAAAGCAACAAATTTTACTTTGCTTTCTTCAGGGCATGCGCAAATTTCGAATACAGCTTCCATTTTCTCTATCCATTGGGATAGAGCCAATACTCCCCCAGTCCCATAAAAGGGAATAGGTTTTCCATTGGTGAAGTCTTTGTAAGTGCATACCCCTAAACAGCCTTGACCTTGGCCATTTGTAAAGCTGTTTGTTCCTCCTCCCGACCCGTTGTTGCTCATTTGAGCCATCACTGCGGTTACAGCAGTTTGGAACATAGCGGCATCCATAATTGGAGGAGGTGGTGGAGGTGGTGTTGGAGTTGAGTTTCCGCGTGCTGATCTACGAGGAGGCATGTTCTGTTAGAGAAAATAAGAATGAATACTATAAGTTTCTAATGTTTTGACAATCGTGTGCTAGAGGGTTAGTTGTATTTTGTAATTTGTGTTGACTTTAGTTTATGGTTTCAAGGTAGGTATAGCAATTTAGTTAATCCCATAAGTTTCGAGAGGTATATAAAGAAGTACATCATATTTATATATATGTTACACCTAAGGTGTGTTACATTATGCTTCATGTTTTAGGAAAATTCGGCCTATCTAGAGGTCTCCGATTACAGATACAAAGGAAATAAGAAAAAAAAAACTTTATCCGAGGTCCTATGCTATATCAAAATTGTTTGAGTTGAGCAAGTTCTACTTGCGGCGTGTTGTACGTTTGGAGCTGCATTCGGCATCCGACTGCTTGACCCCCATCAGGCGCCGTTCAAGATCTGCTGGTTGTTCTTTCACCTCTCTTATTTCTGCTAGTGCTGTCACCATTTGATTATGAAGTGTCCCTATGTAGATTTGGGTATTTTCGTGTAGTCCTTCTAGACGACGGATGTCTGCGGCGTTACCCTGTGTAGCAGCATTGATCTCACGAACTCTGGTTGCTTGCTTGTCCGCATGGTAGTTCTTGGTAGCTATAGTGCCCACAATAACAGGAAGTGCTCAGTTAGCTGAGCCTCCCCCACTGACATTGTAAAAATCTCGACACATGCCGAAAGGAGGGCGTACACCTAGTTGGTGACTCCAGTAGTAGAGGTGGCTTCCCCACATGGGAATGGGTCCCGGTTGATATGGTCTGATTTCGGGAGGATGAGGGATGGGAGGGTCGATTACTTCCGGCTCGGAGTCTGTTCCACTAGTAATTTCCTCGACCTCCTCGTCGACTTTGAATTCCTCTCCGACTTCGACTTCGAATTCTTCTTCGACTTCCTCTTCGATTTCCTCCGGGTCTTCCTCTGGGTCTTCTTCTATCTAGTCGCCGTTGCCTTGGTTTGGGTAGTAGGGTTCTCCCGGTAAATGGAATCCGGCCATTTGTCTGTACTAGGATAGAGGTATGAGAATTTTATAAGAAAAGAAATTTCTATTTAACCACATCCTACGTTTAACTATATCTTACGGGGCGCAAGTTTTTCATTGTACTATTATTTATAACAATACTCCTATAGCATTTGAAATTGACGAATCTAAAATAATTTTATTTGGTAAGTTTTTGACTTGTTGTCCACTACGACCATTCCTCGACGTACATTGGTCAAATCCAGGATAAATATAGTTGATCAGGCTATATTTATTCTCGATTTGATTACATACCCCGAGGCTCAATCGTAGTGTCGCAACTTGCCTTAATACTTTTTAGAAAAATTGTCATGATACGAGACTAATACATGTGAGTAAAAATGTATATATATATATATATATTTAAAAGAAAATATATTGTTTATGAAAACGTTTTGTCAGAGGGTTTATGGTCCCCTTTGCATTTATAGTTTGTATATCTTATGTGGTTCGATATACTTAGTTCACTATAAACAATGCTCTGATACCAATCTGTCACACCCCCAAACCAGAATGACGGAAACATTCGGGGGTGGATGACTTCACGTAGTGTCATAACAATTCAATATTGTAAATAAAGTAACACAACCATCATATATATAATAAAAATATATATTGTTGCGTTATTCATATTTCCAAAAGAATATTACAATATGATGATGTAAATGTTTAATAATAAACGTCCTTAGCGTTCCTTCTTCAAAAGCTGGGGGTTACCTGTATTACTGATTCCCTGAGAAATACAAGTGGTTTCGAAAAAGTGTCAACAATTAAGTTGGTGAGTTCATAAGTGTTTTGTATTGAAAAGTATGTCCCTTTGGTAGCAAATCGATGAAAGAGGTTTTCAGAAAATCCAATATTTTCTATAAATAGTTTGAAAAGTTCCCAGAGTTGGAGTGCGTTAGTGTTTTTCGTACTTGAATAATAATGATACACTTTGTGCTCAAAAATAATGTAGAAAACTGAATGCATATATGAATCTCGTAAATCAAACTTGTTTTTATACTTTCATGCGAGTTTTATAACCATACTATTGACACTGACTAATTGTAACAACATTCTTCAGGTGTTGTAGTGTTATGACATTTGTCACCCCAGACATGCCGGTCTAACTGTAGCTAACAGCTTAGGTGCGGGGTTGTCAATCCCGTATATATATATATATATATATATATATATATATATATACACAAGTATCACACTCTCCCGCCAAGAGATTATGGTATATAATACATGACTTGAAATGCATACATAAGAGTACGTTGAAGTTTGAATATCTCACATTGCTTAGTATAAATAGATTTACGATAAGAAAGACTTTACTTCATTTGAAAGTATTTCGTTTTTCAAGATGTATATGTAAAAATGTATGAATAACTTGTTAACTATACCCATTATAGTTTTTCAGAAAGTATGTTCCATTTAGTGAAAATAACTTGATGATATACTAGCCCTTTATACGTAAAGATGTTGGTATCGATAATTCAATAAGATAGATGTTACATTTATGTTTATAAAACGATACTTTTACTTGTATTGTACTTGTATTTCCCCCCTAAAACATGAAAAGATTTGAAAGGTAGGGGTATGAACTCACTTGTTTGGTTTGAAGAGAGTGGGGCTAGAGTCGAGCAGAACTTCGACCGTGGAAAGCTGCGTCTTCGAGCTCTTCGGGGATCTCAGTAGCGTAGAATCTTCTACGGGGGCTCGGGTGCGGAAACCGAGGGCGTTGGGACATCTTCAGGAGCTTGAAAGTATGAGAGAGTGATTGAGAGTTTAGAGAAGGTGTGCTAAAACCCGTAGCTCATGCCTTCTATTTATAGTGCTGGAAAGTCGAGTACGTTGGCGTACCACGGGAGTACGCTGGGCGTACGCGTTATGCTGGGCGTACTTCGGTTACGCTGGGCGTAACTTTGTGTCATGGCTTACGACTCGAGTCTAGATAGGCGTAGAGCTGCAACCGATGGGACTCGACCCTGCTCCTAAGTACACTGGGCGTACTCCTATATTACGTTGGGTGTAATCCCGGCTTCAGTCTTCTTAATTTCGTAACTTTCGTGTACGGGCTTCGTTTTTCGTGTTCTTTATATCCACGCATAGGTCAGATTATGCTCTACAACTTTCATTTAGACTCCGTCGGCTAGTTTTGACTTTATTTTTAATGATATATTTTTAATAGGCCGGGATTGCTAAAGTTCGTTAAAAATTCATAGCTTCTTTATTCGACGTCGGTTTTCATTTGTCTTTTTATCATTTTACTCCTATTGTGGAGGTCTTCAACTTTCGTTTAGGTTGCGATAGCTAAATAACGCTCGATTTTCAATTCGAGTTTTCAGCCCTCTACTAGTGTTACGAAACTTAGAAAATTTGTAACTTCTTCATACGAGGTCCAATTTGGGCGATCTTTTTATGTACGTTTACAGTTTAACGAACTCTACAACTTTTGTTTAGATACTTAAGGCTAAAATGCATTTTATTTTAATTTCACTTTTTACGTTAAATAATGTTTTAACGGTGTGCCGTAAATATTCGAGTGGTTATAATTTCTTCAATATAACTCGGTTTCGAATGTTCTTTATGTTTTTGGAAACCTTGGCACGATATCTAATATTTGATGCATCCCAATTTAGATATTTGAACACTTTATTTTTTTTAGGTTAATTTCGTTGATTCCAAATAGTTTTTGTTGTATTTGTCTTTTGAGTGTTACATTGCTTTTGGAAAATATGGGGGTTGTCACATCAGGTAACCCTCGAACTAAATCTTCAGTGACAAGTTTGTTAATATTGCGAAAGTTCAAGTGTGACAATCTTCTATGCCAGAGTCAGCTGACATCATTAGATGCTTTTGATAGTAAACACACAGCAGGCTTTCCCACGATTGGTTTGATGTCTAGTGTAAACATATCACCATATCTTTTGGATTTGAGAAGTACTTCATTTGACTTCGCATTTGAAATGATACTTCCTTCTTCATGAAATACAACTTGGTTTCCAGTACCAACAACAAGTTGTGACACACTTATCAAATTATGTTGAAGTCCTTCAACATAAGCAACTCTATTCACAGTGAATTGTCCATTTGTGACTTTCCCATAGCCTTTCACTTGACACTTGTGATTATTCCCAAATTTTACTACTCCTGCATTTTCCAAGCTTCTATAATCTCGCAAGTTTTCCTTTCTTCCAGTCATATGACGAGAGCAACCACTATCAATATACCATTTCGTATCATATTGTTCGTCACACATCACCTGCATTTATTGGAAAAATTTAGGAACCCAAGACTTGTTGGGTCCATTATTAATAGAATGAAACAAATTCTTTGAATTTAAAAACCATGTTTTCACTTTGTTTGTGATAGAATCCATTATATCAACATCATCAGATCTAGATATTGAAATATAGTCGTTCAATAGTTTTGGATTTCCATTGATTGTAATCTTATCCTTCACAACATTCGCATTTTTGATAATTGGTTTCCATTTTTGAACCGAAACTTGCGAATGATGAGATGAGGAACTAGCAGTGGAAGAGTTATTTGCAAACTTGTCAAATGCATTCTTGATTCGTTGCTCTGAAAACTTCCCACTATGATATTTTCTTCCTTTCCCTTCAAACCAACGATTGAGTGTACTTACATCAGATTTTCCTTTTGTATATGAAACTTTGGTCGGTTTTGAGACTGAAGGATTTGGAAAATTTGGTTGTTTTGGTGAAAATTTCACTTTTGCTTGAGTCGAATCTTTCAAACTTGATGAAGTATTCGTGAATTTGCAAACATTTTGAAACTTTTGATTATTTACAAATTTTTGCGAATTCTCAAATTTTCGATTGTTGTCATATTTGCGAACATATAGAATTTTGTCAACAGAATTTATTGGTTTATGAAAACTTGAATTTGTTTGTTTATTTTTGCTTTGAAATTTTGATGATGTTGTTTTTGAAATTTGTTTTTTTTCAGCTCTTGGTTTTTCATTTGACACAACTTGCCAGAAAATTGCTTTTCTTGCTTTTCTTTTTGAAACATTATTTTCTGTTGAATAATTTCCAACCATCAATTTGAATTCATGAGAATTTAATTTCACTTCAGCCTATGATTTTTCAATTTTTTCAAAAACTTTGTTTGGTTTTTCACTTTTAACCACCCATTTTTGTAATGACTTTTGTTTTTGAAACACATAAGGATTTTGAGTTAAATTGTTTTCTTCAGTGTTTTGATTTGCGAAAAAACCTTCAGTAGTTGACCTTAGATTATCTTTTCCAATCATTTTGTTGAATTCAAGATGAATTTTCTCAGCATTTCCAGTAGTGACAAAAACTTGATTTGGAAAAATGGTTTTATCAGTACATACAAAATTTGGATATACCACAGTATTGGTTTCCAAATAATGTGCGCCTTTTTCATTTAAAATTTTGTCAAATTCTTTTGTATTCTCAAACACTTGATCAACCACAACTCGTGGAGGTGTTTCAAGTGAATCTTTCACTTCTTCTTTGTTTTCATCAGTATCATCAGATTTCCAGCTTTCAACTTCCACATTATCAAACTTACAAAGTTGCAAAGTTGAAGGTTTATCAATTTCATCCTCTACTATCGAATCCACAATAATTTCTTTACCTTTGATCTTAGATGTGATATTAATGATTGACAATTGAGAACAATCAACCTCTTCTCCTCTTCTATCTCACTGATTTCACTCACATTATCTGAATTGTCATCAATATCAGCATAATTGAATTGAGAGGAAAGAGTTGAAGTTTCTGTTTTCTTTAAGATTTTCACTTGTTCACTCTTTGTCAAACTTTCATTGACAATGTTAACCAACTCATCAGCATTCAGAAATTCATCAATTTTGACAATACCATATGGCTATCTATCATCAGGTATTTTGTCAAATTGAGCAATTGTACTTTCACAATCATAAGAAACAACATCAACTTTTTCACGTTCATACTCAAGAAAAGGTAAAAGTTTCCTATGTTGTTCTTTGCTAATGTCAGAAGAATGATGTAAAGCAATTAATTTTGCATACAATCTTTTGGCAGAATTACAATATATGTTTCTCTGTGCTAGCAACAACCTAACATCATTTGGAAGATTATTCCTATCACAATCTACATTTTTGATCTGCATTTCAAGTTTTTCTACTCTGCTCCTTTTTATTTCTAATTCTCTTCGTGTCTCACCTAGTTGCATATTTAATTTTTGAGCTTCAGTACTAGCAGACACAATAACAGAATCAAAATAAGTCACAGTATCATCAAATGATTTCAGCATCATAAGCAGATAAAGGAATATTAAAAGATTCGAGTATTGCACGTACCTTGGTGGTCATGGGTGATTTTTCTGTGAATTTGGATACGAAGCATCTCCCTGAAATGTCCTCTTTGCAATCTTCAAAACTTGCGAACATGGCTCCATGTGTGGGGTGCCTCATTTCTTCATCATCAGATCCTGATGACCAGATCTGATACGTTCCACTTTCTTCATTAGCAGATTCATCTTTCGCAACTAAAGACACTCCTTTTGTCTTAGCGCGCAACTCTTCAATCTTTTCAGAATAGTATGCTTCATCTTTAACTTTTTCTTTCTTCTCTTCTTTCTTTCGCAACATGCAATCTGATACGAAGTGATTCGCACCATTGCAGTAGTGACAGTAGATTCCTGAGTCACCTTTCAGCTTTTTTATTTCTTTCGCATCTTTTTGTTTCTCATCAGCTTTCTCCATTTTCTTCCTCTCCTCTCCTCCAGTTTTTGTGACTCCACTCTTCGCATCACTAGCCTTTCCTTTTGGATTAAAAGGCTTTTTGAAAAACTTCTTAACTCTGTTGTTTGAGTAGAATGCCACAGCTTCATCATCAGAGTTCATCAAAAATCCTTCATCATCTGAACCATCTTTTTCATTAACATCAACTTCTGGTATCTTTGAAACAAGAGCCAAAGGACCTCCAATACTCTGTTTTCATTCTTCATACATTTCTGAAACTTCACTTTCATGTGTTTTCAGCTGATTGTAGAGATCATTCAAATGAGTTGTATCAAAACTCTGTTGATTCTTAATCATCATGCTCACACTTCGCCATTCCTTGCGAAGGCGCATAATGAAAGTTAAATTGAACTCCATGAGAGACCTAGTGATTCCATACCTATTACAGCGAAACATAAGCTCATTCAGACGATCATAGTAATTTTCAAGAGTTTCAGCATCCTTTTGTCTGAATTCCTTCAGTTCAACTAGACATTGCTTCACAGAATTGATCTTCGTCTTTTCGCTACCTTGATGCTTCTCTTTTAGAGTGTTCCAGATCTTCTTTGCTGTTTTACAACTACGAATGTAATTATAAACCACAGGAGGAAGAGCACCTCTTAGTTCCCTCATGCACCTCTTTTCATTATTTTTCAACCGTTTTTGTTGATCAGCAACTTCAGCAGATGTAGTAGAAGATCCAATTGGTTGAACATTAGCAGGAGCTTGCACTGTTCCATCGACACAATTCCAAAGTTCTTCATCAATTCCATTTAAGTAATCTTCCATTCTATCAGCCCACCGATCATAGTATTCTGGAATTAACATCGGAATTTTGGTTGAGGAACCAAGCAAATGAAAGAAGGAAGTCATTGTATTCATGTTGAAGTTCACCATTGATGAACACAGAAAATTTTAGAAAGCTTGAAAAACTTGATGAATTTGAGAATTGATCTATTGAATTGATCACAAATCACTAATCGATTACTCGACTCAACAATTCAAAGACAAAATCAATTCAAATCTGAAGATCAATTTTTATTTTCAAAACCAAAATGCGCGGAAAATTTTGAGTAAAGTTGCAACTCAAAAAGCAAATGATTCTAACACGAAAATCAGATCGATGCAGTTTGAATCCTGCTCTGATACCAATTGATGAGAATTGTTATCGAGATTTAGAAAACAGATATGATTTGAGTGATCAAAAAGTATGAACACGAAGAGTAAATATTAATCAGATCTTATATTGATGAAGACTGATTACAGAATAAGCAGAAAGGATATTTGCGATTTTAAAGTCCTTGTCTACTTCTATCCTCGGTCCCTATTTATAGGGAACATGAGTGTACAAAAAATATACTAAGTCTAAACATTACACTTCGCACAAAATTGACTTAGTAAAATAACATAAAAAAGCGAAACTATACAAACACAATATTCGACTTTTACAATTTTGCTTCTACAGATAAATAAATATTTATCACTTCCTGAGCGTCGTCAAACTTTAAAATACTCCGTCTCAGGATTTACGGCTCCAATAAGGGTATAAAAATTTTCTTATATTTAAATTGTTTTATTGTTATGTTTTATATTTTAATTTTAACTTTTATTACTATAATTGTAAAAAATGTAGATATGGATATATGAGATGCTTCCGGCTGTTCGTGCATGTGGATTTGTATTGAGAAAAAATAGAGACATGCCTCGGATGAAACGATGGAGTGGGACAAAAAAATTGAAATGGGTTGATGTGAACAAGATTTTTTCAAAGATATAGGTTTATAAATATTTTTTATTATTAATAACTTCATTATTATACTTTTATATGCATTTATTATAATATGTTAAATTTTTTATGAGGGAAAACCACCAAGACAAAACATGTTACCAAGTGATGGTGAGATGACATCTTGTTATTATATGTCATTTCATGAGTATGTATATGGTGAACGGAAATCAGTTTCATCCCTAATACGAGACCATTTCAGGAGACAAGACGAATCTTCGTTTAGTATGTCGTCCAGTGGTCGCTCTTATGGTAGAGGTAGGGGCAGTGGGAAACACAACCTAGACAAGGTGTTGAAACGGCTACATGCACTGGAGCAGCATGTCTTTACGAAGCGAGAACCTAGAGAGGTTTTTGTTGAAGAACTGAACAATGAAGAATTTTAGAATGACATCAGTTTTGAGGAACCTGTAGTATTCCAAACAAAATATGATGAACGGGTTAGTTACATGCTACATTATTTATTTTATTTTATTAACATATATGAATATTTGTGTTCATAGTTTATATTTGAAAATGTAGGTTGTACAAGATGAAGTGATGAATAAAAATAATACAACTAAAAATAATTTTGGTGATATTGAAGACGACAAGGTTGTTAAGAATATAACATTTACGATTTTAATAATTAATTTTTAATGTGTCTTTGTTAATAAGTATAATGTGTTATTTTTAATGTAGGATTTGGAGGAGAGGAATTACAATGTGGGGAACAAATTTGATGATGATGTGTTTGATATAAATGATTATAATGAAGCTAAAGAGGTTCTTATACTTACATCTATTTTAATTTTGTTTTTAGTAGATTGAAACATTTATTTAATTAGAGAGTATTGCTTATTAAATTAGGTGTCGGAGGAAGATGAAGTAATAATTACGAGAAATGTAGATTATTATGATGCTTATGGTGTTGATGGCAAAGAAGTTACACCCGATAAACCGAGGACTCGAAAACCATCACAATATTTGTGCCCTCCTTACACCGATGTGTTCGTTTAATTTATAAACTTATATCGTAATAATAGAATTTTATGTTTATGTGAATTATTTGAAAGATAGAGATTTAAACATTTGAATATTGTTTTTAGTTGCACACGACACCGAAGCAAAAAAGAAGAGCAAAAAAGAAGGTTGATATTAAATCAACAAGCCCTGTTCCTCCTCCAGCTTTTGTTGTTGCTCACGACTTTTCCGTGTTGCGCCTGCAACCTTATGTAGCAGGTGGTGAGGTTGTCATCCACAATTATTTATTTCATTCATAAGATGTCCAACATCGTTTGTTTAATTTCGTGTTAGAGATTTTTGGAGCGCCTTGTTTGGGCATACACACGACGGATGGTTGGAGTCATCGGTAAAATGATTGTTAATTTATTATTTTAAAAGTAATTTGTTTTTTAGTCAATAACAAAAGTATCATAATTTTGTGCAACATATAAACATTTGGTATAGACCATTGATGGAGAGACGGTTTGAGAGCGACCGACATACAATAATGCCTCCAAATTTTTTTCTTTGCCATGCTTTGGAAGAAGGGCGGGATTGGAGGGCGTTTATGGCTGGTATTGCTACGTACCCCAACTTCATGGTTGCTTGGTGGGATGTCGATACGGTAAACTTAATTTTTTAGATTGAAAATATTATTGTTATTGTCGTTATGTTTTTGTATTGTGATACAAAAACACAATTTTATTTTCTGATCCTTATACAGGTCCTATTGCCAATTCATTCATACCCTAATCACTGGATATTTGGGGAACTACGATTGGCGTCAATGGAAGTCCATATTTATGACAATCTCGGTAGAGTGAGTTATGAAAAATTCAAATCTGATGGAACCTTTACCAAATTTGGATCTCGGGTGGCAAATTATTTGGACAAGATTAACTATTGGGCCCGAAGGAACATCCCAAGGATTCCGTTTAATATGCAATTCATTTATGAAGAAAATGTTCCCCAACAAAGTAGTCATTTGGGAGATTGCAGTGTTTTTGTTTGTATGTTTATGGAGCAATTAGTTTCAGCTCAACCAATACGTGAACTTATTGACCCAAAGAACGCAGCTTTAGAGTTTCGCCAACGGATGACAAAAATTTATTGGGGGTCGAGTCTTGGTCCTATGTAGTTGGATTATATTTTTGTATATGTAAATTAATGTTGGATTTGATTATTAGTTTATTTTTAGTTTTAACGTTACAATAATTACAACAAATTAATGTCCTACTAATAATTTGTCAATACTTATAACATAAGAACGACAACAACATTTGTTTTAACATTACAAGTACACTTTTGTAAACATAATAACAAATACAGCAATTTATTGACCTAACAACTTCAAAACTATCAAAACAATATTAAAAAGCTTACAACTTGTAAACAAGAACTGCCAAGAACAACACCCAACTACAAACCAACGCTATCTTTAACTTCTTATTTTCTGATTCAAAGAGATTATTAGAGTTAGCTACTTTAGCTATTACCATAGATGATTGGTCCATCTCTTCATCAACCCAACTGATAAACCCGCATTTTGGTCCCTGTAAATTTAAACATTGACAGTAAGAATTGTTGCCATATAAACACGAGGGTTTAAATATGAATGACGTTAAGAACATGATACCAAATATGGGCAAGCGTAAAACAATCTTCATGGGTTTTTAGATGTACCCAAAATCCTAACGATATGTTCACCTCCGCAATTGCAGTATGCAATTAGCCTTATTTTTCTATTAAATAGGAGTTACTTTCTCAGATAAATTTCTCATAACGACTTACACCCATTTATAGAAGAAATTATATTACAGACAATTATGTTTGACTATGAAATGAACTTGTTTGACTATGAATTCAAAAAGTTGAACTATGAATTGCAGACAAGTACATTGTGTTGTCTTGTCTTGTCTTGTCAATATATGATGTTTGATTATGAAATGAATTGGTTTGACTATGAATTGAAAATTTTGAACTACGAAATGCAGACAAGTACATTGTATTGTCTTGCCTTGTCTTGTCGATTAATGATGTTTGACTATGAAATAAATTGGTTTGACTATGAATTCAAAAAGTTGAACTATGAACTGCAGTACATTGTCTTGTCTTGTCTTGTCGGTCAGTGATTTTTGACTATGAAATGAATTGTTTTGACTATGAATTTAAACAGTTGAACTATGAAGTATGAACTGTAGAGAAACACTAATTTCAATATAATTATAACTGCATTTGTGTGATGATTGTAAAACACTTTCATTGGTTGTGAATATGAGTACTTACACCGAAAGAAGCTTTTCTCATCTACCAATATTCTTGCATAATATTCAAATAATAAATCCTAATACCTTCACAGCCATTAAGAAAACAGATAGCAACCGCTTTCAATTCTATTTTGTGGCTTTAGGTTGCGTGGTATAACATATTTCTTTTATTGAGTTATATAATATTTCATGGTAATGTATCTCGATTACTTTTTACTTATCACTAATATATGTTTGTTTTTTTATGTAGATTCGTACCTTCCTTAGGTGCATGATACCGTTAATATATGTGGGTTATTTACCCCTAATTGGCAATGATTTGACAACAATGTACTTCGCAGTGGCTTTGGATGGAAACCATGAACCTCTACTCTTAGCAATTGGTTTGGGGAGCTTAGAGTGTGAAGAATTGTGGAGATGGTTCATGATGAAGTTAAAAGAGTGTTTAGGTGAGGATACAGAGGTTGGTTTCATAAGCAACCTATGTGATAAAATAGACTTTGCTGTTCATAGTGTCTACCCAGATTCGTATCATGGATATTGTCCTAAAGATATAGCTAGGAAAATACGAGATTATGTCGGACATGATGATACGGAAGTCGAAACGTTGTTTTGGAAGTCATGCAATGCATATAGTGTTCATGATTTTTATTTGTGTCTGGAAAGGTTGCAAAATGCCTGTAGGGAACCACCTTTTTGCACCTTGCTTAGGAGTCCAATTTTCTAGCTTGACGATATAGCAATTTTAAAATGGACACGAGCATTTTTCCCAAAAGTACGTTACAATGGTAAATCGATTGATGTCCCTGAAATGTTGAGAATTATATCCACATCCACACGAGAGTTTCCTATAACAACGATAATTGAGTTAATCAATACGTCGATACAAACAAAAATGTTGTAACATTATCATGACTTCAGTTCACTTTGTTGTATTTTTTAAATAACATTTCTTGTTATAATCCGCAAACTAAAATGTTATAATATAAATGCTAAATGAATTGTTACAATCTACAAACTAAACTAAAATATGAAAGCATATCAACGCCTTGTAAGATTTAATAAAAAATTACAATGCATAAAAAGTTAACAACTTTTCATTTCAAGGTTGTTTTATATCAAATTCAGCATCATAGGTTTGTGAGCAACTCGCTGAACCACCAATATTAAATGTCATTTCTGTAGTTGAAATTGTCGTGCGACGTGCTCCACTACCGGACACCCTTCCAGTACAATTGTTCCTCGTTTGTCCTACTTGACCACACGTAGAACACTCTTTTCTAATTGGACCCTCGCCTTGGGATGGAATGCGGTCTGTGTTTCTTGGCCTGCCTGGCAGACGTTTATCCATTATAGGTGGCTTAACAATCATCAAATCATCGGGGATCTCCTATTCGGATGGCTTTGGCAGAGGGTTTATTGACTCCTCATATGTTTTCCTCAGTGTTTCGGTAAAGTAAGCATTTAATGCATACCTCGAGCAGTCTTGGTAATTGTTGACTGTTAAACATCTTATGACATGACCACAAGGTATTCCATCAAGTTGCCAATTCCTACATGTACATGTCATTTGTTGGAAATCATCTATCACGTTTTGTGCCCCCTTTTTGACCTCGCATTTCGTATTTGAGATCATGCGAACATCCCACTTACTAAATGTTTTTTTTGTTTTCTTTAACAATTTCATCGGCCTAAGGGGTAAGTGTTGTTGTTGCTTCCGCTTAAAAAAGATACAAAATAAAGAAGTTAAGATCAATAAGATTTATTAAAGCTTTAATAGTAAAAATTAAAATTTAACTTAATACTTGCAAAGTTACGTCTTTGAAACCACCACAGTTGCATTGTTGCACGAAAAAAATCGATCAACATAAGTATCGGCACCTTACGTGCATGTCTATATAATGCATTTATAGACTCCGCACTGTTGGACGACATAAGATTGTATCGATTCCCACTAAAATGTGCCCTAGAACGAGTTTCTGGATTTATACTTCTTAAGTACTCCCATACTGGTTGTTTTGTCGTTTTCATAACTTCCATGGCAGCGTCAAAATCATCAACTGTGTACGCCCTACAAGCCTCCCAAAAAATTCCTTTAACTGTGTTACTCTTCCCGAATCTAGATACTATGTTGAAATACAAATGGATACCACATATTTCATGATGAGCATGAGGAAAAATGCTGGCAACGGATGTTGCTATTGATGGAGACCTATCAGATATAATTGTAAGCTCCTGCATATTACCTATGCAATCACGTAGTTTTTGAAAAAAACCATGTCCAAGAATCTGTACACTCATTTTTGCAGATACCATATGCAACCGGTAATATTTGGTTTTGTCCGTCCTTAGTAACTGCAAGTAACATAGTTCCTTTGAACTCGCCCTTTAGGTGGGCTCCATCTGCTACAACGGTCGGTTTACAGAAATTGACAAAAGCGCGTACCTACGATACATTGTATAGCTATTAAAATACAATAAAAATATCTGGAAAAAAATAATAAAATATAAAAATACTAACCGAACAACCAAGTGCGACGTACAAAAACTCAAAGCGATCATCATCATCTGTTTTAATGTGTCACTGTACCCAGATTATGTTTGGCCAAGTTGTGGAAATAAGCTGGAAGTTTGGTAAAAGAATCCTCTTTCATACCCCTTAACGACAACAATGCATATTGCTTCGCACGCCATGCTTGATGGTATTAGATATTGATATTCAATTGAGCATTCATATCATTAACAATATCCTTTCCCGATAAACTCTACTATAATCTTCAGCCAAAACATCAGCAAGATATTCACCCAAAACATATTTGTTTGCTTGTCGATGATTAGGTTGCAAAATTGTTGAAGAACAAGTATGTACATCAACAAATTTATTCACTTGGAAAAGTCCATCAGAATTTTTAACTGCTTTTGCTCTTAGTAACCAAGAACAATTTTTCGAAACACACACAACCTCATACCTTGATTTAGTGGATCTACTTGTCCTCGTCTGAAAACCTTCTCGAAGACATTTTTACCAATACACCGCTTTAAAAGTTCTTTGTTCTTAAATATACTCTCACATTGAATCTTTTGAAGATTCATGTCTACCATCTGTGTTGGGATTTCTTCATTAATATCAACTGGACATTCTGGTAGAGGGGGCATACTGTAAAAAAGGTTATCGGGAAACTTAGCTTTGACCTCATCACCGAACTCATCTCCATCTAAATTGCTTTTTAAGTCGGTTATATCTAAACCTACATCATCAACATCAACATAATCCCCGTAAACATGCTTTTTTCATTTTTTTGACGCATACATTTTTTTATTTTTACTTTTATCTACTACACGCTTATTCAAAACTTTAACTTCTTGTTCGGGAACATCAACACAACGACTACCCACGTCATTAAGATATGTACCAACATCATCATCACCAAGATATTTGTAATTCTCAGGATCAACATAGTTAATAGGTGAATAACTAACATTAACATTTTCAGCAACACTATGAAATTGAGATACACTGGGAGTATTGAAAAGTACCTATCAGATCGTTGCTTCCTTTATAACTGCATAAATTACCAAACGGCTGATTTCCACTATCACCAGCCTCATTAACCAAATCTCCTACATCAACCACAACAAACACTTTCACAGCCCTTCCTCTACTATATTTGATTATGTTTATCAACATTCTAACATCCATATCTTCAACTATAGCTATATAATATTTCAATTCAGGATGATGGAAACGAAGACTAATTCTATATTTGTCTAACAAACCAATTTTCCTTCTTACCAAAGATACAAATTCACTATAACTAATATACTCAGAAAATATCAACGCGAATTTAGAAATACCTCCCTGTGGACATACGTATTCCAGATTTGTTTCACTAACTTGCCATCTCCCACCGGTTACAAGACAAACCATATATTCAATCATTTTTTTAGAGAGATTTTAAAGAAATTTCTCAAAGAAAAAACAACTAAACTGATAAGTTTCTACAAAAGTTTGTATATAGTAAGGTTATTTCGTAGTCAAACCAATTGATTTCATTTTCAAAATTTAAAATAAAATAAAATAAAATAAACCAAATTATCTGCGAAGGTACAAGTGGCTAAAGAACAATTGTGCTTTAGCCACTTGTACCTTCGCAGATGGGATGTCAAAATCGTAGATGGACAATTCCCATCTGCGATTTACATGGCTAAAATTGTAAATTCTATTTTTTTTTTGGCTAAATTTGTAAATTAATTAATGATTTTGGCTATTTTTTTTCATTTTCTCTTAAATAAATTTGTACGATTTCAATTAATATAACAATTAATTTAGAGAATGACTAACTCTTTTAAAGTGTACAAATTTATTTATGTCAAAAATTTAAAGTTGCTTAGTGCTAAAGAATAATTTGTACCATATGTGTCTAAATTAGGAGGATGAGTAACACTTTAGATAAGTACGAAACAATTGAAATATTTAGTATAAATAAGAGTATCTATTTTAATTTGAAGCATACCATTCAAACATAAATTTTAGAAAGAGAAAATTGACGATATTTTTGGAAGACCGCAATTCTAAATAATAAGGTATCAAAGAGTCATAGTGAAAACTATTCAACCATTTTGTAAGTGACACACATACACCTATTGTATCAAGTGAGTGCATAGTTACTTTAATGAGCACGATTTAATATAACTATTGAATACTTAAAGAATTAAATATATGTTGAAAGTTTGTTTATTTGTATTCTGGATTGATAGTATACTTTATATGTGAATTGAATGTCTATTATCTGGAATATGTGTTAGTTGTATATTTGGTGATACTATGTAACACTCTATGCGGATCACATCTAATTATATAAGAGCTAAAAGTATTTTTGATTATAGCATGTGACAGTCTTATTACAAGTACTATTACTTAAAAAGATTTAATGTATAGCAAATACTTACCGGTTAAACTCTGAGCTGAATATAAATACATGTAAGATGGAAAGTATTTCATAAAATAGGAAATGGTTTTGGTAGTTGGTTACAAGCATTATAGTCTTGCCTAGTGATGAAATAAGACTTATAAAGGATTCTTAGCTCGAGTTTAGTTGAAAGAGTATTTAGTTATACCCTATATTAATATTGTAAAGACATTACATAGGCAATGAATTTGTGTTGGAGGTTCATTACAGGTATTGTAATCTTGTCTAGTTAGACACTAAGACCTAAAGGAGATGCTTAGTACAATTAATTTTGGATATTGAGGAGGATCATATTAAGGGTATGTATGAGATGAGAACGGAGACTAGAACTTTGGTTGATGACATTGTTGTTTAATTGGGTGTGTATTACGTACATGAGTTCGATGACAACAACTTACCAAACCGAGTTTTGTGGCATACGCTAGCAGACTTATAGTTTGCAAGTGTTAATAAATTATACTAATCTGAGGGCACAGGATCATATGTTCATTCGATACACTCTACCCCCCCCCCCTATGGTGGCCTTTATCGACTAACGCCTGCTACCAAGGAACCCCCGAAACAGTATCGTTAAATTGTTGCTTACAATGATCCCCCACGATAGATCTCATAAGATCATTGTTATAGGATCAGTATGTGAGGATCGACATGATGGGTAACTAAGGGTAAAAATGTCTTATAGATTTTTATGTTGTGTTGTTGGAGAACAATTAGCTTTGCAGGTTTATGAAATTATCATAATAACATTGTGGGATTAAAACCCTATGTGTGTCACTAGGTTTCCTAACCTGACCCACTGTATTTATATGCATCACAGGTAGCGATGTTAAGACTACTGGAGAACTGAATATCATGTTGAGTGATTAAAGAGAAGACTGCAAGAGTATTCAGGATTGTTAGGTATTTACGGTGTAACTTATGTTGTGTGTTGATTATGATATCCTTAGGGCTTTGATATTTGAAACAATCACTTGTACTGTAAAAATTTTGATATACTTAGAATTTCTACAAAACAAAGATATTATGATTTTTAAAGTATAAAGAAAAAAATCGGTTTTGGAAAATAGGGAATGTCACATAAGTGAATAAGTTATAATGTGGAAAAAAAATTAGAAGACAATTGTAATCATAAATGAATAAAACACATGCAGAACACTAGATTTCTCATCTCCCTTAGCTAACTAAATCAATAGAAAAATTACTCCATTAAACTTCTCATCTCCCTTAGCTAACTAAATCAATAGAAAAATTACTCCATTAAATTGAAATTGTGACAACAACAAAACTAAACCTCAATGTCATTTTAACTTAGATATTAAAAATAAAAATTAGGTCAAATAAATGAGGCGTAAAACTTAAAATGTTGTAGCTATAGATAAACAAAAAGCAAACACTAAAAGTGATGTTCAAAAGTCAATGAAAGAAAATAACCATTTTATTTTTCCTCTACTACATGATTTTCTCCTTTCTAAAAAATTAAAACATTTCTATTCCAAAAATCAAAAGCGAAGGAGCAACCAAATATATTAGAATTAACGTCGTTGTGTCCACCTCTCTTTAACATAAACTAGAACATGGCAATGATGAATTTGGTGGTGCGTTTAAGATGATGGTAGGGGTGGACCAATGGAAAAGATGGCAGCTTGGTCACTAGTTTTCGGTTGTTAAGAATGGTCTCTGAATGATGATGGCATGAAGAGAAGGTCCAAAAAGTCTGTTGTGGGGTTGCGACAATGCCGATAATGCACCAAGAGATTATCGGTACTTGTGAAATATCTAGTATGCTTAAGAGTCATTATAGACTGATATTGCTAATAATATATGATCCTATAGGGTCACACCTTACAGCAAGTTACCATCAATCAATTATTTATTAATATAATTTGTTTATTAATAAATATATCAACAGTTATATTTAATTAAAAAAACTTTATTTTGTCAAATAATATTTTACAAACTTATTGGGAATTATTATTAAGGAAATAATAATAAAGAGAACAAAACTTGTTACATATATCATATGGCATGATTATTAAAGTTATGTACAAACTTTTGGACACTTTAGGTGACCAAATGTTTACAACTTAATTAACTAGTTATGGGATTAGAAATGAGCACTTGGATTTTGTTATATTCCTTCACATTGGCCGAAAATTGAAGGCATGGTGTAGGATTGTTTTCGTTTATTATGATCCCTTCTCTATGCTTGTAAGAGAGACATTTTTTCTTTTTCTTTTATGTATCTTCTTCCCCTTTGTCTAATATATTAACTAGTGCATGGTGTGTATCACTTAGTTCTTTTTTGACATGGAGATTTATTCTTTCTTTAGTGGTAAAAATTGAGAGCAAGAAGCTCTAGATGGTGCTGCCAAAGTTTTGAAGAAAATTCTCTCTTTCCTTTTTTCATTTCTTCCAGAAAAAACTACAAGATTGGTCCTTGTGGTATTCAAAAAACTTTGGATAGGGTCCAAAAAGTTTTTCACTTGCATAGAAGGTCCAAAATCAAGGGTTTTCTGTGTTTTTGGTCCAAAAACTTAAAATGACGGTTATACCCTTTTACTTTCTTTTTTATATTTTTTTATATTTTCAAATACTATTTTAATTTAAAAATAAATAGAAAATGAAATCATTCTCTCTCTCTCTCTCTCTCTCTCTCGTTTCTACACCATCGGCGACAAAAAAGGGAATCGGTATCCATCCTCCACCCCTCTTTCCTGTCAATTGGAAATAATCAAACACCCCTGAGGATCATCGCTTCCCTCGGCTAATACTTAAGTGTTTCTTTCCCCTTATCCCTCATATTTTGCCAATGGAACAGAGGGAGAACAACCAAGGAGGCCACCAGAGCAGCCCCCTGGTTGTAACAGTCAGCCAACAGTGTAAGTCGCCTTTGTTTACTTCTTTCATTTTGGCGATGGTCCGAATCAACATCGAACCACCCCTGTTATGCTTCCGTTCTTCTTCTTTCTCCCTTCGATCCAGTTGGTTCCCTTTCCCCCTCGATTTGTGGCGGCTGACGACGAGCGAAGAGCCTAGGGGAGTTCGTCGGAGATCTACTCCTTGTCGCGATCTGTTTGACCAATAGATCACCACTTTAACTACTTCTATTTGTGTTCCTTCTTCCTTCTCCCGATCAGTGAAGACGAAGAGTAATCCTATAAAGGGTCGTCAGTCTTGACAGACCCCCTTGCCCCTCCTTGTGATTTCCTATCTGCACCTTAGCTCCCATCAATTTGCCTTTTGTTCGTCTGTTCTTTTTCTAATATGATGGAGACGATAATTATTCATGGTCAAAATGTGTCTGGCTTTTTGGGGAAGATGAAGTTATAAGAATACGTATTGTAAAAGTCTCAAAGCAATGGGGAGAGAGAGAGAATTATTTCCTTTTCTATTTATTTTTAAATTAAAATAGTATTTGAAAAATTAAAAAAATATCTAAAAAGAAAGTAAAGGGTACAATCTTCATTTTAAGTTTTTTTGGACTAAAAACACAGAAAAACCTTGATTTTGGACCTTTTATGCAAGTAAGAAACTTTTTGGACCCTATCCAAAGTTTTTTGAATACCGTAGGGACCAATCTTGCAGTATTATATTTCTTCCAAATGGTGTTAGATATGAAGACTAATAAGTTGTTTTCTATTGAGACTTATTTGGATATGTCTTTATAGCTTAAAAGTAACTTATGCACAAGTGAAATACTAGCATGTTTTGGTGGTTTTATTCTTGTGATGGTGGATACTTCTAGATAGCTTAATTTAGAGCTTAATGTCATACTTCATCAACTTCCAACCTCACATGACGATGAAAGTCTTAAAAGGTTGTAACAGTTTCCTTCAATGGTTGTTTTAATATTTCTAAGTCTTGCAAAATGATCTTTTGGTGGGAATAAAAGTAGTTTTATTTATTCAAATCTTAAATCTTCTGTTGCCATGTTTATGTTTTTGAAAGAATTTTTGAATAAAATCCCAACAATTTGTATCAAAGCCACTTTTGCAAGATTATTTAGATTATTTGTTAAGTTGATGAAATCTTTGTTTTTGGAAAACATAGATGGTTTTCTATTTGGAAGAAAAATCCATAGATATTTTGTATGACAACTTTAAAATGTTTATAATTGTTATTTTTATGACTAGAAGTTTAAATGCATCTTTTTAGTCATAAACGTTATCTTAGAAAAACAAAGAGTTGTTTTGTATAATTTTGAGTATAAAAATGTGTATAATGTGTTTAAACTAGCCATGGACCTTTGTGTTGTTGCATCTGTTCGTTTATTAAAAATGGTTGTAATTTTTTATGTTTTCATATGGTATGTAATAATTAAATAGATAGTTTTTATTTGTTAATTTTTGTAAGAAATAAATTAGTCTTAGAAATAGTTTATTTTAAAAAATATATATAACAAGAATGAAGACGATGCCATTTTGATGATCAAGACTTTTAAACTATATTTTAATAAGGTTTCTTAAACTTTATAAAATTATTTTTATAAACTTGCTCAAAGGTATTGAAGCAAGTGGGAGCATGTGAACACATTAGAAGATAAAGGTCTCTTATGTCACTTTAAGAATGTACTTGATATTTTTGTGATGACTCACAAAAATGTTACTGGTTTATGGTTTAGTTTATGCACACGTGTTTTAATATTTTTGTGTTGTTTTTTTATTTATGTTGTTATTATTATGTTATGGTTGATAAATTAGTTTTTCAAATACGAAGTAATATTTAAACATAAACAAACATTACAAAGAAGTTTGGTTTTAATGAGTTTTACCTTTTAACATAAGATGGTAAAAATAGTTATAAAATTAAAAGTTTTATTGTGAAAACTACTAACCAATAAAATTTCTTGGTTAAAATTATATATGATTAAAATAGAGTTTATAAACTTATAAAACTCCAAACCTTATTTTATAAAAGGAAGTTTTATAAAAAGGTTTACAAATGTTCTAAAACACTTAAACGTCGGACTTAATACTAGCTATTAAAAATTTGATCACGTCAATTTTATAAAACCAGATTTTATAAAAAAACATTGTTAAAATGTGATTTTTACATGAAATAAGATTTTTTAAAAGTATACCATGGTTTATTGGATGCATGCAATAACCATGATAAAATATGTATTTTAAACTAATATTATAAAAACATCAAAGACCCCTTACAAACCTCAAATCTATGCAATTCATTTTGAAGAACACTTGCACATCTCTTATATGCACTAGTGGGATAATAGCCACATAACCTCTCAGTGTTATCTTTTGATGGTCGGGGTGTTTACGCGATTTATGTAACCAAGTTATAGGTCGATTACATAATCTTTTCAAATTTGAAGATTTGATCGCAAATATTTTGTGATAAAAGTATACGTAAGCAACAGAGTTCTGAAGCATAGACTGGATCAAACAAGTCTAATTCAATTGTTATTAGCGATCACATAAATCTAGGAATTATATAGTAGAATATAAATGATAATCGATATCTACCGGGTTAGATTCAAATAAATTGGATAAAAGTCACCAATTTATTTGTTTTGCAACTTATATCCTAGACTTTGATAATTAATGTTTTTTGGAAACTAAAATGGTATTAATTGTTACAGATTAAATAGTGAAAATACTACGAATTTTGTTAAAATTTTGTAGATGTAAATAATCCACTCTCATAACCATGAATTGTAATTTTCTTTAAATAACATAATAACATTCAATAGATATTACTTCAATGAATTGGTTCATAGATAATCTCATGAGAGATGTGAAATTGTATACACTTAAAGGTCCTAGTCCAAAAAACCTGCTTTGAGAAATAAACCTGAACATGATACCTAGTAAAGGCATCATTGTGATGCTCAAGATGCTTTTAACATCAAATTATGAATAGTTATTCCTAACTTCTTGGATATCTTTTAGATATATATATATATATATATATATATATATATATATATATATATATATATATATATATATATATATATATATATATATATATATATATATTTAATGATATAATAGGTTAAGCAATATTCCAATAAATACAATGATATTTGTTTTAAAGTAGTTCAAATAATGGAATGATGCAAGGTTGAAAAGAGTCATTTTGTGTGATCTAAGAATCCCATGTTTTATGGACTGAACACCTTTAAGCCCAAGAAATCCAAGAAGACCCACATAGATGGATCTTGTTTCTTTTGTGGACAAACTAGACATTGGAAGAGAAACTGCTCCTCTTATTAGAAAAGAAAGTCTATAAGAGACTAGTACTTCAGGTATCTACTATATTGAACTCATACTTTTCATATAACACACAAGTATTTGGTACTTAAATGCTAATCTAATATTTATAACTTTTTTGTAGATATTTATAGATGAGTGACCAGTTGAGCACAAGCAAGTTGAAACTTCACTCTCGGAGTTAAGTTTATTATTTAGCATGTCTGAATATATATACGTCTCAACAATTTTATTTAAATGTATTATTATTTACTTGGTTGTTTTTCATAACGATAATACTCATATTCTGAAATGATTAAATTCTATTTATGTGACTAGATCTTTTAATAGAGTTATAAAGTAAATATCAATATTTTAAAAAATAACATTAAGTGTTATATGAAAGAACTTTTGACTTAAACTTGTTTTAAATCAAACTTATCTATGACATTGTTATATTAATTATATAAATGAAATACACATATTCCAACTTCAAGAAAAGAGTCTTTGAAGGCAAATAATGTAGTTTATTTGATATATGTGAATCTTATTTATGTGTAAAGGATTCTTAATCATATTTTCACTAATCTATAGAGAAAATAATTATTAAGGAACTATACAATGGGATGTATGACTTCCTTCTAAAGAATGTCTAAGATTTAGCACAAGATACCAAATCAACTTTATTAATAACTATAGTAGTTACAATTATATTTTACATAGTCAAGCATAGTCGTGATACCTTTATTGAAGTTTTCAGATGTAAAGTTGAGATACAATCCAATAACACCATCTAAAGCTTTAAGTTATAATAAAGGATGAATTAGACCTTACTAGATAAAGGTTACTTTCTAATCGGTAGAAATTATCTTCCTTTATGCTTTTGGCATTATACCTTAATCCCCATTAATTTTATCTTGAATACAAATACCAATACATTTCATGTCATTAGAATATTATGAAAGGGAATTTAGATTATTATAAACAAACCCATAAAGAATAAGTTATCTTATTCTTCTGAATGTTGAGTCAGGAGAAAATAAGCTTCTAGTGACAAAGCCAGTGGGAGGCACGCGGAACTTCAAGAAGCTCAATAACCATAGCCTGATGTAGCAAATTTTGGCACTAGTTTCAACAAGGAATTTTTGAACTTGAATAATAACTATTCACAAACACAAATTGTTCACATTAATGGTAGAAATCATCTTTGACTTGAGAAATGTGGAATCTCTCATTGATGAGTTCTCCTTGATGTATTATGGCGACTCCATCAACTACCAAGATGCTAGATCAAATCTTGAATTCTATAAATAACTTAGAGTCATGAACATTGAGAGTAATCCATGTGTAATAATCAAGTGTAGGATTGATTAATCTTCCACTCTATAGAAATGCTAGAAGGAGTAAGAGATTCTTTTAGTAAGAATGCATACATGATATCATACACATTTATCAAGAATTGTTATAAAAGAATTTTCTCATACTCATGTCATTGACTATGGTCCTTATCATACTCTTGACATTAACTATGATCAAACATTTTCATAAGTAGCTATGATTAGATCAATAAGGATATTATTTACTATAACTTCATATTTTTAATATGAGATATAAAAAATAGATTTCAAGAAAGACCGATTTTCTTAATAGATATCTACTAGAACATATCTATATAGCTTAGCCTGGAGGTTTTCTTATCCACGTTATCCTAACTATTAATCATAAATCCGAGATGACGAATGTGGAATATCAAGAACAATCAAGAATCAATCACCATAATATGCAAGTAATCTGATAAAGGTTTTGTGTATATTGATATGGATCTGAACGTAAAAAAACCCTAAACAGAAAAAAAAAAAACTTACATCAAAAGCTAACCTAATGATTATTTATAGGGAACATAAAATATTTACCAAAAATATAAAACCCTAAAAAGGCTTCCCTAAATAACGAAACATGTCAAATCAGTTTCGATATCTCAAATACTCAACAATCTCCCCCTAGATGTTGAAACTCATAAAGATCACAATTTTCGATCTTCTTGCCATTTCTCCCCCTAAATCATGAGACTCATCAGCACATGGGGTCTTCAAAGTGAGAGAAATAAATATTATCTTCCAAATGTGAACTCCCCCTTGAAACTTCAACAAATATCATGGAGAGAATCCAGAAAGTTAAGAAGAATCACCAACAATCTTCACTATCTCATAGTGTAAGTTGTATAACCTGGTCTGTTGTAAGGATCGAGTTTGCCAAAATAGATCTTCAAAACCCATCAGATTTGATGAAATAAATCCTTGTTGAATATGCACGATTCTCAAAAATTAAAACCGGAAAAATAACAAAAAAAATTAACTTTGTATTTTTCAATTTTTAAATTTAGACAAAAAAGAATAGAATAAGAAGCAATTTATTTAGAAGGATTAAAAAGAATAAGACCAAAGAAAATGATAAGAAGTGATAATATTTTCGAAAGAAAGGGTAAAAATGGTAAAAACCCATTTAATTTGTAAAGAATTTTGAGAGTTGGGGTAGAAACTGTTAAGTGGTGAAAGACTGAGGGCTGTAAATGAGATTTGAATTCTTCTTCACAGGAACAGGAAAAACACGTTTGTGGACTTAAAAAAGTCAAAATGAAATAATCGCCGATCGAATCATCAATTCCGATCGTTCCGATTACATGACATCCAAATTCCGAACGATGATTGATGAATTACAATTTTTGATTAGATGTTCTGCAATTCCGAAACCTGTTAATTACGAATGCATATGATTTCCAATTTCGATTTTAACTTCCGATTAAGCTGTTCGTCAATTCCTAAATATGTTAACCTCCGGTTTCTGTTTTCTTCATTCACATGACTTCCGATTCTATGAATACGAACAGTGACATTGGATTGCTAATTTCCTGTAATCCCAATGTGAAATGTACAATGTGTTTTCTGAATTTATGTTCAAAGCTTCCGATTTCAATGGGTGTTTGTTTTATCTTTTAAACCAACTTTTAGGTGCATGTTGCAGAAAAATCGGCCGTGGAAAAAAATTTCAGGAAAAATGAGAATTTTGAAAAAATGTTTAGTTCGTCTATTTTTCTAAATTTTTCACAGAAAATGAAAATTTTCCGTTTCTAAAATTACAAAGAAGTTGGAAATTTTTGGAAAAACTGATAATGATTGTTTTCACATTTTTTTAATTCAAATTTTTTTTCTAAAATATAAACACACACCCACTCCACCTCATCCACCTCTACCTACCCCCACCTTAACACCCACCACCCACACACAAACATACCTACCCACCCCCACACACATCTACCTGCACACACACACACCAACCCATAAACACACACACACATACATAACCACACCCACACACACACACACCCACACACACACACACATACACATACATATACATACCCACCCACACATACACACCCACCCACAAACACACACACACACACATACACATATATATACATACCCACCCACACACACACCCACCCACAAACACACACACACACACACATTCACATGCATACCTACCCACACACACACACACTGTAACGCCCCGTTTCTGGTATGTTATTTAATATCATTATTTATTCAAGTTTCAAGAGGAATTTGGCGAGTCCATCAGTCTGAATGAAACCCTAAATCCCCGGGTTTTGCACCCTATTTAAGCCATGTTATGAGCCTCAACCTTGTCCCCTTCACCCTCAGAGCATCATTTAGCAAACCCTAACCTTTCCTTGAGCATTTTGAGCATTTATTGTGTGAATCTTGAAGTTTTGGAAGAGAAGAAGGTAGCTAGATCCAAGGGAGTTGAAGAAGGTCCAAGATCTTGCATCTATTGCAGAGTTATTGAGGTAAAACCGGATTCCCTCCGAGATTTCCCTAGGGCAAGCCTGGGATGAGAGCAGTAGAGATCAGCAGCAGTAGTAGTGGCTATGTGGAGTCGAGGCAGTTCTTGAGGAAAGTACGGATAGATGTGGAAGGTAGTAAGGGCCCATACTACTGGAAGCAGAGGATTCGTACTTGAATCAAGGAAGGCTGAGATGAGACCGAAAAGCCGGTAGTAGTAATAGTCCCTCGAGTCATATCAATGTTCTAACATTTATTGTGATATGTTTTCAGAATGGTGGTTTTACGCCCTAGACCAGCAGGCGGCAGTTCAGGTGCCGGAGAGGGATCGGGATCAGGCTCGGGAGCCGAGCAGTTGGATGAGCAAACTAGAGAGTTCTTCACTTCAGAGGTTACTCGTATCATTCTGGAGCAGACTCCAGTGATCTTTGGTTCGATCAAGGAGGGTATATTAGAGTTGATGGAGGAGAAGCTAGGCACATTTCGTGCTAAGGTGGCGGCCATGATGGGGTCGCGCACGCTTACCTTCAAGGAGTTCCGGGCATGTGAAGCTCCAGATTACCACGGGGCGCGGGACCCCATAGCGAGTACCAGATGGTTGGCGGATGTGGCCAACGCTTTCTGCATGAGCAGGTGTCCCGAGGGGGACAAGGTCAGGTTGGCGTCCTGTCTTCTGAAGGATAGGGCATGGGATTGGTGGGAGGAGGTTGGTCATGCCATCGGGAGTGACACAGCTTTGGATGCCATGACCTGGGAGGACTTTACCACCAGGTTCAAAGCTGAGATCGCACCCGTTATTGAGGTGCAACAGTTAGCACGTGAGTTCCATGATTTGACCCAAACTATAGTGACAGTGGCGGAGATTACCGCCAAGTTCAGGGAGAGGGCACTTCTCGTTCCTCAGTACGCAGCAGATGAGGAAATGAAGAAAGCCCGTTATCATGAGATGCTGCGGAGTGATATCCACCTATTTGTGAGCCGGTCGAGCTGTAAAACGCTGGATGACATGATTGCCAGAGCGAGAGAGAGAGAGAGAGATAGAGAGAGAGAGAGAGAGAGATTGACCTTGAGATGGAGAGGAAGAGGAAGCCGAAGGCGGCTTCGGGTACAGGGAGTTCGGGCAAAAAGCCCAAGGTTTCAGATCATAGATCCAGGAGTCAGCAAAGCCACAGTCGGTGTGGCAAGTGTGGGAGATTGCACGATGGGGTGTGCAAGGCAGGGAGTTCCGGCTGCTACAAGTGTGGTCAGACTGGGCATATGAGAAAAGATTGTACCACCACTACCACTGCCATTGCGGCGACAGATCTGATTTGCATTCAGTGCAATCAGAGGGGACATAAAAAGTCCCAGTGTCCGAGTTTAGCAGCTGCAGTGAAGGTGTCAGCACCTGCCCCTGCTACTTTGAGGATTACAGATGGCCGTCAGGGCCCAGTTGAGACACCAGTGGCGAAGAGTACAACTTTTCAGCTGACAACAGAGGAGGTGCGAGCGACTCTTGACATGGTGACGGGTATGTATTTTTCCTTATCTCTACATTCATTGTTGATTGTTTCTTATGGTTGTACGTTTTGTATAGGGTCGTTCTCAATGAATGATATTTCAGCTACAATATTGTTTGATTCGGGGGCTACCCGATCATTCGTCTCTCTTGCGCTTATCAAGAGGTTTAGCAGAGCTCCAGGGGAGCTAGATTGTCCACTTGAGGTTGAGATAGCAGCTGATAGGAACGTTAGGGTTGCAAGGGTACATAGAGGATGTTCTCTATAGTTATTCGATGAGCAGTTTCTGGTGGACTTGGTCCCTATTCCCCTGTGAGGGAATAAGGTTATAGTACGCATGGATTGGCTGAGCCCCAATAGGGCGGTGATAGATTGTGAGCTGTAGTTAGTGAGAGTTCGCACTCCCAGTGGGGGAGAGTTGGTGATTCAGAGCGAGAGGCCACAACACGGACCAGTCCTGTGTTCAATGGCGAGAGCGAGGTGCTATTTTCAGCAGGGTTGCGTCGGTTATGTTGCCTATGTTTTAGATGCCCGGGAGAAGGGCAAGACGACAATTGATGATGTTCCGATAGTGCGAGACTACCCGGATGTATTTCCAGAGGATTTGCCTGGAATACCTCCAGAGAGGCAGGTTGAGTTCGGGATTGACCTAGTCCTTGGTGCGGCTCCGATAGCCAAAGCACCGTATCGGTTGGCTCCCCATAGATCTAGGAGTTATCTACACAGCTGCAAAAGCTGCTAGACAAGGGTTTTATCAGGCCGAGCAGTTCGCCCTAGGGTGCACCGATTTTGTTTGTGAAGAAAAAAGGACGGGTCGCACTGTATGTGTATAGATTACCGGGAGCTGAATATGGTAACGGTGAAGAACCGTTACCCACTTCCGAGGATAGATGATTTGTTTGATCAGCTGCAGGGAACGTCTTGGTTTTCCAAGATCAATTTACGCTCCGGGTATCACCAGATGCGAGTCAGAGACGAGGATGTGCAGAAGACTGCTTTCAGGACCAGGTATGGACATTATGATTTCGTGGTGATGCCATTTGGGCTCACCAACGCCCCAGCCGCATTCATGGATCTCATGAACCGTGTGTGCAGGCAGATGCTGGATCGGTCTGTGATAGTATTCGTAGATGATATCTTGGTGTATTCCAAGACTCAGGAGCAGCACGAGGAGCACCCGAGGGAGGTGCTGGAGATTTTGAGGAGGGAGAAACTTTTCACAAAGTTCTCTAAGTGCGAGTTCTGGTTGCGCGAGGTGCAGTTCCTTGGACACCTCGTCAACCAGAAGGGTATTTTGGTAGATCCGGCCAAGATAGAGGTCGTGATGCAGTGGGAGGTCCCGAGGTCTCCATCTGAGATTCGGAGCTTCCTAGGTTTGGCAGGGTACTACAGGAGGTTCATTCAGGATTTCTACAAGATAGCAGTACCGCTCAACTGACTGACCAAGAAGTCAGTGGCGTTTCGTTGGGGGCCTGAGCAGCAGACAACATTTGAGACCCTCAGACAGATATTGTGTGAAGCACCGATTCTTACCCTGCCGGAGGGAATAGAAGATTTTGTAGTCTACTGTGATGCCTCGATCACAGGTATGGGAGCAGTATTGATGCAGCGAGGCCGTGTGATAGCTTACGCCTCGAGACAGTTGAAGCCTCACGAGGCTAACTGCATGATTTAGAGCTGGGGGCAGTGGTGTTTGCCCTCAAGATTTAGAGACATTACCTCTATGGGTTCCGATGTACCATTTACACGGATCAAAAGAACTTGAGGTACCTCATGGATCAGCCGAATCTGAACATGAGGCAGAGGCGATGGTTAGATATGTTGAAGGATTACGACTGTGAGATCCTTTATCACCCAGGGAAGGCCAACGTAGTGGCCGACGCTCTGAGCCGCAAGGCAGCAGCGGCCCCGATCAGAGATATTTGTTTGAGGATGACAGTGATTACTCCATTATTGGAACAAATCAAAGAGGCGCAGGTCGAGGGCCTCAAGGAAGAGAGGCAGAAGTGTGAGAGGATTGTGGGCCGAGTAGCTTCTTTTGACTACGACAACCGAGGATTGTTGACCCTTTATGGGAGGGTATGGGTACCATACTGGGGCGGAGTACGACAGGTGTTGATGGACGAGGCCCATAAGTTTCGATTTTCCATCCATTCAGGGGCAACAAAGATGTATAGGGATCTTCGACCCGACTATTGGTGGCCCTGCATGAAGCGGGATGTCGCCTGGTATGTGGAAGGATGCCTGACCTGCAGGAAGGTTAAGGCGGAGCACCAGAGGCCTCACGGAAAGATGCATCCGTTGGACATTCCAGTGTGGAAATCGGAGGATATCACTATGGATTTTATCACTAAGCTTCCCAGAACCACACATGGAGTGGATTCGATTTGGGTTATAGTGGATCGGTTGATGAAGAGTGCTCATTTTATACTGATCCAGGAGAGCATATCGGCTGAGAAGCTAGCCGATATATATGTGCGAGAGGTTGTGGCACGGCATGGAGTGCTGGTATCAGTGGTGTCAGACAGAGATGTCCGTTTTACTTCCAGATTCTGGAAGCGGTTTCACGAAGAGATGGGTACTTGTCTCCATTTTAGCACCGCTTTCCAACCTCAGACGGACAGGCAGAGCGAGAGGACGATTCAGACCCTTGAGGACATGCTCCGGGCATGTGTCCTAGATTTCGGTGGCAGTTGGGATACGTATCTTCCATTATCAGAATTTTCGTATAACAACAATTATCATGCGAGTATTGACCGCCCTCCCTTTAAGATGATTTATGGGAGGAAGTGCAGGACCCCGATTTGTTGGGGCAAGGTCGGTCAGCGCGTCATTGGGAGCACCGAGGTGGTGCTCAAGAAGACAGAGTTGATTCAGTAGGTTCGTAGTAGACTGCAGACTGTGTAGAGTCGGCAGAAGAGTTACGCCGACAGGAGGCGTTCAGACTTGGAGTTTCAGGTGGGCGACATGGTCCTCCTGAAGGTATCACCCTGGAAGGGTGTCATTAGGTTTCGGAAGAGGGGCAAGCTGGGCCCCAGGTTCATCGGTCCTTTTAGGGTTTTGGCCCGGGTGGGTCGGGTCGCTTATCGGTTGGATCTTCTGGCAGAGCTTAACCAGATCCACAACACTTTCCATGTTTCCCAGTTACGGAAGTGTTTAGTGGATGAGTCAGCAGTCGTACCCTTAGAGGACATTCAGGTTGATGGCAGCCTGAATTATATTGAGAGACCGGTTGTGATCTTGGATCGAAAGACGAAGACGTTGAGGAACAAGGTGGTTCAGTTGGCAAAGGTGCAGTGGCAGCACCGGAAGGGATCTGAGTGGACGTGGGAGGCAGAGGAGGAGATGAGGGAGCACTACCCAGAGTTGTTCCCAGATGCAGCAGCAATAGACTTCGAGGACGAAGTCTGAGACAAGTGGGGGAGAGTTGTAATGCCCCGTTTCTGGTATGTTATTTAATATCATTATTTATTCAAGTTTCAAGAGGAACTCGACGAGTCAGTAGCCCAACTCGTCGAGTAGAGACGAGATTTCGAGCACGTTTAAGTTGGCGACTCGGCGAGTCCATCAGGCTGAATGAAACCCTAAATCCCCGGGTTTTGCACCTTATTTAAGCCATGTTATGAGCCTCAACCTCGTCCCCTTCACACTCAGAGCATCATTTAGCAAACCCTAACCTTTCCTTGAGCATTTTGAGCATTTATTGTGTGAATCTTGATGTTTTGGAAGAGAAGAAGGTAGCTAGATCCAAGGGAGTAGAAGAAGGTCCAAGATCTTGCATCTATTGCAGAGTTATTGAGGTAAAACCAGATTCCCTCCATTGCTATCATTGATTCTCCTTTGTTGAATCACATTTAGACCATTTTAATCCTTTCCTTAGCTTATTTATGGTAGAGAAATCACTTTGGGGTGATTGGACTTCGGGTCTAGCCATGTTTCAGTCCCAAAGTCTTGGATCTAACACCTTTATGGAGCCTTCTTGCTTGAAAGCCCTAGATCTATTCCTTTAAATGTCTTTTTAGCCTTTAAATCCATTTTCATGCATATATATATATATATATATATATATATATACATAAAGTTGGAAACTTTACGTGGTAATTAAGCTTTATGAACCCAGATCTATAAGTTGTATGCATTAGATTTGAGCAGAATCATCAGAGTAGTGTTGCATGCAACCGACTCGGCGAGTTGTTCTTCAGACTCCGCGAGTCGGATCGCGAGTCCCCGATTTCTTCCCCTTTTATGTGTCATGCCGAGTGGAATCAGTGAGTTATGGGTGGACTCAGTGAGTCGGAGTTCGGACTCATTCATGAAGGGACTCGGCGAGTCAATGCCCTGACGCGGCGAGTCCAAGGCAATCTTCATACCTCAAGAACAGATTTGACGAGTTGTTCATACAACTCGGCGAGTCACAACCAGAGTGTCATGTGTTGAAGGAGGACTCGACGAGTTGCTCATACAACTTGGCGAGTCGGATACTGGTTGACTGAGTGTTAGTATTGAAAAGAAACTCGTCGAGTCTATGCCAATCTCAACGAGTAGTAGCGAGTAGAAGCAAGAAAGTGAGTGTAAGGACTCGACAAGTTGGTGACCTAACTCGACAAGTCAGGTCAACTGTATGTTGAATTTGACCAATAGGTTGACTTTGACAAGGGGTAAACTAGTCATTTTACCCTCAGTATAGTTATCGATATTTGATTGAGTGTACTTATGGAAATTGTAGCCGGGGTGAAACCGGAGCAGCAGCAGATAGATTTCCAGAGCAGTTCATTCAGCAGCCAGATTATGAGGTGAGTTTCCTTTCAGTAGGCACGGGTCTAAGGCCATAATGCCGGCCCGATTAGATAGCAGTAGTTTCCAGAATTCGGTCCGACGTAACAGATAGTGTGTTTGGTGCCTTCGTGGCTCAGACAGGGTTTATGTGTTGTGTGTTCCGGGCTATGGCCTGATGCAGTACGAAGTATATGTGTTTACGATGATACGTGTTATGCTAGTTGATATGTGTTTATGCTATCCTATGATCAGTTAGTTCCGGACTTCGGTCCGATGCAATCAGTTTCGTACTTCGGTCCGATGCAGCTAGTTCAGGACACCGGTCCGATGCTGGGGACAAGGTCCTAGTCAGTTCCGGACTTCGGTCTGATGCAGTTTCTGGACTTCGGTCCGATGCAGTGGGCATGGCCTAGTATGTGTTTATATGTTATTGTATGGTATGTGGTAGTTTGGGGGAGCTCACTAAGCTTCGTGCTTACAGTTTCAGTATTGGTTTCAGGTACTTCCGCAAGTAAAGGGAAGAGCTCAGGATGATGGCATCGCACACACCACAGCTTCAGTTTTTGTCCTGGGAGTAGGTTTTGATTCATAGTTTGATGTGATATAGTTGTTTCACGACATTTTATTATGAGTTGAGAAATTTGACGTATGGTTTTATGATATGACGTTCAGTATATGATTTTTATTATTATTAAAACAAAAATTTTTGGGTTGTATTTTGGGATGTTACACACACACACATACATACCCACCCACCCACCCACACACACCCACAAACACAAAAACACACACACACACACATACACATACATATACATACCCACCCACACACCCACCCACCTACAAACACACACACATACACATACATATACATACCCACCCACCCACACACACCCACCCACAAACACACACACACACACACATACACATAGATATACATACCCACCCATACATACACCCACCCACAAACACACACACACATACACATGCATACCTACCCACACACACACCCACCCATAAACACACACACACATACATACCTACACACACACCACCCACACACACACACACACACCAACCCACACACACACATACATACCCACCCACACACACAAACCTACACCTACCCCCACAAACACACACAAACACACACTCGCACCCCCACCCACCCAACACCACCACGACAATCACCGGCCTACCATCACCATCACCACCACCACCACGACTAACCCGTCACTAGCACCACCACCACCTCCGTCGCCGCCATCACCACCACTGACATAATTGCCGCCGCCACCAGCATCAGCTGTCATCACCACCACCGCCGCCGACCCGCTACCGTCACCGCCCCCACCCACACCATACCACCACTACTGTTTTCTAAAAATGAAAACCGATAGAAAAATACGCATCTAAACACGTTTTCTAATTTTCTAAAACTGAAAATGAAAAATGAATAAGTTTAACTAAACACGTTTTCTAAATTTTTCAATGAAAAATGAAAACGGAAAACGAAAATCGAAAAGGGAAAACAAAAAACGGAAAATGAAAATTGTTTTTCCGTAACTAAACACAACCTTATCCTTTATCTTTTCCTAAAAGTTAAAAAGGAACCAAAAGATGTTTGGTAAAGGGAAAAGATCTTTTAAAAGCAACTTTTCAGAAAGAAGGAAAATGAGCATTTTGAGAAGTCAGGTAAACGTGACTTTTTGTAACTTTTGAACCCCTTAAAATTTAAATTACTCTTATACCCTCAACTACCCTAATCCTAACTACCTTAATCAATTGAAGATACGTTCTTCTCTTCTCATTCTCGTTTTGTCCACTGCCCGTTCTTCTCTTCTCTCTTGTTCATCGATCTCCAAAGCAGTTTGCGATCTTCCTCCAAAGCCGTCGGCGGTCTTCCTCCAAGCCGACGATCTTCTCTGTCGGCATCTCTCCCTCTCTGACCAGGTAAGTGAAAACTCCAATTTTGGATTTTGTTTGTCTTGATTTTTGATTTTCATTAGCAAAGAAAATGTCACCTTTCGAATTTCCTTGCATTGTATGTGATTTGTTACTTTGATTTCCATTTTCCTTGCACTGTATCTCATTTGTTCCTTCAATTTGTTCCTTGTATGAATGTATGTTGACTGTAAATTGATGAATATTGTGTTAACAGTTATAGATTTGTGAAATTGATGATTTATTGAATAATAATTAGTGAAATTGATGAAATATGGATGATATTGATTAAATTAATGAAATTTTTTGTTCATAGGGACCGATTGTGTTGTTAACAGGTACCCATTTGTGAAAATTATTCCAATTTCTTTATTTTTGTTCATATTGTTTTCTTCCATTGTTGTTCTATTTTTTCTGTTTTAATTAAACTATAGTTCATGAATCGTATGAAAGATTGATTAGCAATTGTCTAAATTGATGAAATCATTTAGGAAGGTTAATAAAATTGGTTTGTTGTTTAAATGTTGATATGTAATTCACAGATAATGGACGAAAACCTCACCACTGTTGATGATTGAGAAACATCTTTAAAAATGAAAAAACCAAAATTCGGATGGGATAATCGTAGCTTCGTGGTGTTTGTTGATTCATGCTTGATTGAACTAAGAAAAAGCCATAAAACCGGTACCTACTTTAATAAGGTTGGGTAAGAGAATATACAAAAACACATGAAGGAGAAAACAAGTTATAGCCTTGAAAAAAATAACTAACAAACAAATGGGAGAACATGAAAAAAAGAGTGGAAGCTTTATGACCGTTTGATGAGGCTTGAAACCGGACACAGTGGGACGAGAATCGTAATAGATGCATTGCCTGAGTGGTAGGAGGAGAAAATAAAGGTATGATTTACTATTCTTTGTAATTATTTTAAGTTATGATTGCATATAGATTGAGAATATTTAATTTACATTATCTTTTTTTCTTGCAGGAGAACAAAGATTATGCAAAATTTAGGAACACAGATTTAAGCATATTTGATGAGAAATATGCTCTTTTGTTTCGGGATTCCGTTGCTATTGGAGATCAAACTATGACTCCATTACAGTTTCAAAACAATAGCAACCAAACAAAGAAAATGCGGAGGGCAAAGGAGATAGTGATGATATCAATTTAGATGATGATGTTGAGCCTCTTTTTCCTAGTTTCCATGAAATTAGTTTGCGTAAGAAGAAATGGTCTAAGCTTGTTTCCAACAACCGTTCAACCAAGAGTAAAAGTTCAATTTATGAAGAAAAAGTAGATGCTTTATTGGATGCCATATCAACAAAATCACACAAACTTATCCACAAAATAATCCTTCCCCAACAATAGCAGATTGCATGGCCATTGTTACCAAGTTTCCCGATTTTCGTGAAGGATCCAACGAATTTTCACAAGCATTTTTTGTGTTCACCAAAAAGCAAAATCGTGAATTTTCACAAGCATTTTAACATTATGTGTTGTCCTTTAACATTATGTATTTGACATTTTATATTATATGTTATTGTTTGTGTTTATGTTATGTGTTATTGTTTGACATATTTTTATTTGTATTATGTAGGATGGATAGTGATGACTCTAATTCATCTAATGATAATGAAGAATGTTGGGTGGAAGAGGATAGAGAATTTCAAATGTTATGTGGATTAGCTTTGAAAGGGATAATACTAGCTCGTAACGTACGTATGTGTTGAGAGAAAAACTTTGAGACACACTTGAACAAACGTTAGAACAAGTATATAGCGGAATAGTTAATCTCGAAGGATCTAATAGCTCAACAATAATATTAAGAGTTAGAAGTTAGTTAGTTAGTTGCGGAAAAGTAAAGAAATGTAAATGAAAACAATTGTTATATCAAGTATACCCATAAGCTGATTCATAACGAGGAGTGCATTCAAACCAAGTTAATAAGTGAGATCAAACTTAGTGATTAAGTCACAGATGACTTGCTCCGAGGAGAGATTGCGATTGATTAAGAAAGAAAGAAGATTGGATAGAAGGAGAACTTTGAGATGTGTATGAGAATTGGATACGATATCTGATAATACATGAGGATGAGCTCTATTTATAGAGACTCAAAAAGATAACTGATTTACAACTCTAAGAGTAGCCATGCAAGGCTTACTGGACAATAGAGTGTTTTACAATAAAGACAAAGTAATGTAAACAAGATAGAGACTGCGGTACTGAAGACTTCGGTTGATGATTGTTGATGAAGCTTGCTTGACTGCGGTGTCTTGGAGGCTGCAGTAGCTGATTGTTCAAGAGGGTCACTTTTTTGCTTCAACAATTTCCCCTAAGTGACCTCTTTAACTTGATCATCTATCAAGTTTAAGGAACTTGATCAGGATCCACCAAAACTTCCTGATGTCCTCCAACCAGTTAATTCTTCTAAGTATTTCAACCTTGACCTCTGCAGTGGTGTGCTTGGATTTTTCAACTGAGTTTCGGCAGATGTCAAGTTGCTTTCTAGTGAGACGATGCATGACAGTCATAGGAATGAAGTATTTGACATTCTCTGTCTTCCTCTTGAAAATGAATCCAAGCTCAGGATAGTTGGTTGCACCCAAAGATCTTTCTTCAAAGCCTTCAGAAGGCATCGGTGCGGGGTCAAGTGGTGGCAGATCAGCAATCTTGGAAATGATGGGGTGAATGTCTGCGTCTATCTTGGCGAAGTCACATACTGTTTCCTTAAGAAAAGTACTGGCCCTTTCAAGTGCAATCTTCATCTTCGGATGCTTCTCAGACTTGTGCTGAAATACCTTGGCGATGAGAAAGACGTCTTTTGGGTTCATACTTAGAAAACCAGCTTGGGTGCGAATGTAGTCGTGTTCCTTCCCGGTCAAAGTGTACTGGATGAACTCAGCCTTCATGAACTTCCGAATTTTGTAATTTTTGACTGCGGATGGTTTATCATTAGACCATATATGTTCAACGGGAGAGGAATGCTTAGCATAGAATTGGCTAAGTCTCTGAAATTCCATTGGAAGTCTTTTGTCATCTGGAAGGTTGCGGTCGAACTGCTCAAATAAAGTGAAGTATCTGGAATTTGGTGAGATTGGGACATCCCAGTAACCATCTGAGGGGGGTTCCGCATAGGTAAGATGTGGGACGTAGTCATCATCAAGAAATCTTCTATGTGGATTGAACCAAGAGTTTATCAGGGACTCATCCATGACCGTGTCAAAACCGCAAAGTCTCCAAACTTCTTCAGCAAGCTTGGCTGCCCTCCAATCACTTTTTCTTTTAGTAGTGGTAGGTGAGTCATTTGAACTCGGAGAAGACATATATTCCACCAGATTCTTGAAGTGAGGGGGAGTCTCTGGTTTTTCAGGAGTGTTTTCAGTTTGAAGTGGAGAGTTGTGAGGTGGAGTGTGATGAGATGGTTGCGGTGAAGGTTGTGGTGTGGGAATTTTTTCAGTAGAGACTGGGGGAGTTTGATGGTGTGAGATGGAGTGGTTGGAATGATGGACTTCTTCACTTCCACCTCTTGAGGAGTTTAGACCCGGAGCCTCCTCAAGCCATTGATGAAGGCCATCAACCTTGTCAAACACTACTTGAAATTATGCTTTGAGGGCTTCGGCCAGTTGTGGATTATTGGGGATGGAGGGATTGAAGAGTAGTTTTTGGATCTCCTTGGTGAGTTGAAGGATTTCTGGACCATGGAAGTTGGCAGATAGAGATCGTTGCATTCTGTTAATTGTTGTTTGGAGAACAGAGATTGCGAACTCATAAGCAGTGTGAGTCTCAGCAATCAACTTCTCAGAATGTGAGGCTTGATCCGCAATGGCTGCTTGGAGATCGGTTTTCATTGCGGTAACCTCAGAGATGAGGCGTTCCGCAACAACGATAAATTCTCTATGATCAGCTTGACGATTATTGTCAAGTGATCTGATCCCCATTTTGACCTTCGAAGAGATACGCTCCGCATCCATTCTCTCTCTAGTTTCCAGCCTTTTGATTCTTTCCATCAGGGACTGCGATCCAAGAATCTCTTCTGGTTGCGGTTGATTTGGCTTGACCGCAACTAATATTTGATCAACCTTGGCCTGTAGACTAAGAAATTTTTTCCTTGTCACCACATTCTTTTTCTTCTTTTTCTTTTCCTTTGGCTTAGAAGTGAAGTGACGAGAACCACTGGATTCTTCATCTTCATCAAACATCATCAGATCGTCATCAGAATTAGAGGGTTTGTTTACCTCTTGTAGTTCATCATCATCGAAGCCAAAAATGGGAGCAAAGCTCACTTCGATTTCCGGTTCATCATCTTGTGAACCTGTAGCAGTGGGAGAGGGTGGAGCTTGAGAGACATGCTGATCAGCAATGACTTCCTGAGCTTTCTGAACTGTTTTGGCCATTGCGGACATCCAGTCTTGAACCTTGAGGATGGTGGCTACGGTATTGGCATTGTTTATAGCATCTGCCCAATACTTGGCCACAACTTGTATCTCTTGTTCCTTGAGTTGCTGTTTTTTGATTTAAGGTATAGGAACCAGTAGAGATCATGGACCGAGAGGTCATGAACTGTTAAGTCCTTGGAAGGGTTTAAGGTGTAGGAACCAGTAGAGATCATGGACCGAGAGGTCAAGCAAACAAAGCAGAGTCGTATCCCGATAGTGAAGGTGCGCTGGAACGCAAAGTGTGGACCTGAATTCACTTGGGAACGAGAGGATCAGATGAAACTGAAATACCCTCGCCTTTTCGCTTAGTTATTTGTAACTTCTTAATTGCTTAAATTCTAATTTCCGGACGAAATTCCTTCTAACGGGGGATGATGTGACAACCCGAAATTTCCATTCTGTACAAACTATATCACTTCAATAGAAGTTATAGCAGTCACAGTTAATTTTCAGACTTTTTCGTGTAAGTTTGAGTAATTCAGGGTTTACACTTCAGGAAATATCAGGAGAGTGGGTGCACTAGGTTTTTGTGCAATACTGTTATTCCAACACTCTATTATATTAGAGATCATTTCAGGAATAAAAATATTTTCTGCCAAAAATATCTCAGGGCTATAAATAGAATTCTGAACCAAATTCATTCATTATTCGCATTTCCAACTAGAGAAAAACCATTTTCTCTCTCACGGATCTTCGGGTTTTTATCCTAAATCGTGAGTACCTCTTTCTAGTAGTGTTAGAAAGCTTAATATGTGTTTATAACATGATTTAGAAGGTTAAATCACTAGATTTAGGAGTTTACTCCCCAAGGTGTTCTTGGGTGGTAAATTCCCGAAAACAATGCCTAGCCTTTCCCCCGAGATATACTACTGCCCTAGACTTATATAGGAGTGTATTAGGGACAAGAAAACATCAAAGAACCACCGAAGTTTGGGAGTTCACGACCCAAGATGATCTTGGACCGTCAACTCCAAAATCATGCACAAAAGGGTGCTTTTAAGGCCCCTCAAGCCTTAAACAATTACTAGAAATTGTTCCCCACTTAAATGAAGGACTAAAACACATCAAAAGCACCCATTCAAATGAGTTCACGGCCCTAATAAGGTTCTTGGGCCGTGAACATCAAACAAAGGCACCAAAGTGTGCCTAAGGCCTTCATATGCTTGGAATAAAAGTCTAGAACCTATACCACATGTGCAAGAGACTTGAAACCATAAAAAACACCCATCCTTAAGACTTTACGGCCGCAAACTCTAAGGGAAATGGCCTTAGGGCTGTAAACTCCTCAAATGAGTGTTTCTATACCTTAAACTGTTCCAAGGACTTAACCACCAAGTTGGAATAATTCTAGGGATTATTTAACACCTTAAAGCAACCAAAGACATTGAGCCTTGGATTTTATGGCCGTTAAATCAAGAGTTTACAACCATAAACTCCATGTGTGATGGTATATGGAGAGTAAACTCATATATGGAGTCCTTTGGAACCCTAAACCTAAGTACCTTGTCCCATAATAGGTTAGATGCAATCCTTAGGGCTTAAAACACTTATATAAAGTGTTTATTATGTTCTAGGATGTCTTAACACTATCAATTAGTAACTTAAGACTAATTGAGTGCATATATGTGTGATTATATGTTCATTAGGATCGTAGTGTGTGTACAAGTCCTCACTTGACACCTAGCAATCCTACACTGTCCAGTTCATCCGAACCACCATCTACAGGTGAGTTCATACCCCTTAATCAATGTTTTAAATGATTTTAAATGCTTTAATTGGGGGGGGGGGGAATACAAGTAGAAAACAGTATGTTATTAAATCAATCTTTATGTATTTTATAACTGTGTTTTCACTCAGTAGATTTCACATATTTCAAAAGGTGACACATGAAATGGTTTTCTATCTTAAAATACCTTGATAACAAAAGTATTAGTTTTGAAATGTTTATTAAAATGACATCAAGTCACTCTTAATTATTGTTCAAAACTCCTAGATATCTTGCAAAACCATTATTTTTACCTTCTTGAACAAAACTAAACTTATACACATATGTTCTTATATATGTATTGATGTTATAGTTTCCATCCTTCGTTCAGTTTCCCACACCCTGGTGTATCGAGGGTGCATAAATCTACTTGAACAACCAATTACCTTCCAGTTAATTATCGCAGGGATAGTTAGAAGAAACAAAACATTATTCCTATTACAAGGAATCACACAAGAGTCAGTTCATTCATGAGTCAATACCAGTACCTTACATGATACATGAGTACAATTACTTAGGATTACATGATACATGAGTACGTTTACATAGCTACATTTATCTGAATACGCTTACATGAATACCATACATGAGTACTGTTACTTAGATACATTATTCGGTATTCACTTACCTGGATACTTGTACCTAGAGTTATTAGGAAGATTTATTCGTACCTTCTGTGTAAATTTTCCTTCCTATCCCTGTTCGATGGGATGTCTAGACGGGACTAACCATTCCGGAACCCAGCTGTTAGCAACACTGGGTGATGAACATCTATGGATGTCTAAGGTTATCACTTATCATAGATAGATTGATATCGGGACTAACCATTCCTCCATCCTATTGTTGCAACAGAGGATGAGATGAAAATCTTCGGATGATCATTAGGTTACCACTTATATTAGGAGTCGGCTACGGGACTAACCCTCCCTCCACCCTGCTGCCGCTACAGAGGGTGAGGGGACAATCTTCGGATGTTCATAGGGTATACCTTTGGCTTCGGCGATGTCGTGATAATCCTGGTCACCTAGGGATCACACTTACATGATTATGCTTTTTCCTGTTTACTTTATTTTGTGATATATTCACATAAACGATGAGCTAGACTAAGTACTTTTAGTACTAGTCAATAGAAAGGAAAAACTATCATTTTAATTACAGAACATTAGGGTCTTGGTAGAAGACTACATTGTCATAACAAAACATTAGAGTCTTGGTAGAAGACTACATTGTCATAACAAAACATTCGGGTCTTGGTAGAAGACTACATTGTCATAACAAAACATTTGGGTCTTGGTAGAAGACTACTTTGTCATAACAAAACATTCGGGTCTTGGTAGAAGACTACATTGTCATAACAAAACATTCGAGTCTTGGTAGAAGACTACATTGTCATAACAAAACATTCGGGTCTTGGTAGAAGACTACATTGTCATAACAAAACATTCGGGTCTTGGTAGAAGACTACATTGTCATAAAAAAACATTCGGGTCATGGTAGAAGACTACATTGTCATAACAAAACATTCGGGTCTTGGTAGAAGACTACACCTCAAACTGATAGAAAATAAGGGATTTTCTAGGGCTTTTCATACTTACATCAACATTTTCATTTAAAGGTTTACATGACTTTTAAAATAGCTTTTAGTAAGCAAGACAATGACACTTAAATACTTATGAATTCACCAGCTTTAAAGCTGATACTCTCTTTCAAAATAACTTGTATTCTCAGGTCATCAGTAGACAGGTAAGGTGGCCAGGTTTTGAGAAGACTGAGCAAACAAGTCTCGTCTTTTATTTTGATTGTATATTTTTGGTGTCTTATTACAGTGAAAGAACACTCATGTATTAAAACTTTACTTATAATTCAATGGATGATGTTGTTGCTTGTTTACTATTTTACATTGTTGTGATATTGTACATGATGTCCTCCACCCCTGAACGTTTCCGCCGTTTGTGGTTTTGGGTTGTGAAACTAAGAGACATTAGAAAGGGTTGTAGTGGAAGGGATTGCGGTACCTTCAGGGTTTAAGGCTGCGAATGGAAGAGGCGGGGTAGGAAGGTATGAGTCAATACCTTCCGTAGCCTCAATGTGGTCTGAGACATCAGCAGTCTCGAGACCAAGGGTAGAAAGAATATGAGTAGGAAGTCTGCGGATTGGACCAAAGATTGCTTGGTCTGAGGAAGGGTTGTACCTTTTTAGATCCTTAGTGACGAAGAGATTGATGTCACCACCCATGTCAATTCTAGCATCCGCATGCAAGTCAATGCAAAGAGACCAGAACCTAACAAAAGTGAGCTTGGTTGGGTTCTGCCTTGGGCACTCTTTGGGAATGTATTGTAGAAAATCATCCCAAAGGATCTGACCGTAGTTCACATCGTGGCCTGTGTAGATGCTCCAAACCAATTCCAAAAGCTTTAGGCCCATGTTATCCGTGCCTCCGGTTCTGCCGGACAGACTGTAAATGATAAAATAGCATACAAACTGCCAGACCGCAGACAATTGGTTTTTCTTGAATTCACCAATTCCTTTGATCTTCTTCTGATAGCCCATCTGATACAGAGCTGAGGTAATGTCCGCCATTGATGGTGTGAAGAACTTGATGGAGGGATGAACAAGTAGATTGATGGAATTGAGAAATTTTTCTTTGGACGGAATGACCAAAGAATCATTGATAAGATTTAGATGAACTTCTTGGGGGTTATCGATTGGGTGATAGGCAGAGAAAGCACATTTGTAGAGAGTGGAAAGTGGAACAACGTCTGTGAAAGCATCGAATTGTCCAAACAGGGGATGATTCGTCAAGAACTTGATCATCAGTTTTGTGGGAGCATTGTATGTGGGTTGATCTTTGAAAATGGCTCTGAAATTGCTAGAGGCAATTATAGGAGAGTCAGAACCAGTTGGGTTCACTGATCCAGAAGCTTTAGATTGTTTCTTTGAAACCCTGGATTTCACCATTATTGAGTTTTTGAGAGAGCTTGAAGGATGCAGAAAAGGATTAAGGATTTGAGAGCGTAAACGTTTCTTTGTGGAGAAGAAAAAGGTTATATAGTGGTTTATTGGACCGGGAAACGTTTTTGACCTAAGTGAAATTGGGTAAAAACGTTTGGGTTTATCTTTGAATTAGCATCTTTAATCTTAACCACATATTGATAAAAAGGGATAAATATTGAAATTAGGATTAACCAGAAAAGGACTCTACATTTAATGAAATGTCTGATGTTGAATCACGTCTTGAGAACGTGTGGAGGGGGTGAGAAAAATCCGTTGGATAAAGTAGAAGTTGTAACGGATGTGATGGTTTAGGGTAATAGGAAAAACATATTAGAGGATTTGATTTGGAAAATCTTTTATTTTGTCATGATACCTAAAATAGGTCTGACACGAGGTTTAGAGAAAAAGAATGAGACAGTATTCCTGAAGGAATGTTTTTATGTAATATTTTATTTAATGAAGGATCATTAAATAGCACACTATTTTTGATTTGAGAAAAAGATCAGTCTAAGAAACAATTGATGTAACTGCAGATGAACACCTCATTGCGGATGACTTCTTTGTCATTGCGGATGACTGCAGAGGGAGAAACTGAGAAGAGCTCTTGTACAAAAGTTAGTGACAAAAAGCAATAAAGACTCATGAAAGATAGATATAACATATGGTTGCTGTACATAGACTGCTGTACACAAGATATACCAAAACCATCTATTATAAATGTCTTTCAGCTAGAACCGCAATAGAGACCAAGAGGGTCTGCGGTACCTATCAATTCAAGAAGAATTTAGGGTCCGGATTCATCATCCCTAACATTTGTAAGAACGCATTGAGTTTGGTAGAGTCAAGTGCTTTTGTAAAGACGTCAACAACCTCTTCATGAGTAGGGACAAAGATGAGTTCGATGTTACCTTTCAGAATGTGGTCTTTGATGAAATGATATCGTAGTTCAATATGTTTCATCTTGGAGTGCTGAATAGGATTATGAGAAATCGCTATGGCACTTTCAGAATCACAGTTGATTGGTATCCACAGCATTCTGTATCCGTAGTCTAACATTTGTGTTTTCATCCATAAAACTTGAGAGAAACAACTGGTTGCGGCCACATATTCTGCTTCTACAGTAGACAAAGAAACACAACTTTGTTTTATTGAGGACCAGCTGACAAGTATACCTCCCAAAAATTGACATCCACCAGATGTACTTTTTCGATCAAGTTTGCATCCATCATGATCCGCATCGGTAAAAGCTTGCAGACTGAAATCATTGCCTGCGGGGTACCATAGACCAAGAGATTTGCTTCCTTTCAGGTACCAACGAATTTGTTTGGCTGAGGTCAAGTGTGACACTTTTGGGTCAGCCTGATACCCTGTATATATACCAGTAGCAAAGACAATGTCGGGTCGGCTTGTGGTGAGGTACATAAGAGACCCAATAATGCCTCTATAAGTCTTGTGATCCACAGATTTGCCAGAGCGATCAGCAGAGATATTATATCCGAAGGCCATAGGGACCTTAGTCGAGGAACAGTTGTCCATAGAGTATTTCTTCAAAAGTTCAGTGGTGTAGTTCTCTTGATGAATGAATATCCCTTGCTGAATTTCTTTGACTTGAAGACCTAGAAAGAAGTTAATCTCTCTATTCATGCTCATTTGAAATTTGTTTGTCATGAGCTTAGCAAAATCATTCACCATTCCTTGATCAGTCGATCCAAAGATGATATCATCCACGTATATTTGTACAAGCATAAGGTGGTCACTGTTTTCTTTTCTAAATAGCCTGGGATCAATCACTCCTCTTTTGTAGCCTGAAGAGTCTAGAAATTCAGAAAGAGTATCGTACCAAGCTCTTGGAGCTTGCTTCAAACCATAGACTGCTTTATGAAGCTTGTAGCAATGGTCAGGGAATTCAATATTTTCAAAACCGGGAGGTTGTTGCAAATAAACCTCTTCTTTCAATTCCCCATTGAGAAAGGAATTCTTAACATCCATTTGGTGTACCTTGATGTTTTTTTGGGCAACATATGCTAAAAACATTCGAATTGCTTCCATTCTTGCCACCGAAGCATATGTTTCGTCGTAGTCAACACCTTCCAGTTGACTGTACCCTTTTGCAACTAGTCTTGCCTTATTTATGATAACCGCACCAGACTCATCTAACTTGTTCTTGAACACCCATCTGGTTCCAACAATAGTATGGCCTTGTGGTATGGGAACAAGTTGCCACACTTTGTTTCTTTCAAATTCTCCCAGTTCTTCTTGCATTGCAGAAATCCAATCAAGTTCCAATAATGCTTCTTTGATCGATTGGGGCTCGACTGCGGACATGAATGATGAGTAGTGACAATGGTCAAATAAGTCGTTGGCAAATCGAGTTTGGATACCTGCGGATGGATTGCCAATGATTTGACCTGGTGGGTGGTCCTTCGCCCATACGTGTAGACAAGGCATCAGATGGTCAGCGGCTGCGGTAGAAGGAATGTCTTCAATATCAGAGGTTTCTTCGGATGGGGATGGCAGTTCCCCCTGGATTTGAGAACATCCTGTAGAGTTATCTTGGCTTGTTGGAGCGAGAATGAAATTTTCTTGAGCAACTTGGAGAGGTTCCCCTTGGATTACTCATGGGAGTACCTTTGGAACCTGAGAAGGTTCCCCCTGGACTGCTGATGGGAGAGAAATGATTCTTAAATCGGTTCGAGTTTCAATGGTCTCTATGATTTCATCATCCGAATCCGAAGATATGTTTGATGGTAGTGATTTTCTGAGTAGAGGAGCTTGAGCATCATCAAGTACTGGAACCTCGATGGTTGTTACTTGATCCGGAGTAGAGCTTTCCTCCTCAACCAGAGAGGTGAAAGTATTAAGAGATGCTACTTCGGATAGAGACGGACCAGAAACATCAACGTGTTGTTGTTGAGAAGTTGGTGACACAAGAAATTCGGATAGTTTTGCAGTTTCAACATGGTCTAAAAGATCATCATAATTGACTTCAACCAGGTTTAGCGGACCTGAAGACGCAGGAATATCACTTTCCATGATGGCAGTGGTTTTATTGGATGAAGGGGCGTTGCGGATGTAAGAATCATCGAATTTCACATCGAAGCTCTCAATGATTAGCTCTCAATCATCGGACTTCGATGCAAATTTGTTAAGCTGATCTCGGTTATTGATCACAAAACATCTACACCCGAAGACATGAAAGAAACAAACATTTGGTTTCCAGTTGTTGAGACCCTCATATGGTGTTTTATTGAGGCGTTTGCACACGATGCTTTGGTTTTGAACAAAGCATGCAGTTGCTATGGCTTTAGCCCAGAAGTAAAGAGGAAGATGTGCGAAGTTGAGCATGGATCTGGCTGCTTCAACTAGAGTACGGTTCCTTCTCTCTACTACACCATTTCGTTGAGGTGTTTAAGGAGCTGAGAAGTTGTGAGTGATACATTTAGACACCAAGAAGCTGTTGAGTGGATGGTTAGAGAATTCGGTTCCATTATCACTGCGGATGCGTCTTACAGGCAGCTTGATCTGAAGTTCTATCTCTTTGATGAAGTTGATGAGAATCTGCGGTGTTTCGGATTTGAGTCTGAGGAAGAATACCCAAGTGAATCGAGTGAAGTCATCAACAATAACTACTATGTACTTTTTGTGATGAAGACTGGATACGGTTGATGGACTGCATAGATTAATGTGTAGAAATTCAAGTGGTTCGGATATTGACGAATCAATCACCATGGGGTGACTTTCCTTGGACTGCTTACCACATTCACAAGCGGGACATAGAGTGTCATTGCTGAACTTGAGAATGGGTAATCCTCTGAACAGCTCTCCAGTAAGCAAGGTGTTGATATACTTGAAATTGAGATGAGCGAGCTTGCGGTGCCATAACCAACTAACTTCGGATACAGCTTTGGAGAGAAAGCACACCTGCAGTTTCCAATGGTGAGAGAGACATCCATAGGATACATGGTACCTTCGGATCGTGACTTGATCAAACAGGTGCTTCTATCACTCGTCATAACGTAACAAAATCGATCATCAAACTCAACTCGGTGGCCTGCCTTACATAGTTGGCCAACACTGATGAGATTGTGTTTAAGGCTTTCTACATAAGCAACCTTCTGAATTGAAAAGTTCCCCGTAGTGAGTACACCGTAACGTCGGATGATTCCATTCGCATAGTTTCCGAATGTAACATTTCCACCATTGCATATAGGCCTGAAATCCCAAAGTTATTCTAACCTTTGGGTCATGTGCAAGGAGCAGACACTATCAATTAACAATTCATCTTCTTGTTCCTCCTTGCACAAAGCCTAAGAATTACACGGTTAGTTTAGGCATCCAAACAAGTTTGGAGCCTGGGATAACATGTGAGTTTCTGAGTGATGCATGGACCGAGGTTGTAGGGACTGGTTTCGTGTCAACTTTTAAGCCTAGTCCTGGACGTTTGTGCAATTTTGGAGTGTAGTGTGTTTTTGTAAAGTTACGAGGTTTCTGATGTTTGCAACTACACTGACAATCACATGTTGAGATTTTGTCTTTTGTTCTGATACCTCGTTTGGTCAACGGTCTAAAGGAAGAGTTGTTTGATTTTTGGCTAGACCGAGGTTGAAAAGATCTGACATGAGTGTTGTCATTTTTCTAAAAAGTTTGTTTTGAAATAGGTTTAGCACGTGTAGATCTTTGTGTCCTTTTTGTTGGATTTGGTAAAATACCCTTCTATTTGTGAAAAGTTTGACGTGACTTCAAATGTGTTAGAGTGGGTAAAATACCTTTCCATTTTGGATCATCTGAGGAATAGATTTGAAAAACACCATTTCGAAAAGACTTTGAACCCTTTTTAGTCGTGTCAGATGACTTAGGAATGACTGTTGAAACTGTACATTCCTTTTTGGATGTTTTCTTGATGGTAGGATGTTTTGAAAAATAGTGTGAGAAAACAAATTTTTTTGGACTTTTGGACTTTTGGGATCTGACATGCCTTTTTTTTTTGAAAATATTTGTCTATTTGTGCCTCGGGAGCGAAGTTCTTCTTTGAAAGCCTTTTTAGCTAAGGATTTTGGTGAACCACGGTCTTTGTTATTCAACTGCAGTTTCCTAGAATCCTTGGAAATCTTGTGAAAATGTGGTCTTGAGTCATCAGAAATTGAGGATTCTGGGATTTGGAAACATTAACGTACTTCGAAATTTTCTATGGGTAATTCATGAAAAATTGTTTGAAGAGTAGCATAGCTTTTGTTTGAAGACTGCGGTGAGGATGGCTTGACAACCGCAAAGTATGTCTTAGTTGGGACTTCAGTAGGACTCATGTGAGACTTTTGACTACAGTGAGGAGCACTGCGGTCGGAGGACATAGATGGAAAGTCTTTAGAGATTTCGGTGTCCTCAATGACAATTTCTTCATCGACTACGGATGAGTTTTGAGAACTTCGGAAAGTAGTGCTATTGATAGGAGTTTGATCACCTGTGTGATTAGAGACCTCGGGCACAATTTCCTCAATGACACAATTGTTGCTTAGATTGTGCAGTCTCCTAAAGTGAGTTTAGATATCTTCGGGAAAAGTCTTGTCATTGATCGGGAAATGAAATTCTCGGTCTAGAGGGACATAAAGTCTGACTTTGTTAAACCGGGGTGAGGAGTCCATTGAGGTAGGATAACCATTGGATCAACCCCAATTGTATGTATTGTCCACGGTTCCATTATTTACCAAGTTTTCAATAGCTTCACTTTCATTGAACAATTTTTCGATTAAAAGGTTTAAACGTACAATTTCAGTTTGAGCTAAATCTCCCTGATTCAAAGCTATCTCTAATTGGGTTTCACTCAACATTATTGCATCTTTTTCTAACTCTAAGTCTCTTTCTAACATAGCCATTTTGAGTCTTTTGTTGTCCAGTCATCCTCTCACATGGAACATCTCCTAGGATGCAATGTTCTTCTCATCTAAGGCTTTGTTTTAGTATATAAGGACGGCAACACATGTGTCATTAAGATTATCTATGTAAGGTTGACAATCATGCATGCTATAATTTAGAGTTTGGATCATGAGTTTTACCTGTTCAACGATGCTCAGACTTCCATCCTTTGCCATGTAGCAGTAGTTTTTGTTCATGCTTGCAGACCCATCATCATCCGTAGTTGCCATCATGCATATTTTCCCTTTGCCATTTACACTGCTGATAGCTTCATCTTCATCTTCGGATGACCAGACTTGATTGTCTCTCTTAACATGGGTTGCGTATGCCCTTGCTTTCTCCTTTTCTTCCAGCTCTTGAGCCATTCTAAGGTAGAATGATCTATCTTTAACTACATTGGCCTTACAATCTCTTGCAAAGTGATTCTCTTTATTGCATTTGTGACATATAACATCATCAATCTTGTCTTCTAAGGGAGTACTGGAGTCAGAGGTTTGAGTAGGCTGCGGTGCTTCCTTAGGTTGAGTATTGTGAGATTGCGGTGGTGGATGAGAATTTTTTGGATACTGTGAGTGATTTGTTTGTGGGTTGAAGTTACGATTGAAGGGTGGTTTGTTGAGTTGTTGGTTTTTGCGAAAGGAGTGAGGTGGTAGTCGATTAAATTGTTTGCTGACAAGAGGGATTGCCTTTTGGAATTCTTTTCATTGTCATACTCCGTATCAGCTTCGTATGACTGCGGTGAAGTATCATACGAGGGAGTGTAAGATTGGTTTTGTGGGGTTTGTGCTATGAGAGCCAGAGGTCCTCCGAAGTTAGCACAGTCTTTGAGTACGGTGGCTTCTTGTGCTTGGGGTTCCCCATAGAGTTTGTAGAGTGATAAGTAATGAATCTTTCTATCACCTTGGACTATCATTTTGGTCGTACCAGTGTCTTCCCAAGCCATTAAGGAACTGAAGGTTTGTTTCATGGTTACTGCGGATGGTGCCCGCAGTGAGCTTTGAAGTTGTTGAACTCGTTGAGTGCAGTTGTGAGCTTCTTGTATTGAGCTTGCTCTGAGCCTTCGTATAGATTTTTTAGAACATCCCATATCTCTTTTGCTGATTTGCAATTTATGATAATATCAAAGTTGTCAGGAGCAACTCCACATGAGATTTCATAAAAAGCAACAGCATCATTTTCCATCTTATTGACATCATCCTTGGTGGGACGGTTCAAAGTTGGTTGTCCTCCTCCTAGTCTTGATGTGGCTCCGTCAGTTTGAACTGGTGTAAGGACTGGGACATGTGGTCTTTCTTCTATAGATCGCCATACGTCTCTACCAACTCTTTTGAGATATCTTTCCATCCTTTGTGACCAGTGATGATATTCATTCGCAAGGAGTATTGGGCATCGATTTGAAACACCAACACCGTTGGAAACATTCAGAGATAACGATTGTGCCATTTTGAAGTTCTTTTTTTTGTTTTTTTTTGTTTTTAGAAATGAGCTTCAGTGGTATAGAAGGCTCTTTGAAAAATCAGAGTTCCAATTTTCAAAAAGCAACCACTATGGCTCTCATACAAATTGTTGAGAGAAAAACTTTGAGACACACTTGAACAAATGTTAGAACAAGTATATAGCGGAATAGTTAATCTCGAAGGATCTAAAAGCTCAATAATAATATTAATAGTTAGAAGTTAGTGAGTTAGTTGCAGAAAAGTAAAGAAATGTAAATGAAAACAATTGTTATATCAAGTATACACATAAGTTGATTCATAATGAGGAGTGCATTGAAACCAAGTTAATAAGTGAGATCAAACTTACCAAGTCACAGATGACTTTCTCCGAGGAGAGATTGAGATTGATTAAGAAAGAAAGAAGATTGGATAGAAGGAGAACTTTGAGATGTGTATTAGAATTGGATGCGATATCTAATAATACATGAGGATGAGCTCTACATATAGAGACTCAAAAAGATAACTGATTTACAAATCTAAGAGTAGCCATGCAAGGCTTACTGGAAAATAGAGTGTTTTACAATAAAGACAAAGTAATGTAAACATGAAAGAGACTACGGTACTGAAGACTTCAGTTGATGATTGCTGATGAAACTTGCTTGACTGCGGTGTCTTAGAGGCTGCGATAGCTGATTGTTCAAGAGGGTCACTTTTTTGCTTCAACAGTATGCCATGTCACACTTCAGACCGCACAGGGCACATGTTTATTTATAAAGTACTAAATGGACATCCTAGACGGTGTTATGACGGACTACAACAAACACGAAATATATCTATTGAGGAATCTGTAGGAATATTCTTGATGACTTTGGCTTATGGGTGTAGCAATAGATTTGTGCAAGAGTTTTTAATCATTCGGGGGAAACAATTCATAGGCATTTCCATACAATTTTGGAAGCCGTGCTAAAACTGAGTGCCAACATCATCAAGCCAGACGCAAACTATAATGATGATGTTCATGACTATATATTAAATAACCCTCGGTAATATCCAATGTTCAAGGTATTATCCAATGTTCATTTTCTTGGTAGTCAAACTTTAACAAATGATTTATCTATGATATATTTTTGTATTTGAAGGATTGCATTGGTGCTATAGATGGGACACACGTTAGGGCATCAGTTCCACAAAACGAGGAAGCAAAGTACATTGGTCGAAATGGATATGCAACACAAAATATAATGGTTGTTTGTGATTTTAACATGTGTTTTACATTCGTATGGCTCGTTGGGAGGGGACTACACATGACACAAGAATTTTTAATGAAGCCTTACAGAGACCAGATCTTAATTTTCCATATCCAACGGGTGGTTAGTATATTTTTATTTGGAACACAAGTTTTATATTTTTACTACTTTTTTGAAGAAAAAATAATTTGTTTGTTTTATTTACAGATAAATATTACGTTGTTGATGCCGGATATCCAAATACAAGAGGGTATCTTGCTCCATACAAAGGCACAAATATTTGTTGTCATTTACCAGATTTTCGACGTGGACACTTGGCTGCTATTCGTGAACCTCGTGGACCGGAAGAGAAATTTAACTATCTCCACTCATCATTGTGAAATATCATTGAACGAACTTTGGGGGTGTGGAAAGCTATGTGGGAGTTATTAAGAGACATGCATGTTAATTACAAGTATAAGAACCAAGTGAAAATTGTGATAGCATCGATGTCGATCCATAACTATATTAGCAAAGTTGGTAGGTTTGATGAAGCGTTTAATAGGGTACAACAAGAATCCTACAATCCCATACGAGGTGATACTAGTAGTGAAGTTTATGAAGAAGGTCCAAGTACACGTCGCACGAGTGATGATGATTTATATATGGCAGCGATGCGAGATATTGTTGCACAAGATATAATCACATTGCGAAGACGAATGTAATATTATCTATGATATTTTTTTATGAATTATTTACAATTCGTATGAACGTTTTTTAATATTATCATTGGTCTAATAAAAAAAATTAGGAATATTTAAAAGAAGTTTATATTTTATATTTTCTAATAAAATGTTTACAAAATTATAATATGTGTTTAAAAAAATTGTTAAGTATAAAATAGTATATATGTAAGCATGTCCATTTTAATCATTTTATATGTATAAGTTAAACCAAATACTTTTTAAAAACAACTTTTGACTTTTGCTTCTCAAAAGCTAATCCAAATACATTTTTAAAAACATCTTTTGTAAAAAGTCCTTTTACAAAAAGGACTTTTGATGGTAAAAAGATATCCCAAACACCCCCTGGGTGTTGCGAGTTGTGAAGTAGGGATGAAAGTGGGTCCAAACACGGACCGGATGGACCCGGACCCGGAAAACCCGGAACCGGTTAACGGGATTTTATAGAACCGGAAACCGGACCGGTATATAGGAACCAGTTCCGGTTTGGTTCCGGGTAAAGTGGGTCTAGAACCGGAAAACCCGAAAACATCAAAGTGGGTAGGTTGGAACCGGATAAAGTGGGTTTAGACCCGGAAAACCCGAAAAAACCGGAATTTTTTGGTAATTACTTACTACTTAGTGGCTTGAACTTTGAAACTTTTCATATTGATATCCCCACTTTGGGGGGCTGTAACTTATTGAATACGAAACCACAATTAACAAAATTAGAGTCTAAAATCATGTACAAACTCTAAAATACACTCTGGAAAAACCCGCATGTCAATCCGAATTTAAACGAATGAGATATACTTGTGTTAATATTTTTACATAATACAAAGTACAAAAACAAATAGTTGAAAAGTTGAAAATTTTCAGTTTTGATATCCCGACATCGGAGGACTGTAAATCATTGAATGTTAAACCAAAAATGACAAAATTATAGTCTAAACTCATGTACAAACTGTAAACTAGAAGTTGGAAAAAACCACATGTCAATCTGACTTCAAACGAATTAGATATGCATGCTTTAAAACTTTCACCGAATACAAAAAAACTAAAAAACTAAAAACTTTCAGCTTTGGTATCTCAACTTTTGAGGACTGTAAGTCAATGAATATAAAACTAAAAAGTGAAAAATTTATAGTCTAGAATCATGTACAAACTCTAAAATACATGTTGGAAAAAACCGTATGTCAATTGGAGTTGAAACGAATAAGATATGCATCTTGTAAACGTTTCACAAAAAGTGGTTCCGGCCCTAAAAGTGGTTCTGGTTCCAAAAACCGGTTCCGGATTTTAGACCCGGTTTACCCGGACCCAATGGACCCAAACCCGGATTACCCGGAACCCGGACAAAGCCAATTTTTAAACCCGGAACCGGACCCGGTTCTGTATATTCCGGTTCTAACGGGTCCGGTTACGGTTCGGTTCCGGTTCCGGTCCGGTCCGGTTTTCCAGTTCTAAATCTCATCCCTATTGTGAAGACCAACAACAGATGCGAGACCAGAACAATAGTGATTCAATTCGGAATGCAATATTTTAATCTCAGAACTCCGAACGACTCCGAGCGCTCGGAGCGATTCGGAGATCGATTTTCGAATGCGAGTCTGAGTTCAATTTCCAATGTCAAAAACTTCCGATTCCGATTGGCTAGAAAATTTCAAACACCAAACCTGCGAACCAGAAACAACTTACAAACAACGAATCTCCGATGCGAGCAAAATCAGTTCCGATTTGATTTTGAAATTCCGATTGATGGCATTTGAATCCGATTGCAGGAAATAAATTAAGCCATTTTGACCATAGTTCCGATATGAACCCTTTTTGTTTTAATGAAATTGCAGTTTGTACCCAGAGTTCCGAAAGTGACTCATTTTTTGTCTTTAATTGCGAATTTAACCCTTTATTTCTTCAAAGTTTCGAAACTAACCCCTTTTTGTCAATAATTCTGAATGTAACCCTCCTGTTACAGTACACTGTCAACTTGCACCCCTTTTGCTGAAATATGTCAGATTGCAGCCCTCTTGTGGCAGAAAAAGTCACTTTTCACCCACTTTTTCAACTTTTCACCTTTTTGTCATTTTTAATCAAGAAAAATCAATAAAAATTGATTTATTTAACACAATTTCACCATTTTTACATAAATTTCGTCAGCTTTTGTCTTTTTTTTGCTAAAGGTTTATGAAACCTTTGGGACCCATTTAAGATTCAAAATTGAAGTTGGTTTCTTGCACACCCATTTATTTAAGGATAATCGATCATCTTCTAAAAATAATACCTGCTTTTTAATTGGAAAACAAAATTTTCCAAAAATCTCATTGACCTAACTAAAAACCTTTTTCTCTTTTCTCCAACTTCTAACATCTTCATCTAAACAAAAATTGAATTTTCTTTGAACATTCTTGACTTCAGCTTTCTGGACGTTTTCACATGCATGAGGGACTTGAACCTTGGGCATCCAAACCTTCTTCTTGTTCTTATTATTTTCATTCTTTTTTGATTTCTAGGCTTCAGAAACGAATTTCAGATCTGAACAACCTCTTCACCTTTCTGAATCTGAACATTTGAAGTGTTTTGAACACAATCCTTAGGAGTTTGGTAAATCTGAATATCTTGAATTATTGGATTTCTGTAAGGAACCAACCCTTCAAAAACATCATCAGAACTAGAAAAATCATTTGTTTGGTTTCCAATAGAACAAAACTTCTTTATTTTCACTATTTCAAAAGACTTGATGTCACACCCCAGAACCAGACGGCGGAAACGTCCGAGGGGTCGTGTGACTTAAATTGAATATCATCACAACGAATATACATGAATCAAAACATAAACATCACCATGCATCAATATATTACAACTGACATTCTTCACATCAAGTACATTGTTTTAGCGTTACAAATCCATACATAAATAGTTTGATAGTTTTCAAAAGCAAAACACACTAACATACTTGGTACTTATTCGTCAGCTTACCTGTTAGCTGAGAATACAAGTTATTTTGAAAAATGGTCAACATATGGAATGTTGGTGAGTTCATAAGCAGGTTAGATATGGATATGTTTTGTGTAGTTTGAACGAAAAGGTGTGAAGATCCGTAAATATATGCATGATGATTTCAAAACATGTATAATTGAAAAACTTTGTATTAAACGTACAAGTGAAAATGTTGAACTTGATGGGTTTTAGCCATAAGAACTTTCCTATGTGCGCATGCAAAACCCTAATGCTTGAATCTAGGCTTTCTAATTAAACATGCTTTGAATCCAAGACTTCTAATGACTATTTAGGAATAAGAACAATGATAAAACAAATCTAGAATCATACCTTTGAATTCCTTGTTGATCTTGTTGTCTTGGAGCTTCTAGAGTCACAATTGTCACTCCTCTAATGGCTTACAAACACCAAATAGCAAGGAGGATGATTTGGGAGAGAGGAGAGGGGAGGAAATCGGCCAGGGTTTCTATGCTTTTGATGAAGTGCCGATTTCCCTTGGTCATAGGGTCTATTTATACTTGTAGACTCCTTAAGGGTTACAACCTAAACCCTAATTGGATAATCTTCTCTTAAGGCTATCCAAATCCATTCATTAGATAACTCTTGGACGATTTGAGCTATCCTTTAGCTTCTAGAATCCGCCCAATCCATATCTATATGGATTTATAGTCTAAAGTTTAACTATCAAACAATTGACAATTTATACCCTCTTATTTAATTAATCTCTTTAAGTCACCAAATTAATTCCAATTAATTCTATGACTTATATTAATCAAATAACAATATATTATTATTTATATTATTCTCATAATATATTAATAATATTTACTCTCTCTTAATAAATCATTCTATCAAGTTGCTATGGTGAAGTCAACCCAAAAGGACCATGCACAACAGGGTCAAATACTTGCCTAATATAGTTGCAGCCTTAGACACTATTCCAACAGTCTCCCACTTGGATAAGTCTAGTAACTATATGCACAAGTACAATTCAGTTTGCAATCATAGCTCTCAAAGACGCTGTCAAACTCTGATCTAATCAATCTTGTCCTTTAGATAAGGGATCATACAGTCCTCTGTTAGATATCATGCTGACAATCCTATGGAATGATTAGTCAAGCATTTAGGTTTCTCGATCTCTGATTTATTTGACATAGAACTTAATCTAACACATCAATTCAGTTCTGACCGGGCCCGACACATAAGTCAAATCAAATCATCGAGCGGCCGAGATATCGCTTTTACCTTCTTAGATAAAAGTTACAGATAAACTTCGACTTATATGCATTTACTTATTCATTAACCAACTATACACAACAATGCGTTTTATAACACCGAGTTACTGATGCGTTTTCGCATTATCAATGTACAATCAATTAACAAATAACAAACCATATATCTAGGTTTTAAGACTATATGATATTATTGTCTTGCTATCACCCTTTTATATCGTATTCCATAAGGTGATTCCAGCAAGCGCGGGTTTGTTCCAATGCTCAAAACTAGTACATAAGCACTCATGAACGTTGTAGCAACCCTTTGCTATGTCTAACACCATTTAGACAATCTACACACCAATTCATGACAATCTTCATTCATATCTACTTCCAACATCTGAATGATTGTGGACAATTCGAATAATTCAATTATTCCTAATAAACTCAATTATTCTGGAAGTCAAAACATGCAAAGTGAAACAATAGTTAAACAATTAACATAAGACAGTAACATTACTCATAAATAAAACTCCTTTATTTAATCATCAAATGTCAATTACATTTATCTATTACACGTTTCTAACATTATCTATCTAATCTATGCTAATATCATCCTTCAGCCCAATACTCCTAGCATGCTGCAAGTGCTTAACCCTACTCAGTCCCTTTGTAAGCGGATCTGCTGGGTTATCTTCTGATGATATCCTCTTCACTACGAGTTGTCCTTCTTCTACACGATGTCTAATGAAGTGATATTTTCTGTCGATATGTCTTGATCTACCATGATCCCTCGGTTCCTTGGTCAAGGCTACCGCTCCTTCGTTATCACAGAAAATCTCCATGGGCTCCTTTATGGCATGTACAACTCCAAGATCACCGATGAAGTTCTTCAGCCATATTGCCTCCTTCGACGCTTCGCTCGCTGCAATGTACTCTGATTCGCACGTTGAATCAGCTACGGTTTCCTGCTTGGAACTCTTCCATGTCACTTCTCCTCCATTCAGGGTAAAGACCCAGCCCGACTGTGAACGGTAGTTGTCCCTGTCGGTCTGAAAACTGGCGTCACTATACCCTCGCACCTTCAAGTCATCACTCGCTCCGAGGACTAAGAACCATTCCTTCGTCCTCTGAAGGTACTTAAGGATATTCTTCACCGCAATCCAATGTGCTCTGCCAGGATTCCCTTAATATCTGCTAACCATGCTCAAAGCGAAGGCTACATCAGGGCGAGTACAAGTCATAGCGTACATGATTGAGCCAACTGCGGAAGCGTATGGTACTCGGCTCATTTCTGCAATCTCAGCTTCGGTACTCGGAGTTTGAGTCTTACTCAACTTGGCATTACTTTGTATCGGTAATTCTCCCTTCTTCGATTTTTCCATACTAAAACGTTTTAGTACCTTCTCTAAGTAAGTATTCTGACTAAGTCCAATTAGTCTCTTACTTCTTTCTCTTACTATCCTTATACCCAAAATGTAGGAAGCCTCTCCGAGGTCCTTCATAGCGAAGCACTTCCCGAGCCAGGACTTAACCTCCTGCAGAGTCGGGATGTCGTTTTCTATGAGTAATATGTCATCAACATATAGAACGAGGAAGCTTACTGTACTCCCACTGGCTTTGACATATATACATGATTCGTCTTCGCTTCGTACAAATCCAAACTCTTTGACTTTCTCATCGAAGCAAAGATTCCATCTGCGAGACGCTTGCTTAAGTCCATAAATGGACTTCTCAAGCTTACACACTCTATTCGGATGCTTTGGATCCACAAACCCCTCTGGCTGAGCCATGTAAACTTCCTCAGCCAACTTTCTGTTAAGGAAAGCGGTCTTGACATCCATTTGCCAAATCTCATAATCATGAAATGCGGCAATCGCTAGCATCACTCTAATAGATTTTATCTTTGCAACTGGTGAGAAGGTCACATCATAGTCAACTCCGGGAGTTTGAGTAAAGCCCTTCGCAACCAATCGCGCTTTATATGTGTGTACGTTTCCATCCACGTCGGTCTTTTTCTTGAAGATCCATTTGCACCCAACGGTCTTACGTCCGGGCACATAATCAACCAAATTCCAAACTTGGTTGGCATACATGGATTGGATCTCGCTATCCATTGCCTCTTTCCACTTCGCAGACTCCGGGCTTGCCATGGCTTCCTTATAGCTATTAGGTTCATCAAGATTTATTAGTGTACCATCACTAATATACGTGTCCCCTTCAGTAGTAATATGAAAACCATAAAACTGGGGATGAACTCTAACTCTATCGGAACGTCTAAGAGGTAAGGAATCATCAATAGGTTCAACCGGAGTTTCCTCCTCGGGTTGAGTGCCAGCGGTAGAGGTTCCTTCATCTATCGACTCTTGAATCTCTTCAAGGTTGATTTGCCTCCCACTATCTCCTTGGCCTATGAGTTCTCGCTCTCGGAAAACTCCTCTCCTCGCAACGAAGACAACATTGTCCTTCGGTCTATAGAAGAGATATCCAAAGGATTTCTGCGGGTAGCCGATGAAAATACATCGCTCACTTCGATGTTCGAGCTTGTCGTGAGTATCTCGTCTTACGAAAGCCTCGCAACCCCAAACCTTGATATGTGCCAACGAGGGAGCTTTCCCTGTCCACATCTCGTGAGGTGTTTTGGCAACCTTCTTAGTAGGGACTCGGTTAAGGATATGGGCGACAGTCTCTAAGGCATACCCCCAAAAAGAGATAGGTAGTGAAGCACGACTCATCATAGAGCGAACCATATCCAATAAAGTTCGATTACGCCTTTCTGCCACACCATTCAACTGCGGTGTCCTAGGAGGCGTCAATTGCGAAACTATTCCACACTCCTTGAGATAATCGTGAAATTCAAGACTTAGGTACTCTTTTCCTCGATCGGATCGAAGCATCTTGATTTTCCTGCCCAATTGATTCTCCACTTCATTCTTGAACTCTTTGAACTTTTCAAAAGTTTTTGACTTTTGCTTGATTAAATAGATATACCCATATCGACTATAATCATCGGTAAAAGTCACGTAGAAACGGTTCCCATCCTTCGTGGTTGATCTAAACGGTCCACATACATCGGTATGTATTAGATCCAACAGACCCTCACCCCTTTCACATGTACTCGTGAAGGGTGACTTAGTCATCTTTCCAAGTAAACAAGACTCGCACGTGTCATCTTCCCTAAGGTCGAATGACTCCAACACTCTATCCTTTTGGAGTTCGGCTATGTGTTTCTTGTTGACATGTCCAAGTCGACAATGCCACAAGGATGCTTTATCCATACTAGTGGAAGAATCTATGTTCAAAACATCATTTCCTAAGTTATCAACAATCATAACAGTTTCATAAATTCCATTACATGGTATAACTTCAAAGTAAAAGACACCATTTAGATAAGCCAAATTAGAACCATTCTCATTATTAAAAGAAAATCTAAAACCTTGTCTATATAAACCATGAAATGAAATGATGTTTCTAGCCATTTCTGGCGAATAGCAACAATTGTTCAAATCTAAACACAAATTATTCCTAAGCACTAAAGAATACACTCCAATCTTGGTCACAGGTGACGATCTTCTGTTCCCCATGATTAGATTGATCCTTCCTTGCTCCACATCCTTACTTCTTCTTAGTCCCTGCACATTAGAACAAATGTGGTAACCACAACCGGTATCAAGAACCCAAGAAATAGCATGATTAGAATCGTTAGATTTAATTGTGTATATAACTACGAAAGATGGCTTGATCTTTCCTTCCTTTATGGCTTGCAGGTACTCTGGGCAACTTCTCTTCCAATGTCCTATCTTGTGGCAGTGGTGGCACTCTGCCTCCTTCGGGTTAGGGCAGGGCTTAGCGGGATCAACTTTGGTCCCACTAGAAGAGGCACCATCTCGGGCTTTAACCTTGCGATAGTTCTTAGACGAAGCCTTCCTCTTCTTTCCCTTTCCTTGACCAATAGCCAAGACAGGAGCAGCAGGTGGATTGGGAGTTGGTGCAACAGACTTGTCTTTGAAGTTGCTCTCAACGACCCTCAATAGACCTTGGAGTTTGCTTAGGGTGACCTCCTCTTTGTTCATGTGGTAGGTCATCCTAAATTGATTATACATCGGAGGCAAAGAGTG